>NC_135696.1:21566114-21926114 GCF_964276395.1 Gasterosteus aculeatus | reverse complement strand
AACCACCATCACATAGGACCCATCACATAGGAGAGGGTAGTGTTGGTTCATGATGACGGACTAAGACCTCCCGCCACACCAACAGTTTCTTCCCGTCGGCAGTCGGGCTCATCAACAGAGCCGGTCCCCCACTGACGGACTCTGACAGTATCACGTGACAGCTTCTATCAAGATAACTTCTGCTTTTCTGAGTTTAGCATCAGGTTGCCGGTCATCCAAGTTTTGATGTCTCCAAGAAATTCTTGATTAGATTCTCAACATTAGCGTCGCTGAAAACATGACGTCACAACTGGTCCAACGTTTCCTAAAAAATATACAAACAAAAGACTCCTCGTCCAGCTGATTACTGACGTTTGTATCTCTCTCTTCATTAAACGTGACAGACAGGCAGAGAATTTAAAGGCAGTTTTACACTTCTACAAATTAAAAGGTAGGTCTTAAGTTGAGCTACAGTCTGGTGTATTATTAGTGTAATGATGCTTATGCTTACAAAAATATTTGTGTGTGTCGTCAACTTTTGATTATTGTGCACAACATTAATTGATCTCATTCACAGAATGTGCAGCTTAATGCAAAGAGAAGAGAGACTCCAAAAGCAGAAAGACACTTCTGCCCTTTTCTTTTGGTTTGAGCACCTGCCCCCCAAACTGTCTGAAGCTTGTTTTAATCTTCCCAACAATAACCATGTTTTCATCACTAAGAAGTTTCTTTAGAGGAGCGCTTCATATGTTCACTGGGAGCCTTTTTCATCTCCACGTTACCTGAAGGACTTAAAGGGAGGAGGCTGCAGTCTGCAACCTCACCACTAGATGTCACTAAACACTACACACTGTCCTCAACAGACACTTTCATATTGTAATGGAAATGTGTGAACATTAAATGAATAAAGCAAAATTTGTGTGAGTTGACAGCTTGTTTGTGTTGTTTGTGTCCTGCAGTGAATGTGAGGAAGACGTATGAAGAGCTGCAGAGAGGACATATTTATCTACATGTTAACAGGAGGACGTCACACTGCAGCCTTTCACTTAATGTGAATTATTACAGAGAATGAAGAGACGTTTATGCTGCTTACAGGTTCATCAAGATGATCTTCACATATTAACAACACTTTTATGATGTTTCCTTTTAGCAGAAGTAAGACGTTAACATTAAAGCAGCTTCTTGTTCTGCAGCTCATGCACACTAATGACGGAAAGAGGAAGGAAGCTCTGCTGGGGATGAACAGCAGCTTGTTACCAACTCCAGAAGAGACGAGCTGACCTCAGAGACATCAGCCTCCTCTTTAATGTAGACGTGTTTCTGGTGACTTACTGAATAAAGAGTTTCTGATCTGCTGATTGAACACAGAGGAGCAGCTATGAGTCCATCAGCCGGTGGATTAGTCGTCTTCCTTCTCTCTGTACAAGGTACTGTACTTCTACATTTATATTGTGAGGCCGTTACACACCTCACACACACACAGGGAGCTGTGTTTTTACTTCACACACAGGTCTGATGTCATCACACACAAATAATGACTAAATGAACATTAACAAAGAAGAAATGCTCTGAATAATTTGTCTCTGTTGAACTTCCTCTAATCGTTCAGCAGCGTTTCTTTGCATTAGACCACATTTAGAGGCTGTTATTCACTCCGAGTCTCTGACGACGTCTGTTCTTCTTTTTGGAGCATTTTATTGTGTATTTGTGGTCATTTTTATTCTCTTCCTGGGTGTTCAGTGTCTCTTTGAGGGACATTTTGTAGCTTTGATCCGTGTCACAGATAATTGATTCACTGCCGGATGCTGAGCGCCGTGTCCTCAGTGAGGTTTGACCTCTGTGTCACAGTATCGTTCCCCTCAGAGTTCTGCATTTCTCTACAGTTTCCATCTCCACTCTGCAGCAGACTGACCACAGACAGAAGAGCACAGAGCAAAGACACTCTTCTTCTCATCAACCAAACCCTTCTAATACTTCAACTTGAGCTTTTTCAGGTCCACAGGTTCAATACGTCGCTGTTCCTTCCAGCTGCAGAGTCCATGTGGACATCGTGGACTCTTTCATTACTTTCTATAAACTCAATGATTTTCATATTTCTCATAATATCTTTTCTCTTCAGTAAACTACCAATGAGAGTGTGTCCTGTGATGTTGTTCTGAGTGTGACTGTGGTTCCTGATGTGCTGTGTTACAGTGATACAGAGTCAGGATGGATGGGGAGTGAATTACCGTCAGACTGACGTCTGTGCTGCAAAAGGATCGACAGTGAATATAATCTGTGACTACACATACCCACCTGGAATATATTACTATGATATAAAGGACAGATTCTGGTTCACTAAAGAGAAAGATGGTGAACCTGTGGATCTGACAACAGACTCTGAGTATTCAGGCCGTGTGGAGTACACATGTTATAGTAAGAGTTGTTATCTGACCATCAGAGACGTGAGAGAGAGCGACTCAGCTGAGTACAAATTCACATTCATGACAAACAAACCAGGAGAGAAATATACTGGTTCACCTGGAGTCACTTTGTCTGTCACAGGTAACATTTTAATTCACATATTAATCATCTACAAATGTTCAACATCAAGAAAACTAGAGTATAAATGTCTTCTGTGAATGTTGACACTTTAATAAATAATATTCACTGATTCAGGTCTCCAGGTGCAGGTGAGAAGATCAGCTTCTACCTGGTTGGAGCTGACGTGTCACAGCAGCTGTGTTCTGTCTGATCGTGCTGAATACTACTGGTACAAGAATAAAGAGTACTTCATGACAGGATCTTCTCTTCTAGTCTCCTCTGGTTCTACAGACAGATATTCCTGTTATTTAACAGGATATTGGAATCAACGTTCTCCTGCAGTGTGTAAGTTCACTCCACTGTGTCGGCCTGTGGAGCTTCAACAACATCTCACATGGAGGCACCAGACCGCTGCATGTAAACTAGAGGCATCAAAAAGATGAAGCACAACGTTCCTCAGGAGGTGGAGCCGTGGTCCACTGACCAGAGGGTTGCTGGTTCAATCCCCGGCCCCTGCAGTCTACGTGTAGAAGAGTCACTCACACACTGACACAACAATATGATTCTAATCACAGCTGTAAACACACTGGAGTCTAAATGTTAAAGGAGACACAGATCTTTATTTATGTCATTCTCTTATTAATAGAAACACAAATATAAACTATCAGCAGACAGAATAATGTGATTTTCATAAAGACTCAAGTGAATTATTCCAGAACATAAGTAGAAGTGACGTGTCAGCTGGTGGAGGAAACAATCAATAACTCCTACAACAACTAGAAGTGAGAGGACAGACTCAGCTAAGGACACAAGCAGCATCTAAAGAGAAGAATGTGTGGAGATATGAACATTACAAAGGATTAAAGGCTGCTTATTGTCACTTTACACCAGCAGGAGTCTCACCTGTGACAGCTGCTGTGATGAATAATAGAGATAGTCTGAGAGAAAGACACACAAGTATTCATTCAAATGATCAACTATCTACGCTAACATCTTCTAACCTCTTAGTATGTTTATTCACGTCTCCTCCAGATGGTCCACAGCGTCCCTCTGTGTCAGTGAGTCCCTCTGCTGAGATGCTGGAGGGCGGTTCAGTGACTCTGACCTGTAGCACTGATGCTAACCCAGCAGCTAACTACACCTGGTGCAAGGCGCATCGAACTTCAGACCCTCATCTTTTCAGTGAAGAACCTCAGCTGGTCTTCAGCTCCATCCAGTCCTCTGACTCTGGAAATTATTCCTGTACAGCTGAGAACCAGCTGGGGAGGAAGACGTCTGACTTCATCTCTATCGATGTGAAATGTGAGTGAAACAACCTTTTTAAAAGCAACATAATCACTACTGAGGTAGTGTTTTGTTATGAACTTCTATTTATTGAACTCTAACTTGTAACAATATGTTGACACGTCTCCTCCAGATGGTCCACAGCGTCCCTCTGTGTCAGTGAGTCCCTCTGCTGAGATGCTGGAGGGCGGTTCAGTGAATCTGACCTGTAGCACTGATGCTAACCCAGCAGCTAACTACACCTGGTACAAGGAGCATGAAGACTCACCACGAGCATCAGGACAGATCTTCACCATCACTGACTTCACAGCTGAACACAGTGGGAATTATTACTGTGAAGCCCAGAACGAGATGGGACGTAGTAACTCCACCTTACGTCTGATTACTTCTTCAGGTAAATCACACTCATTCTTCTGTTCTCTCACACATTATATCAACAATCCAGCTAAAGAAGTGACTCACAGTAAACGCGGCCTTTAGCTCCTGTCCTCCACTCAGTGAAGCAGGAGAGCATTGTGGACTAGAAGGTGAACCTGAGCAGATACACTATGACCCCACTGAGAATCAAACCCTGGACCCTCGGTTCATCACTTTAAAGCTTCACCAGCTGAGCGTCCTGCAGACATCACGTGGTCTGATGCTGCGTCGTCTCATCAAATGATGAAGTCAGAAGTGGAAGGAACAAGAAGAGTCACGTTAGAAGAGCTGAAGATGTTGATACCTGAACAGAGTCTGTAGCTGTAAGAATGCAGGAGCAGCTCAGTAAGAGAAACGAGTCTGGAACAAACACAATGCTGTTAGCAACACAATAGTTAGCTAGCATGCTAACTAGGCAGCTTTGAGTATTATAGTATATTTGGGGGTTTGGATTGTTTCTCCAAAACGTCTCCTCACTGAGTGTGTTTAGTTTGTGTAGCAGTTATTCCTCTATGTATCGTGTGGGTCTGTGGGGGTCCCGGAATAATGAGGATGCGACTGAGGGTTTCAGTGTACAGTTGAGGCTGAGGCTGATTATGCCTCCACCCAGCACCGTTCCCCCAACCACTACCTTCTCCGTCCCCTCTGCAGCCGAGCCAAACCACGCCCGCCACCAATCTCTACAACAGTTGCCATGGCAACAGGACACAATGAAATGGCCGACGCTCTGACCATCCAGCTACGTTGTTTTGATAAGACGTTCGACTTATATTTCATTTGAGTTAAAGTTCATCATCTGCATAGAGCAGATCTTAAGGTCCCAGATCTTCTGTTTCACTGAGTTAAACTTCTTATTTCCGTCCTGTTGGTAATTAATTCACCTTCCATATTTAATACTTTATATTTGTTGTTTATTTTCTTTCCTGTGTGGGAAAAGGAGCCTCCAATGGTTGGATAGCAGCGTTTGCGTCCACATCTGCTATTTTCCTGGTGATCATCATGATCCTCACTGTCCTCATGATCAGGTGAGCGGTTCAACTTCACTGATTAAATGTAGATGTGGATCTTACATTCAAGCAGTCGTTGAATCACTTGATTCAATCTTCTGTTTGTTCATTAATACATTTTTCTGTCCAGAAGAAAAAAGTCTCCACCAAGCAGCCGGCCTGCAGAGAGACCAGAGAACAACGCTCAGGTGAGGAGGACGCGCTCAGTGTGGAGGCCTCTGGGAACATCTGGGATCATCATGCCAGGCCTGTGAGGCGGGGATTTAAAAGCCAACAATTAAAATATAATACAAATTCATATAAATTAGGAAATAAAAGTTACCAGCAACACTGGTAACACTGGGAGTTCAACTCCAGGTAAAAACCGGCCCAACGGGAGGTTTTGTCAGGTCCCTCTAGTTCAGCCCACTCCTACGTCCTGGTTCTTCTTCAAACCATCTAGACACCACCTGTCGCTCCCACACGATGACAGTTTGTAGATGGAACTTCATTAACCTCAATGACCTTAATTACAACCATTAAACACATGAGACCTCCATGAGAACCTGTAGGGCCCAAAGGAGTCATTAGAGAACAAGCCCTGCAGATATTCTACTATCTGGTCCTTTGTACTTCAGTCCAACAATACTATCCAATAAGTACTTCTTGTTCTTTGATGCAGATCCCACCAGCGGAGCCTTGCTATGCTACCGTGAGCTTCTCCAGAAACCAGGAGGATCTTGTTCTCTACTCCAACGTCAGTCCAGCTCGCCCCCCCAGACGCAAGGAGGAGGTGGAGGAAGTTCTGTACTCACGTGTCAACTTTGTGCGAGTGAGTCAGTGACAATCTTTACTGAATATGGATCCGTCTCTGCTTTTATCATCACTGTTTTATTGCTGTTTAAACGTGTTAATGATTAATATTCTGAGTTTACGGTTCTTTCACAGACGGAGATGTGAAGGAGCTGTGGATGATTCTTCTGCTCTGTACAGCACCGTCAGCAAAGCACCAAGAGAATGAACCCACACAGATATGTGGTCTGTTACTGTACAGAGTTTAAGCAGCTTAAACACACCTGCATGAATATGAGGTTTGACATGTTGTATATTCACCATCGTTAAGGCTTCCATCAGAGAAGCATCAGGGAGCCAATGGGAGGCCAGCTTGTAGTCTGTAATCAGCCTTTAAATGTTACTAATCAGCAATATGTTACTACCAGTTCTATACAAGCATCTTCAGGTACATTTATCTGTAAATAGTCTTTACCAATATTGCCAATATGCTTCTATTGATTCTCATCATATTCACTGAAGTTTTTGTTTTGTATGAGAACTTGTCTCAACTTAAAGTGGCTGAATTGGACTTTCAGAGTGTTTTAAGCACCTAGTGGTAGAAATGATAATGTAGAAATGTTTAGGGTAGAATTGTAGTTTGTGTGTTAGATATTAGTTATTATATTAGCATGTTAGATGAAGTGACTGCAATATGAATCAAACCCAATTCATAGTAATTATAGTCTTATAATTACTGCACACATTTACCTGCTACAATGTAACGTTAAGACTTGGAGACGGATGCTAATTGCCGTCCTTGATGGATTCCAAAGAGTTTTTTCTCCTGTCAGGTAGTAGATGAGCAAAGTTTGTACGACAGCCCTGCGAGGCAAACATTCTGATTTTGGATCATATAGAACTGAGTTAAACATAATAGTTAAGATGTGATGATCTAGGATGTGTTAAGTTTACTCGCTATTAGATGATGAGATTATGGATGCTTTATTATGTTTAAAAATCCAACGGCTTGGCAGAAAGCTCAGTGAAAACAGTAAAAAACATGATGAGGAAAGCACAGGACAGAGATGACTTTCAGAAGAGCTTACTGATCTATAGGAGTGCACCTCTACAGAACGGACTGTCACCAGCTCAAATGCTGATGGGTAGACGCATTCGCTCTAACCTACCAATAACTGAGGATTTGCTTACGCCAAAGAATGCACACAAAGTCAGAAAAATAAAGGAGGAACAAAAAGCAAAGCAGAAACAGCTGTATGATCGAACGGCAAAACACCTGCCAAAGCTGAGTCCTGGTGCGTCTCAGGGACGTCTCTGCAGGCACATGGGGACAAAAGGGACAGGTGAAGGAGGAAGTTGCTCCACGCTCCTACAGGATCCAGACGGTGAATGGAGTGTCTCTGAGGAGGAACCGCACTGATCTGCAACTACGAACGACTGAACAGGACAGTATGGTGCAAGAGACGGTTCAGGAGGACACAGCTGAATCTACAGAGCTATCGGACAGCGACGTCTGCGTCTACGGCTGAGGCGACACCTTTCAGATTGCTGAAATCGCCGGCTGCTGAAAGTCAGGATAGACCTAGGAGACATGTTCAGCCACCCATGAGGTTGATTGAGAGTTGCTAGACTGTCTGTAGTTTGTTTTGTTTGCAAGGAAGGAAAAGGCAATGTGTACCTTTTAATTTTGTCTTGTTCGAGTAAATTTACTTAAGAAGAAAAAGGGGAAGTTGCAATTGTAGAAGTTGTTTACGAGTATAGTTTATATGTTACATTACACTTTGCACTTAAAGATGGCTATGTTTTTACAGGGGTAAATATTATCTCATTGTAAGGGGAAAGATGTGATGTTACTAGATGTTACTGGTTACTGTTACGGTAAAGAACTCCATCACCCAGCATTCCCTAGTCAGTGCTGAGGGACATGCGCAGTGCGGAGCGCGGCAGACCCCGGGTAGCATTACAGCGGACTGTGCTAGTTGACATTAAAAGTTCATGAAACGTATATCACGCCTCGCCTGCTTATTATAAGATTAAGCAAGGTACAACAGGAAGTATGAACAGAAATGAGTCTGTCCATTCCGGATTAAATGCTCTATTTTCGCTGTCAACGTTTCTTTTTTTGGAGAGCGACATTTGTTCTTTATGTTTCTCTCGCTTTCTCTGTCTCACTCGCCTTTTCCTCAACTTTCTCCGGCGCAGTCGTCCGTTTCTCTCCCTTTGTTTTCTAAATGTGTCGATATCTTTCTTTTTCTTTCTCTGACTTTCTCATCTCTCAGCGCGGACGCAGCGCTGTCTTGAGACGTAATGTTTACCGCCGAGAATGCATAGATTTGATTGGCTGAGTGGTATCACGTGGGATGGCTTAACTCGCATGCAATTGGTCTGCGCGTTTCCTCATCCGCTAAACCACTACCGTAAATACTGCAAAAGCCGCGCCGCGCCGCCGGGTAAAAAAATAAAAACGCCGTCAGGTTTTAAATCACAACCTTCTGTTTTGGCTGGCGGTCCGGGTCCGGATGGGACGGCCTCTGGGTCCGGACCCGGACCGCGGTCCGCCAGTTAGTGACCTATGGGATAGATTCTAGAATATTGTGACGTCACGAGAGGCTGGGTCTTGGAAGGGAGATGCGTTCACCGGCGATGGCTGTAACTACTACGGCTCCATCTGCTGGTGGAGGTAGGAACTCCACCCCGAAACTCAGAGCATTCCCCTCACACCTGAAACCCAGCAGGGTGTGACGACCGGGAGGCCTTCATGAGGGCGGAAGACACACCGCTGAGAGGGAGAGACGAGCTGCAGAAGAGCAGACCAAGACAGAAGGATTCCCCGAGGCAGGAGAGGACGGTGGTTTCTCCTCAAACAAGTGGATTTCCGTTTCCCCTCCAAAGACAAGACATTAGTTAAGTTTTACCGGCAAAGATCGACCGAAGCCTGAGTTGCCCCCTGTTTGGACTGTTTTCTGTTTAATCTGAAGGACGTAAATTAAAGCCTTTGCTTACATTTTGAACCCGGTGTCCTCGCACTATTTGAACTACCCCGGAGAGAGCGGCGGCGCCTCTCGTGACATCACAATATAGACAACATTTAAAAAGATACATGTGAAGAAAACCTGTCACTAAATGTTCTGATTGTAATGTAATGATTACATTCACTTACTACATTAGCAAGTAAACATCTGAACCAGGTTCAAAGCTATTCTCCAGTGTCTCATTTCTATTTTGGGTTTGTGATTCATATTTAAATAAACAAGAAAATAATGTTCACAGTTGTTCAGAAATATGGCCTTTTCAGCAAAAAACGGTAAACCTGTAAACACAAAGGATATGGTGAGATTTCACGTGTGGTTTTAGTGGACAGTCATCACGTCACTACAGATGAATTCATTGCCTAAGACTTGGATATGCTGGTGGTATTGTATAATACTGCGTTATACTGACAAGAAGCAATATGAATGATCACTCAGCACTTTAATCTATGCAAATATGAAAATGAAGAAAGAAAGAGTTAAAGTCGAAATTATGAGCTAATGTATAGACGTAAGATATGCGCATGCGCGGGCTCCTTCGTAGTTTTGGCCAAAACCTCTTGGCGACTTTTTGCCAGAAGCGACTCGCGACAAATCCAGCGACCTTATCTGGTTTAATTGGAGACTTTTGCGGTGTCTGACGTGGGAGACGTATTGTTTGGCGTTTAACGAGGCTTTACCGTCCTCAGCGCGTCTCACAGAAGTCCAGCTGCAGTCAGAGCGCAGAGGAGACACACGTCACTCCAGACTGACAGTCACGTGCGCATGCGCAGAGCCGCCGCTGATCCTGAGGCGCAACACTGTTTCAATAAAGACAGAACTCTCTTCTCTCTTCTCACTCGACACTAATCACGACAGCAACACAATAAATACCACCCAGGACGTATTTTATCTCCCTACAAGTTGATTTATCTCGGACTCTGAAATACCGAAGATAATTTAGACTCGGCTGAAAGTGGACCTCTACGTCAGACGTCCCTCCTGTTTGTTTTGAGGTGTGGAGTGAAAACTTTTACAGTTCGGTAAAGTTGGCAAGATATTCACAGGCTTCCCGGTTCGTTCAGTAGCTCCTCAGCGAGACGTGAAAACACAAACCCACCTCTGTGTGACCGTAGTGACGTCACAACCAGCTGCAAGGAGCCTGCGCATGCGCAAATCTTAATCATTATCATGATTTCGACTTTCAAACCCTTCATTTTTTTTAGTGGCGGAAACGGGCTTCCATAGGAAAACACACATTTCTCAGAAAACAACAAAAGATCGAACTCAGCTTATCGAAGGACGTTTTGTGGTCCTGCAGAAGGTGTTCGGCTTCACGACGCAGCTTAGTAAATACGACGGGCAAGATAAAGGATGATTTGGTGACGTCATTTAGTCACGTGACATGAAACCCTCTGGTTTAAAGTAAATACACCAAAAATTACAATTTTTACTTTGACCGAAGTACAAATTCACTTTAAGTCAATGACACGAGGATGTACTTTTTTCAGTGTACGGAGCGCAGCGGCCTTGTAGGACACGACGTTTGTATCTCTCTCTTCATTAAATCGTGACAGACAGGCAGAGAATTAAAAGGCAAAATTACAAATTAAAAGGTAGGTACTAAGTTGAGCTACAGTCTGGTGTATTATTAGTAAAATGCTGCTTACGCTTCAACTCTCAGTACAAAAATATTTGTGTGTGTCGTCAACTTTTGATTATTGTGCACAACATTAATTGATCTCATTCACAGAATGTGCAGCTTAATGCAAAGAGAAGAGAGACTCCAAAAGCAGAAGGACACTTCTGCCCTTTTCTTTTGGTTTGAGCACCTGCCCCCCAAACTGTCTGAAGCTTGTTTTAATCTTCCCAACAATAACCATGTTTTCATTACTAAGAAGTTTCTTTAGAGGAGCGCTTCATATGTTCACTGGGAGCCTTTTTCATCTCCACGTTACCTGAAGGACTTAAAGGGAGGAGGCTGCAGTCTGCAACCTCACCACTAGATGTCACTAAACACTACACACTGTCCTCAACAGACACTTTCATATTGTAATGGAAATGTGTGAACATTAAATGAATAAAGCAACATTTGTGTGAGTTGACAGCTTGTTTGTGTTGTTTGTGTCCTGCAGTGAATGTGAGGAAGACGTATGAAGAGCTGCAGAGAGGACATATTTATCTACATGTTAACAGGAGGACGTCACACTGCAGCCTTTCACTTAATGTGAATTATTACAGAGAATGAAGAGACGTTTATGCTGCTTACAGGTTCATCAAGATGATCTTCACATATTAACAACACTTTTATGATGTTTCCTTTTAGCAGAAGTAAGACGTTAACATTAAAGCAGCTTCTTGTTCTGCAGCTCATGCATACTAATGACGGAAAGAGGAAGGAAGCTCTGCTGGGTGTTGAACAGCAGCTTGTTACCAACTCCAGAAGAGACGAGCTGGCCTCAGAGACATCAGCCTCCTCTTTAATGTAGACGTGTTTCTGGTGACTTACTGAATAAAGAGTTTCTGATCTGCTGATTGAACACAGAGGAGCAGCTCCATCAGCCGGTGGATTAGTCGTCTTCCTTCTCTCTGTACAAGGTACTGTACTTCTACATTTATATTGTGAGGCCGTTACACACCTCACACACACACAGGGAGCTGTGTTTTTACTTCACACACAGGTCTGATGTCATCACACACAAATAATGACTAAATGAACATTAACAAAGAAGAAATGCTCTGAATAATTTGTCTCTGTTGAACTTCCTCTAATCGTTCAGCAGCGTTTCTTTGCATTAGACCACATTTAGAGGCTGTTATTCACTCCGAGTCTCTGACGACGGCTGTTCTCCTTTTTGTCGTGTCTTCTCGTGTATTTGTGGTCATTTTTATTTTCTTCCTGGTTGTTTACTGTCACGGTGTGGTTCACTTCATGTTATATTTTGTAGTTTTCTGCCACTCGTGTCCCCGGGTAACTTCACTTCCTGCCTTGTCCCGTCATCCCCTGTGATCATCTAATAGTTTCCACCTGTGTCCAATCACCTGCTACTCCCCTTGTGTATTTAAACCATGTGTGTCTGTTGTCACTTGTCGCGTCATTGTCTTTTGCCACGCATCTTCTTGTCTTGCGTCTTGGATGTCCGTAGTTTCTTGCCTGTGTGCTTTTGCCCCCGGTTCCTGTGTTTTTTGACTATTAAAGTCTTTTGTTTCGGAGAAGTCTGCATTTGAGTCTTGCCTTCCACCCAGATCTCCGACAGTTCAGTGTCTCTTTGAGGGACATTTTGTAGCTTTGACCTGTGTCACAGATAATTGATTCACTGCCGGATGCTGAGCGCCGTGTCATCAGTGAGGTTTGATCTATGTGTCACAGTATCGTTCCCCTCAGAGTCCATGTGGACATCGTGGACTCTTTCATTACTTTCTATAAACTCAATGATTTTCATATTTCTCATAATATCTTTTCTCTTCAGTAAACTACCAATGAGAGTGTGTCCTGTGATGTTGTTCTGAGTGTGACTGTGGTTCCTGATGTGCTGTGTTACAGTGATACAGAGTCAGGATGGATGGAGAGTGAATTACCGTCAGACTGACGTCTGTGCTGCAAAAGGATCAACAGTGGATATAAGATGTGACATCACACACCCACCTGGAATATATTACTCTGATATAAAGGACAGATTCTGGTTCACTAAAGAGAAATATGGTGAACCTGTGGATCTGAGAACAGACTCTGAGTATTCAGGCCGTGTGACGTATGCATATTCTAGTGATTGGAAGAGTTGTTATCTGACCATCACAGACGTGAGAGAGAGCGACTCAGCTGAGTACAAATTCAGATTCATGACAAACAGACCGAGAGAGAAATATACTGGTTCACCTGGAGTCACTTTGTCTGTCACAGGTAACATTTTAATTCACATAATAATCATCTACAAATGTTCAACATCTAGAAAACTAGAGTATAAATGTCTTCTGTGAATGTTGACACTTTAATAAATAATATTCACTGATTCAGGTTTCCAGGTGCAGGTGAGAAGATTAAATTCTACCTGGTTGGAGCTGACGTGTCACAGCAGCTGTGTTCCGTATGGTGGACACTACTGGTCCAAGAATGAAGAGTACATCGAGACAGGATCTTCTCTTCCAGTCTCCTCTGGTTCTACAGACAGATATTCCTGTTATTTAAGAGGATCTTGGAATCAACGTTCTCCTGCAGTGTGTAAGTTCACTCCACTGTGTCGGCCTGTGGAGCTTCAACAACATCTCACATGGAGGCACCAGACCGCTGCATGTAAACTAGAGGCATCAAAAAGATGAAGCACAACGTTCCTCAGGAGGTGGAGCCGTGGTCCACTGACCAGAGGGTTGCTGGTTCAATCCCCGGCCCCTGCAGTCTATGTGTAGAAGAGTCACTCACACACTGACACAACAATATGATTCTAATCACAGCTGTAAACACACTGGAGTCTAAATGTTAAAGGAGACACAGATCTTTATTTATGTCATTCTCTTATTAATAGAAACACAAATATAAACTATCAGCAGACAGAATGATGTGATTTTCATAAAGACTCAAGTGAATTATTCCAGAACATAAGTAGAAGTGACGTGTCAGCTGGTGGAGGAAACAATCAATAACTCCTACAACAACTAGAAGTGAGAGGACAGACTCAGCTAAGGACACAAGCAGCATCTAAAGAGAAGAATGTGTGGAGATATGAACATTACAAAGGATTAAAGGCTGCTTATTGTCACTTTACACCAGCAGGAGTCTCACCTGTGACAGCTGCTGTGATGAATAATAGAGATAGTCTGAGAGAAAGACACACAAGTATTCATTCAAATGATCAACTATCTACGCTAACATCTTCTAACCTCTTAGTATGTTTATTCACGTCTCCTCCAGATGGTCCACAGCGTCCCTCTGTGTCAGTGAGTCCCTCTGCTAAGATGCTGGAGGGCGATTCAGTGACTCTGACCTGTAGCACTGATGCTAACCCAGCAGCTAACTACACCTGGTACAAGGAGGATGGAACGTCAGACCCTCGTCTTCTCAGTGAAGAACCTCAGCTGGTCTTCAGCTCCATCCAGTCCTCTGACTCTGGATGGTATTTCTGTACAGCTGAGAACCAGCTGGGGAGGAAGACGTCTGACTTCATCTCTATCGATGTGAAATGTGAGTGAAACAACCTTTTTAAAAGCAACATAATCACTACTGAGGTAGTGTTTTGTTATGAACTTCTATTTATTGAACTCTAACTTGTAACAATATGTTGACACGTCTCCTCCAGATGGTCCACAGCGTCCCTCTGTGTCAGTGTGTCCCTCTGCTGAGATGCTGGAGGGCGGTTCAGTGAATCTGACCTGTAGCACTGATGCTAACCCAGCAGCTAGCTACACCTGGTACAAGGAGCATGAAGACTCACCACGAGCATCAGGACAGATCTTCACCATCACTGACTTCACAGCTGAACACAGTGGGAATTATTACTGTGAAGCCCAGAACGAGATGGGACGTAGTAACTCCACCTTACGTCTGATTACTTCTTCAGGTAAATCACACTCATTCTTCTGTTCTCTCACACATTATATCAACAATCCAGCTAAAGAAGTGACTCACAGTAAACGCGGCCTTTAGCTCCTGTCCTCCACTCAGTGAAGCAGGAGGCATTGTGGACTAGAAGGTGAACCTGAGCAGATACACTATGACCCCACTGAGAATCAAACCCTGGACCCTCGGTTCATCACTTTAAAGCTTCACCAGCTGAGCGTCCTGCAGACATCACGTGGTCTGATGCTGCGTCGTCTCATCAAATGATGAAGTCAGAAGTGGAAGGAACAAGAAGAGTCACGTTAGAAGAGCTGAAGATGTTGATACCTGAACAGAGTCTGTAGCTGTAAGAATGCAGGAGCAGCTCAGTAAGAGAAACGAGTCTGGAACAAACACAATGCTGTTAGCAACACAACAGTTAGCTAGCATGCTAACTAGTCAGCTTTGAGTATTATAGTATTTTTGGGGGTTTGGATTGTTTCTCCAAAACGTCTCCTCACTGAGTGTGTTTAGTTTGTGTAGCAGTTATTCCTCTATGTAACGTGTGGGTCTGTGGGGGTCCCGGAATAATGAGGATGCGACTGAGGGTTTCAGTGTACAGTTGAGGATGAGGCTGATTATGCCTCCACCCAGCACCGTTCCCCCAACCACTACCTTCTCCGTCCCCTCTGCAGCCGAGCCAAACCACGCCCGCCACCAATCTCTACAACAGTTGCCATGGCAACAGGACACAATAAAATGGCCGCCGCTCTGACCAGTCAGCTACGTTGTTTTGATAAGACGTTCTAGTCACATTTATTTTGAGTTAAAGTTCATCATCTGCATAGAGCAGATCTTAAGGTCCCAGATATTCTGTTTCACTGAGTTAAACATCTTATTTCCGTCCTGTTGGTCCTTAATTCATCCTCCACCCTCCATATTTAATACTTTATATTTGTTGTTTATTTTCTTTCCTGTGTAGGAAAAGGAGCCTCCAATGGTTGGATAGCAGCGTTTGCGTCCACATCTGCTATTTTCCTGGTGATCAACATGATCCTCGCTGTCCTCATGATCAGGTGAGCGGTTCAACTTCACTGATGAAATGTAGATGTGGATCTTACATTCACGCAGTCGTTGAATCACTTGATTCAATCTTTTGTTTGTTCATTAATTTATTTTTCTGCCTGAAGAAAAAAGTCTCCACCAAGCAGCCGGCCTGCAGAGAGACCAGAGAACAACGCTCAGGTGAGGAGGACAAGCTCAGTGTGGAGGCCTCTGGGAACATCTGGGATCATCTGGGATCATCTGGTCAGGCCTGTGAGGCGGGGATTTAAAAGCCAACAATTAAAATATAATACAAATTCATATAAATTAGGAAATAAAAGTTACCAGCAACACTGGGAGTTCAACTCCAGGTAAAAACCGGCCCATGAGAACCTGTAGGGCCCAAAGGAGTCATTAGAGAACAAGCCCTGCAGATATTCTACTATCTGGTCCTTTGTACTTCAGTCCAACAATACTATCCAATAAGTACTTCTTGTTCTTTGATGCAGATCCCACCAGCGGAGCCTTGCTATGCTACCGTGAGCTTCTCCAGAAACCAGGAGGATCTTCTTCTCTACTCCAACGTCAGTCCAGCTCGCCACCCCAGACGCAAGGAGGAGGTGGAGGAAGTTCTGTACTCACGTGTCAACTTTGTGCGAGTGAGTCAGTGACAATCTTTAGTAAATATGGATCCGTCTCTGCTTTTATCATCACTGTTTTATTGCTGTTTAAACGTGTTAATTATTAATATCCTGAGTTTACGGTTCTTTCACAGACGGAGATGTGAAGGAGCTGTGGATGATTCTTCTGCTCTGTACAGCACCGTCAGCAAAGCACCAAGAGAATGAACCCACAGATATGTGGTCTGTTACTGTACAGAGTTTAAGCAGCTTAAACACACCTGCATGAATATGAGGTTTGACATGTTGTATATTCACCATCGTTAAGGCTTCCATCAGAGAAGCATCAGGGAGCCAATGGGAGGCCAGCTTGTAGTCTGTAATCAGCCTTTAAATGTTACTAATCAGCAATATGTTACTACCAGTTCTATACAAGCATCTTCAGGTACATTTATCTGCAAATAGTCTTTACCAATATTGCCAATATGCTTCTATTTATTCTCATAATATTTACTGAAGTTTTTGTTTTGTATGAGAACTTGTCTCAACTTAAAAAGGCTGAATTGGACTTTCAGAGTGTTTTAAGCACTTAGTGGTAGAAATGATAATGTAGAAATGTTTAGGGTAGAATTGTAGTTTGTGTGTTAGATATTAGTTATTACATTAGCATGTTAGATGAAGTGACTGCAATATGAATCAAACCCAATTCATAGTAATTATAGTCATATAATTACTGCACACATTTACCTGCTACAATGTAACGTTAAGACTTGGAGACGGATGCTAATTGCCGTCCTTGATGGATTCCAAAGAGTTTTTTCTCCTGTCAGGTAGTAGATGAGCAAAGTTTGTACGACAGCCCTGCGAGGCAAACATTCTGATTTTGGATCAAATAGAACTGAATTAAACATAATGGTTAAGATGTGATGATCTAAGATGTGTTAAGTTTACTCGCTATTAGATGATGAGATTATGGATGCTTTATTATTACGTTTGTGAGGAAGCTTTAGGCCAAAGGTCTGATCATTGAATGTACTGTAGTATGAAGGGAACAGGGATCGATCAGGTCACTGAGGGATCTCAGATTCAACCATCAGACCGAGTCACGGCGGGGGAGGATGGTTTGGGGACAGAGGATGTTGCATGTGTACAGACTTTAAAGCCCTCTGAGGCACATTTGTAATTTGTGATTTTGGGCTATTCCAAATAAAATGAATTGAATTCTCCTGTGGTTTTGGAGCAGATGTGTAACAGATGTGTTGTGGGAGAAGATTGAGATGATCAAGTAAACCTCAAAGTGGTGATTACCACTGGTAGTAAACCTCAGTTACAAAGGAAGTGGCTTAACCTGAATTATAGTTATTTTAGCTAAATGTTTGGGCTTTGTTGTCTATAAAAAATAGCAAAGGTTTTAAATATAAAAATACTTTTTTCTATGCAAGTTATTTTTTTTCCTCCTCTGCTCCCATAGACGTCTATGAGGAAATGACTACTTCTCTCTTTATTTATTCCCTCAGTAAACATGAGTTTATGGTCTCAGTCTCTAGTTTCAAGTCTTCTTCAATACAACGTGATGTTCATTTAGTAAATTATGGTCCATTTAGAGTCAACTAAACACATATTTATTCTGTTTATACGCTCTGCATTGTGGGAGATTTCTCTAGTTCTTCCTTGTAGTTCTTCCGTGTCAGACCTCAGTGAACATTTGTTCATCTCAACTTGGGGGTTTACAGCCAGCTACTCATGCATGGTAATTATCTAAAGGGGAAGCAGGACTTTTTCATCAGCTGATACAGACACACGTTGTCTTTCAGTCCCACGTCCCTCTCTTGGACAGCTGATAGTGGAGGACGTGTTTTAACAGAGAGGGATGAGCGGAGGAGCTGAGAGTGGATCAGTCATCTTCCTCCTGTCTGCATTCATATTCATCACATTTATATCTGTATCACAGAGCCTGAGTCGCCATGAAGGCTTTTATTAGAAACACGGTTGACCAAAATACTATGAAAGTTTCACTTCCCCCTTTGTCTCTTTCTCTGCACCGTCACACCCCAACGCTCACCACAAACACCACCATTTTACTTTCTGCTAATTACTATTCAGTTTCCTTTTCTCTATAGAAAAAGATGTGCACCTGCACCCCTTCTGCTGTGATGAGTGTGATGGTGGTTTGTAGTTTCTCTTCCAGTCATTCGGGGTCAGGATGGCTGCAGAGTTACTTACGGTTCCTCTTGGATCTTCTGGATCAAACGGATCCACCTTGGAGATGCACTGCAGATACACCCCCCCCCAGAACCAATGAGGGGTCACAGCAGACCAGAGGGCCTTCTGCTTTACCGACAGGCAGCACGGACACCCGGTGGATCTGAGAACGGACCCGGGACACGTAGAGGACAGTTAGCTTAGCATACCGCTGCTCTCTGGGGATCAGCGGCCTGAGAGGCGGCGACTCGGCTGTGTACAGGTGTGCTGTGTTCATGTTCACCACAAACCAACCGGACAGGAAGTACACCGGCGAACCGGGGGTCCGTCTGTCCGTCACAGGTAACGGATCCAAGCGCTCAACACTTGGGAAGCTGCTGGTGTCTCTGAAGGGATTCTTGTTTCATGGTTTTACAAATGCAGGTTTGCAGGTGGAGATCAGCAGATCAATACATTTGTCACGAAGCGGGTGCAGGCAGAGGCAGGACTCAAACACAGAGTTTTGGGAAACAAAAAGACTTTAATGGTCAAAATTCCAAAATGCCAAGGGGCTAAAAACCAGGTAGGGTAGGGTAAGGTAGGAAGTGAAGTTACCCGGGGGACACGAGGGGCAGAAAACTACAAAATAAAACAGGAAACAAACCAAACCGTGACGACCTTGTTATGGAAAGTGTACATCAGCAGACCTGACGGGTCAGAGCAGCCGTCCTCGACCTCGTCCAACCTTGTACAGGTGGTACAAGAACGGAGACAAAGTGATGATGAAAGAAACAAAGATTTGGGGCTACTTTTATTCTTTTTCCAGGTCCTGCAACGAAGTGACGTCATCATTCAGTGGACATTTCTGACTTCTAGATATATCACATCTAAGTTCTGGTGCAGCCCTCTGCATGGTGGTCGTTGGAAGCATCTCGCTCAACCAAAGGACCTTCGTGAAGACTCCCAGGACGAAGGTCGCGTTGAGGTCCTTGATACCGAGAGAGGAAACACTGAGAATCAAAGACCTGAGAGAGAACGATTCAGCCGAGTAGCGTTTCATATTCACAGCATGGAGCTCTGAAGGGATCAGCGGTTTACCTGGAACCACTTTGACCGTCAAAGGTACGAAGAATAAAATTTATCAAATGCTCTGACAACATGTACCTTACTCACTAAGATACAGTAGGAATAGCTGCATGCATGGCTTGATACCATGAATGTTCTGTGTTGAAACACATCACTGCTGCTGGATCTCACCTTTTCTTACTGAATGGTTCACAGATCCAGATGTGCAGGCGCAGGTTGATCTGGTCTCCTGGGGGTCCGAAGCGGATTTGCCACAGCAGCTGTGCTCCTCATGGCCGCCCGTCCTTCGATTGGTAACTCAACGGAACCACAAAGGTTGAGGGTGGATCGTCTCTTTCTTACGAAAGGATCCGTTGACGCCGCCGACAGTCTCTCCTGCGCTTACCAGAGCCGCCGCTCCCCTGCAGTGTGTGAGTCCCCCCCCCCTCATGACACGACCACAGCCGCCGGGATCCATGTGATGTCACTCACGCTGGCTGCTGAGGAGAAGGACGCGTCCATTGTGCAAGTGTTCCGGGGATGAAGATTGATGAACACACTAATAAATCTTGATAGGTTTTTCTGTGAGTGCAGGTTGAATGGAAGAAGAAGACGTCTATTGTGCTACCGGTGCTACTTTTCTAATGTTAGTTAAAGTGTTACCCACCTTCGCATCCCCCACAATGTTCTATGGTACATTGTCAGTGTAATGCTGCTTATGCGTGAAGCAAAAACACGTGTGTGTTGTCAGCTTTAAAGAGATGATGTAAGTCACTCTTGTTTATTATGCACAACATTGATTTATCTCATTTACAGAATTTGCAGCATAATGTCAAGAAAAGAGAGACTCCAAAAGCAGGAGGACAGGGAAAATATCCTGGTCTGTTTTTGAAATGTATTTATTTATATTATTAATATTTTTAATTTCCTGAATAACTTTGGCAATGGTGCCCTTTTGTTTTGGGTTGAGCAATAAGAGAAATGGCTCAAAGGAGTGAAAAGAATGCGCTATTTAAACAGACTAACAGCATTTTACAGGCCGACTTGTTATCATGGTGGAAAACAAGAAGTAGACGTAGTTGTCAAATTCCAAATGTTTTATTTTAATTTATATCTCAGTCCTATTGAACAATTTGTATGTAATTGAAGAAACAGTGTAATCCATGAAAAAGAGACCTGCTACAATAAATAATGAGCTTTATGAGTGAATGTTCTACTTGTATCTCTTATTATGTTTAGTAACAGAATCATGAAATCAGACATTACAACTGATGATAATCTACTAAAATAAGTCCAATAATTCTGTCACCATTGTTGTTGATTTTGTGTGAGGGAAGCTGCCAAAACCGTCATGAATAAAATGTACATTTGTGTGTGTGTGTGTGTGTAAGATGCTGATGAGGAACCACAAAGCGGACCAGAAGATGGGCAGGATGCATTCTCTCTGGTTTATTCAGGTTCTTTAGGAAGAGTTCTGTTTGAAATTACAAAATGCACTGGTAGAAACAGATAGAGAAAGAAACAGAGCGAGAGAAGGAGATGGTGGGAGAGAGAGAGAGAGAAAGGAGGGTTTCATATCCAGAATAAACAGGAATAACATCACCAGATTCAGATTCAGGCAGCGCTTTACTCTCAAAGGGGGAGTTTTTCAGCGAGGAAAAACCTCCTCCTCCTCCCCCCTTTTTAAAATCATTTTTTAAACTTTTTTAATGTTAGTTAAAGTGTTATCCACCTTCGCATCCCCCCACAATGTTTAAGCCCCGTGAAATAACTGGCGATATAACAAACAAACATTCTTTGATTTCATCACCAAAGTCATTTCCATTTATTTATTCTTTTATCAGGGCGATTTTTTTTCTTTTTTTCTTTTTTTTTAAAATAGAAGAAATAAAGAAACACATTGCTCTTAAAAACATCTATCTATATATTTTTTTTACATATATATACTTTTTTCTTTATATTTATTTATTTTTTTGATTCCTGAAGTTGACTTGTTACCCCACATAGTGGCATGCACATTGCACATGCAAATCTGTAATTAAATACTTCTCTTTTATCTTAAATTGCCGTGTATGTTTATTCTTTTATGCCCCGACTTGCTGAGTGGATCCTGTATGGTTTTCTACTGTGGCACTGGTTCGGTTTCTACTGGGTCGGATGGTCGGCATGGCGATGAGATGGATGCTTGGTGGTTGCTTCGGAGAGTTTCCCAATACATCTCGTTACAGTCAAGATAAGATTACAGTTTATTGTTGTTGTACTTTTACACAATGGTGTTTAACCCTTCGCACCACTCGATGCTTGATTATATATTTACTCTTTAAACATGGTTCAAGAGGGAAACGTCTGATCTGCAGCCGTTTACAGGTTTTAATCTATGTAGTTTGACACCTCAATCGTGGCTTCTATCAAACGATACTTTACCAAATATGTTTTTCCGATGAAGGATTGAACGGTTAATTTTGTCCTTTGCAAACCCAAACCAATCAGGCACAAAGGCTGAATGAATAAAACAAGTCTGTTTCTCAAAGCGCCAAAACACAACAAGCGCTCAGATGGTCTGAGAACGATCAAATAGTGAGAGGACGACCTCCCGCGTCCAGATCTCCTGGAAGCAACCTGTCTACTGGATGTGATGGGAATGGAAACACGTGGAGACGAGAGAGGGGGGGGGGTTGCTATGGCGACAGCCGGGGACACTTTTACCTGCGGCACTGAGAATTTCATTCACTGTAAAACGGCATCGAGTCCGGTGAGTGATTAAGGTACGAAGGTCCAGGTGACGTGCACAAAAATGAATGAGCCACGGCGGCATCGTGGAAGTGCCGAGCAAGCGTTTAACTTACTCCACCAAAGCATTGATGGATGAATGAGCATCACGCTGTATTGAAGAAGAATTGAAACTAGAGACTGAGACCAAAAACTCATGTTTACAATGTTTACTGATGGAATAAATCCAGAGAGAAGTAGAGTCATTTCCTCATAGACGTCTATGGCAGCAGAGGAGTCGCCCCCTGCTGGTCACTACAGAGAAGTAGAGTCATTTCCTCATAGACGTCTATGGGAGCAGAGGAGTCGCCCCCTGCTGGTCACTACAGAGAAGTAGAGTCATTTCCTCATAGACGTCTATGGGAGCAGAGGAGTCGCCCCCTGCTGGTCACTACAGAGAAGTAGAGTCATTTCCTCATAGACGTCTATGGGAGCAGAGGAGTCGCCCCCTGCTGGTCACTACAGAGAAGTAGAGTCATTTCCTCAAAGACGTCTATGGGAGCAGAGGAGTCGCCCCCTGCTGGTCACTACAGAGAAGTAGAGTCATTTCCTCATAGACGTCTATGGGAGCAGAGGAGTCGCCCCCTGCTGGTCACTACAGATAATGAAGAATTGAGAGATTGTCAGGACTTGTCAGGACTGATGGGTGCATCAGTTTGGTTTGTCCTCTCTGGGCTACTGTAGCAAAGAGGACACACTCTCTATTCAGGCTCGTGTCCACAACATACCAGCGAAAAGAATTGTGTGGATAAATTCATCAATTATTGTGCAACAATCATCTTTCTCCTCAAATGATCCGCCGGACTCGTCAGACAACACAGACAAACACAAAGACTCAGACAGATGTTCACAGACAACACCCCCACATGTGTGAGCACGAACTCAGACACACACCGTTTATGATGACAGCTCAATCACACCCCCTTGTGTCTGTGGATGGTATCACACGAGGAATGGAAGAAAATCAGATGAACACAATGAGTTTTTACAGAAAGTTTATGGATTATATACACAAGAAGTACTGAGCCAAAATGTACAATACAGTGGGAGAGAATGGGTGAGAGAAATCAAACTACCACCCTGATGAGCGGTTGGAGGGAGGACGGGGGATGAACGTGGCGATCTCACGTGCGTGCCGTGATTGTCTCAAAGGAGGAGTCATGGTGTCCTGTACAGTGTAAGGCACTGAGGGTGACCTACTGTAGCTGATGGTGTCAGGACACACACACACACACACACACACACACACAGAGTAAATGTCTCCCTGTCGCAGCAGTAGCCCCCCCCCCCAACGGGGTGACGGTGATGGAATGGATGAGGATGTGCCCGAAAAATGGTCCAGTGCCATTGTGAAATTTTGTGTTAGCATCACTACGACCTCTGCTGTTGCCCCCCCCGCCCATCCTAAAAAATGTCCCCCGCATCATGGCGATCTCTCTCATTGCCCCTCGACCCCTCGACCCCCCCCCCTCAACAAACCAGCTGTGGTTTGTTGAGGGGGGGTGATTGGATGAGGGGAACCGGGTGTGCACATCTGTGAAGTGAGAGAATGGAAACAGAAGGGGGAGACAAAACCAAACCAACAACACAAAACAGAACACCACATCTGTAGACCTACTACCCGTAGAGCGCTGTACGTAACACCGCCGTACTTTGCCTGTCTGTTGTCTGTCAGCTGCGTGCGAATTCAGGGGGAAAAAGTATCGTGACTTCCTCAACCACCAACATGTTTGTCTCGTCTCGTTAACGAAAGTTAAGATTTAGTCAGTTTTTATTTTTTAAGATCGTCTTAGTCTCGTCTTAGTCATGGAAAAAAGGTTCGTTAACAAAAAATGTTTGTCAAATTTCGTCACTGGTTTAGACCCGCCCACCAGCTCCTCCATTGGCTCTGCTGTTGCTCGTGTGATTGGCTGTCCCCGCTGTCATCAGGTTGTAAACCGGTCTGCTAGTTGCCTCGAGGAGTCCCTGTTACTCCGCCACTGTAAGTGTGAAATAGGTGCTACTGAGTTGGAGTGAAGATGACTAACAAGGTGAAACACAGAATGATAATGTTTTGCTACATGCTTTACAACCAGCCAAACCAAAACGGGAACAGTAGCAGTAGAAAACAAGAAGAACTACTAGTTTGATTAAAAATACTTGTGCCCCCCCCCCCACTTCTGAAATCAATATGAGTCCCTGGATACACACACGATCAGGGTGGATTTAATTTAGCAATAGAATAGAAGAGCACACTGAGAACTTAAGGGGAGAATATTCAGTCAACTTTTGTCTTTAGGTTCAAGCCAACGATGTCACGGTTGAGGGTGGTAGGCAGGACTCAGACGCAGAGTTCAACAGGAACACAAAGGACTTTAATAGTCAATGGTCAAAAATCCAAGGGGGCAAATACACACAGGCATGCACTATGGGTATCCAAGACAAAGACAGGACATGCGTGGCTAAAGACAATGATGCGACAAGTGACACAGGAGACACACGGCTTAAATACACAAGGGAGGTGCAGGTGATTGGACACAGGTGGAAACTATTAGACGAACACAGGGGATGACGGGACAAGGCAGGAAGTGAAGTTACCCGGGGACACGAGTGGCAGAAAACTACAAAATACAACAGGAAGTGAAACCACACCGTGACAAACGATAAACCTGAATGAGCAATAATCCAACATCCTGACAGGAAAATAAATGAACAGTAACAATCAGATTCACATGTGGACATCTCTTCATTTAGTGTGTAACACTCACTGAGTGACTTCAGCTTTGAGTCACATTCTAATACGTCCTTCTGCGTGAGAACAGTAACTTGTTCTTGAATATCTTATGCAGATAAATATTTAAGGGCTTAATCTGTGTCCATTGAACGAGTACTGCGTCATTATGTCAGTGAGCAACACGCCCACAGATACAGTAAAATATATATATATATATATATATTGTGGCAACCAACGGGTGTGGGTGAAATCACAGGACTCGGATACACGACCAGCTGCACACAAAAAAAGGGTACGGTTTATTTTGACTTACAAAAAAAGGGAAAAGGGCAAAATAGGTTCTTCCTCTTTTGAGGGCTCGGTTCAACAGGCTGTTCGGCCTTCAGTCCCCTTCCTGCGGGAAGCACAGAAAACAGGATTTACACTCATTCCAAAACCCCCCCAGCGTGAGGCCATCTCCTATACGTCTAGTTCCCCAGGCTGCATGAATGGGTGGTCCTTTATAGTGTGGGGGGGCGGGGGGGGGGGGGGGGGGCGTTTCCCCTTCTCACCTGACCTCTGGCTCGTCGGTGCCCCAGACCTTGGTGCTGATCTCTTGAGGCGCTGTCCAGGGTGCTGATTCGTGGGTTGCCACAATATAAAGAAGAATGTCATTCTCTCTGCTAACAAACATTGACGTAATACCTCTTCAGGCCAGAGCTCAGCTTCACCTCGTCCTTCTCATCTTCATGTTAAACTGGTGTGATGGGCTGCAGTCCGTATTCCACTTAAGAATGAAAGCAAAGGTTCAGTTCATTGAAGGAGAAACGTGCTGCTCATCAATCCAGCACATTGTTTGTCCATCCAGACACTAATCTGGAAAAAGCCTTTTGAAGTTACAGCAAAAGAAAACCAGGATGAAATTGAAGGTGATTATGATAAGTTACACGTTTTTGACTACTGTTTGTGAGACTCCGCAGGCGGGGTTCTCGCACTCCGCTGCCGGGCATCTTTCTCTCCAACGTGCGCTCACTGTGCAACAAACTGGAGGAAATACAGCTGCTGGTGAGGAGAGACGGAGACTTCTCTACATCCTCCGTCTTGTGCTTCACGGAGACGTGGCTCTGCGGATCGATACCGGACTCCGCGCTCCAGCTGGCGGGCTTCCAGCTGCTCCGAGCGGACCGCGACACGGAGCTCTCCGGCAAGACGAAGGGTGGAGGAATCTGCTTCTACTCCAACAGCAGCTGGTGCAACGACGTAACGGTGACCCTACAACACTGTTCTCCTGATCTGGAAACTTTCTCCATCAACTGCAAACCCTTTTATTCCCCCCGTGAGTTCGCTTCATTCATCCTGGTCGGTGTTTACATGCCGCCGGCGGGCAACGTGCACGAGGCTCAGCGGACACTCGCCGACCAGATACGGCGTGTGGAGCGGACCAACCCGGACTCTTTAGTTATTGTCCTCGGGGACTTTAACTAAGGAAATCTCACCCATCAACTTCCTAAGTACAGACAGTTTATTAAATGCCCACCAGAGAGGAGAACACGCTGGATCATGTAGGATATTAGAAATAAACTGACGACCCGGTTCATAAAATGAATAAAATGCATATAGTGTACACCAGAATACAGCCATGATTCTGAAACTGTGTCATCAATAAAGTGATGACAATATTGTAAAACCTGTGATTGTAATACATATAGAACCACCATAAGATAGAACCACCATCACATAGAACCACCAACAGATAGAACCACCATCACATAGAACCACCAACAGATAGAACCACCATCACATAGAATCGCCATAAGATAGAACCACCATCAGATAGAAGTACCATCAAATAGAACCACCATCACATAGGACCACCATCACATAGGACCGCCATCACATAGGACCACCATCAGATAGGACCACCATCACATAGAACCACCATAAGATAGAACCACCATCAGATAGAACCACCATCACATAGAATCACCATAAGATAGAACCACCATCAGATAGAACTACCATCACATAGAACCACCATCACATGGGACCACCATCACATAGGACCACCATCCCATAGAACCACCATAAAATAGATCCACCATCAGATAGAACCACCATCATATAGGACCACCATCAGATAGAACCTCCATCACATAGAACCTCCATCACATAGAACCTCCATCACATAGAACCACCATCACATAGGACCAGCATCACATAGAACCACCATCACATAGGAGAGGGTAGTGTTAGTTTATGATGATGGACTAAGACCTCCCGCCACACGAACAGTTTCTTCCCGTCGGCAGTCGGGCTCATCAACAGAGCCGGTCCCCCACTGACGGACTCTGACAGTATCACGTGACAGCTTCTATCAAGATAACTTCTGCTTTTTCTGAGTTTAGCATCAGGAAGTTGCCGGTCATCCAAGTTTTGATGTCTCCAAGAAATTCTTGAAGTCTAGCTGGTTGGTCTCTTCTGGTTTGATCGACAGACGTAAGGACGGGGGGGGGCAGGCACGTGCACAGATGCAACATTGGCGTCGCTGAAAACATGACGTCACAACTGGTCCAACGTTTCCCAAAAAACATACAAACAAAAAACTCCTCGTCCAGCTGATTACTGACGTTTGTATCTCTCTCTTCATTAAACGTGACAGACAGGCAGAGAATTTAAAGGCAGTTTTACAGTTCTACAAATTAAAAGGTAGGTCTTAAGTTGAGCTACAGTCTGGTGTATTATTAGTGTAATGCTGCTTATGCTTACAAAAATATTTGTGTGTGTTGTCAACTTATTCATTATTGTGCACAACATTAATTTATCTCATTCACAGAAAGTGAAGCTTAATGCAAAGAGAAGAGACTCCAAAAGCAGAAAGACACTTCTGCCCTTTTCTTTTGGTTTGAGCACCTGCCCCCCAAACTGTCTGAAGCTTGTTTTAATCTTCCCAACAATAACCATGTTTTCATCACTAAGAAGTTTCTTTAGAGGAGCGCTTCATATGTTCACTGGGAGCCTTTTTCATCTCCACGTTACCTGAAGGACTTAAAGGGAGGAGTCTGCAGTCTGCAACCTCACCACTAGATGTCACTAAACACTACACACTGTCCTCAACAGATACTTTCATATTGTAATGGAAATGTGTGAACAATAAATGAATAAAGCAACATTTGTGTGAGTTGACAGCTTGTTTGTGTCGTTTGTGTCCTGCAGTGAATGTGAGGAAGACGTATGAAGAGCTGCAGAGAGGACATATTTATCTACATGTTAACAGGAGGACGTCACACTGCAGCCTTTCACTTAATGTGAATTATTACAGAGAATGAAGAGACGTTTATGCTGCTTACAGGTTCATCAAGATGATCTTCACATATTAACAACACTTTTATGATGTTTCCTTTTAGCAGAAGTAAGACGTTAACATTAAAGCAGCTTCTTGTTCTGCAGCTCATGCATACTAATGACGGAAACAGGAAGGAAGCTCTGCTGGGGATGAACAGCAGCTTGTTACCAACTACAGAAGAGACGAGCTGACCTCAGAGACATCAGCCTCCTCTTTAATGTAGACGTGTTTCTGGTGACTTACTGAATAAAGAGTTTCTGATCTGCTGATTGAACACAGAGGAGCAGCTATGAGTCCATCAGCCGGTGGATTAGTCGTCTTCCTTCTCTCTGTACAAGGTACTGTACTTCTACATTTATATTGTGAGGCCGTTACACACCTCACACACACACAGGGAGCTGTGTTTTTACTTCACACACAGGTCTGATGTCATCACACACAAATAATGACTAAATGAACATTAACAAAGAAGAAATGCTCTGAATAATTTGTCTCTGTTGAACTTCCTCTAATCGTTCAGCAGCGTTTCTTTGCATTAGACCACATTTAGAGGCTGTTATTCACTCGGAGTCTCTGAAGACGTCTGTTCTTCTTTTTGGAGCATTTTATTGTGGATTTGTGGTCATTTTTATTCTCTTCCTGGTTGTTCAGTTTCTCTTTGAGGGACATTTTGTAGCTTTGACCCGTGTCACAGATAATTGATTCACTGCCGGATGCTGAGCGCCGTGTCATTACATTACATTACATGTCATTTAGCTGACGCTTTTATCCAAAGCGACGTACAATAAGTGCATTCAACCATAGGGTACAAACTCAGGAGAACAAGAAACAAGAAAGTGCAATTTCCTCAAATAAGCCAATTTACAATTTGCTATAGATGAGTGACGTTACAAGTACAATTTAAGTGCTGCAATCTGTTTGTCTTTAGTCGAGGTAGAGTCTGAAGAGGTGTGTCTTGAGTTTGCGGCGGAAGATGTGGAGGCTCTCTGCGGTGTCATCAGTGAGGTTTGATCTATATGTCACAGTATCGTTCCCCTCAGAGTTCTGCATTTCTCTACAGTTTCCATCTCCACTCTGCAGCAGACTGACCACAGACAGAAGAGCACAGAGCAAAGACAGTCTTCTTCTCATCAACCAAACCCTTCTAATACTTCAACTTGAGCTTTTTCAGGTCCACAGGTTCAATACGTCGCTGTTCCTTCCAGCTGCAGAGTCCATGTGGACATCGTGGACCCTTTCATTACTTTCTATAAACTCAATGATTTTCATATTTCTCATAATATCTTTTCTCTTCAGTAAACTACCAATGAGAGTGTGTCCTGTGATGTTGTTCTGAGTGTGACTGTGGTTCCTGATGTGCTGTGTTACAGTGATACAGAGTCAGGATGGATGGAGAGTGAATTACCGTCAGACTGACGTCTGTGCTGCAAAAGGATCAACAGTGAAAATAATCTGTGACATCACATACCCACCTGGAATATATTACTATGATATAAAGGACAGATTCTGGTCCACTAAAGAGAAAGATGGTGAACCTGTGGATCTGACAACAGACTCTGAGTATTCAGACCGTGTGACGTATGGATATTATAGTGATAGTTGTTATCTGACCATCACAGACCTGAGAGAGAGCGACTCAGCTGAGTACAAATTCAGATTCATGACAGAAAAAACAGGAGAGAAATATACTGGTTCACCTGGAGTCACTTTGTCTGTCACAGGTAACATTTTAATTTACATATTAATCATCTACAAATGTTCAACATCTAGAAAACTAGAGTATAAATGTCTTCTGTGAATGTTGACACTTTAATAAATAATATTCACAGATTCAGGTCTCCAAGTGAAGGTGAGAAGATCAGATTCTACCTGGTTGGAGCTGACGTGTCACAGCAGCTGTGTTCTGTCTGATCATCCTGAATACGTCTGGTACAAGAATGAAGAGATCATCGAGACAGGATCTTCTCTTCTAGTCTCCTCTGGTTCTACAGACAGATATTCCTGTTATTTAAGAGGATCTTCTGGTCAACGTTCTCCTGCAGTGTGTAAGTTCACTCCACTGTGTCGGCCTGTGGAGCTTCAACAACATCTCACATGGAGGCACCAGACCGCTGCATGTAAACTAGAGGCATCAAAAAGATGAAGCACAACGTTCCTCAGGAGGTGGAGCCGTGGTCCACTGACCAGAGGGTTGCTGGTTCAATCCCCGGCCCCTGCAGTCTACGTGTAGAAGAGTCACTCACACACTGACACAACAATATGATTCTAATCACAGCTGTAAACACACTGGAGTCTAAATGTTAAAGGAGACACAGATCTTTATTTATGTCATTCTCTTATTAATAGAAACACAAATATAAACCATCAGCAGACAGAATAATGTGATATTCATAAAGACTCAAGTGAATTATTCCAGAACATAAGTAGAAGTGACGTGTCAGCTGGTGGAGGAAACAATCAATAACTCCTACAACAACTAGAAGTGAGAGGACAGACTCAGCTAAGGACACAAGCAGCATCTAAAGAGAAGAATGTGTGGAGATATGAACATTACAAAGGATTAAAGGCTGCTTATTGTCACTTTACACCAGCAGGAGTCTCACCTGTGACAGCTGCTGTGATGAATACTAGAGATAGTCTGAGAGAAAGACACACAAGTATTCATTCAAATGATCAACTATCTACGCTAACATCTTCTAACCTCTTAGTATGTTTATTCACGTCTCCTCCAGATGGTCCACAGCGTCCCTCTGTGTCAGTGAGTCCCTCTGCTGAGATGCTGGAGGGCGGTTCAGTGACTCTGACCTGTAGCGCTGATGCTAACCCAGCAGCTAGCTACACCTGGTACAAGGAGGATGGAACGTCAGACCCTCGTCTTCTCAGTGAAGAACCTCAGCTGGTCTTCAGCTCCATCCAGTCCTCTGACTCTGGAAATTATTCCTGTACAGCTGAGAACCAGCTGGGGAGGAAGACGTCTGACTTCATCTCTATCGACGTGAAATGTGAGTGAAACAACCTTTTTAAAAGCAACATAATCACTACTGAGGTAGTGTTTTGTTATCAACGTCTATTTATTGAACTCTAACTTGTAACAATATGTTGAAACGTCTCCTCCAGATGGTCCACAGCGTCCCTCTGTGTCAGTGAGTCCCTCTGCTGAGATGCTGGAGGGCGATTCAGTGACTCTGACCTGTAGCACTGATGCTAACCCAGCAGCTAACTACACCTGGTACAAGGAGCATGAAGACTCACCACGAGCATCAGGACAGATCTTCACCATCACTAACTTCACAGCTGAACACAGTGGGAATTATTACTGTGAAGCCCAGAACGAGATGGGACGTAGTAACTCCACCTTACGTCTAATTTCTTCTTCAGGTAAATCACACTCATTCTTCTGTTCTCTCACACATTATATCAACAATCCAACTAAAGAAGTGACTCACAGTAAACGCGGCCTTTAGCTCCTGTCCTCCACTCAGTGAAGCAGGAGATCATTGTGGACTAGAAGGTGAACCTGAGCAGATACACTATGACCCCACTGAGAATCAAACCCTGGACCCTCGGTTCATCACTTTAAAGCTTCACCAGCTGAGCGTCCTGCAGACATCACGTGGTCTGATGCTGCGTCGTCTCATCAAATGATGAAGTCAGAAGTGGAAGGAACAAGAAGAGTCACGTTAGAAGAGCTGAAGATGTTGATACCTGAACAGAGTCTGTAGCTGTAAGAATGCAGGAGCAGCTCAGTGAGAGAAACAAGTCTGGAACAAACACAATGCTGTTAGCAACACAACAGTTAGCTAGCATGCTAACTAGTCAGCTTTGAGTATTAGCGGCAGTATTTTTGGGGGTTTGGATTGTTTCTCCAAAACGTCTCCTGATCGAGTGTGTTTAGTTTGTGTAGCAGTAAACACTCTACAGTTGCCATGGCAACAGGACATAATAAAATGGCCACCGCTGCGACCATCCACCTACGTTGTTTTGATAAGACGTTCTACTCATATTTAGTTTGAGTTAAAGTTCATCATCTGCATAGAGCAGATCTTAAGATCCCAGATATTCTGTTTCACTGAGTTAAACATCTTATTTCCGTCCTGTTGGTAATTAATTCACCTTCCATATTTAATACTTTATATTTGTTGTTTATTTTCTTTCCTGTGTTGGAAAAGGAGCCTCCAGTGGTTGGATAGCAGCGTTTGCGTCCACATCTACTATTTTCCTGGTGATCAACATGATCCTCGCTGTCCTCATGATCAGGTGAGCTGTTCAACTTCACTGATTAAATGTAGATGTGGATCTTACATTCAAGCAGTCGTTGAATCACTTGATTCGATCTTTTGTTTGTTCATTAATACATTTTTCTGTCCAGAAGAAAAAAGTCTCCACCAAGCAGCCGGCCTGCAGAGAGACCAGAGAACAACGCTCAGGTGAGGAGGACGAGCTCAGTGTGGAGGCCTCTGGGAACATCTGGGATCATCATGTCAGGCCTGTGAGGCAGGGATTTGAAAGCCAACAATTAAAATATAATACAAATTCATATAAATTAGTAAATAAAAGTTACCAGCAACACTGGGAGTTCAACTCCAGGTAAAAACCGGCCCACTGGGAGGTTTTGTCAGGTCCCTCTAGTTCAGCCCACTCCTACGTCCTGGTTCTTCTTCAAACCATTTAGACACCACCTGTCGCTCCCTCGTCCTGTTTTCCCTTTTTCCTGATGCGCTCTACGATTATTGACTCAATTTGAGTTAAAATAGGGTCCAACATACATCAAGTAAAATGTTATGCTGTAAAAACATGAGAGAGAACATGCTAACATGTAACTAAACAAACCAAGCTAAAATCATTGAAACAATAACTTGCAGCAACAACCCTGTGTACAGCGATATGGCCCAATATGATCCTCCTGGTGACAATCATATTATATATAACTATATTTCCATGAGAACCTGTAGGGCCCAAAGGAGTCATTAGAGAACAAGCCCTGCAGATATTCTACTATCTGGTCCTTTGTACTTCAGTCCAACAATACTATCCAATAAGTACTTCTTGTTCTTTGATGCAGATCCCACCAGCGGAGCCTTGCTATGCTACCGTGAGCTTCTCCAGAAACCAGGAGGATCTTCTTCTCTACTCCAACGTCAGTCCAGCTCGCCCCCCCAGACGCAAGGAGGAGGTGGAGGAAGTTCTGTACTCAAGTGTCAACTTTTAGAGTTCTGGTGCTGCCAGCTTGTATATTCACCATCGTTAAGGCTTCCATCAGAGAAGCATCAGGGAGCCAATGGGAGGCCAGCTTGTAGTCTGTAATCACCTTTAAATGTTCCTAATCAGCAATATGTTACTACCAGTTCTATACAAGCATCTTCAGGTACATTTATCTGTAAATAGTCTTTACCAATATTGCCAATATGCTTCTATTGATTCTCATGTTTACTGAAGTTTTTGTTTTGTATGAGAACTTGTCTCAACTTAAAATGGCTGAATTGGACTTTCAGAGTGTTTTAAGCACCTAGTGGTAGAAATGATAATGTAGAAATGTTTAGGGTAGAATTGTAGTTTATGTGTTAGATATTAGTTATTACATTAGCATGTTAGATGAAGTGACTGCAATATGAATCAAACCCAATTCATAGTAATTATAGTCATATAATTACTGCACACATTTACCTGCTACAATGTAACGTTAAGACTTGGAGACGGATGCTAATTGCCGTCCTTGATGGATTCCAAAGAGTTTTTTCTCCTGTCAGGTAGTAGATGAGCAAAGTTTGTACGACAGCCCTGCGAGGTAAACATTCTGATTTTGGATCATATAGAACTGAGTTAAACATAATGGTTAAGATGTGTTAAGTTTACTCGCTATTAGATGATGAGATTATGATGCTTTATTATGTTTACATCAGGAAGCTTTAAGCCAAAGGAGTGATCATCGAATGTACGCTGAAAAAAACGATACTTTGGACCAACTTGTATTGGACAGTAGTCCAATACAATTCTATATTTTGCTTTATTTTAAATAAAATGTCACAACAAACAGTATTTTCTGTGATAGAAAAGTAGAATGTTCATACAAGATGAAACTGAAAACATTTAGTCACAGTCAATGTTTGATCTTGTTTAATAGAAATAAAGACAGGAAAATTCTCTTCAAAAGACCTTCAGGTTTACTCGTCTTCCCCGAGGTACAGAATGATGCACTTCAGCAGACACTCAGCTTCACCTCACGGCTCTACAGTGCAAACACTACAATACACGAATGGCTACTTGGAGTTACAGTAACTGAGATTTACAGAGGCTTTCAGCTACTACTGGGAAGTATACTGGTTCATGCAGTGTACTGGTTCATGCAGCGTACTGGTTCATGCAGTGTACTGGTTCTTGCAGTGTACTGGTTCATGTAGTGTACTGGTTCTTGCAGTTTACCGGTTCTTGCAGTGTACCCGTTCATGCAGTGTACTGGTTCATGCAGTGTACTGGTTCATGCAGCGTACCGGTTCATGCAGTGTACTGGTTCATGCAGTGTACTGGTTCTTGCAGTGTACTGGTTCATGCAGCGTACTGGTTCTTGCAGTGTACTGGTTCATGCAGTGTACCGGTTCTTGCAGCGTACTGGTTCTTGCAGTGTACTGGTTCTTGCAGTGTACTGGTTCTGCACAGTCATACTGATGCAGTGTTGCAAATAACAATCCACCTGTGCAAAACCAGCGTCCTGCTACACTGAGTTCATAGACATGATCTGAAAAAATGTTTTGTCAGACCTCTCGGCTCTAGTTTGAGCGAACCAGTTAAAAGTCCTCACAGTCAATAGACAACGTGCAGTATGTCTTCCTACATTCATGAAAATGAACATAATTGCTTTTTTAAATGATTATTGATGTGATAATGATCAAGTATGGATGTATGTATCAATACATCACAATTGATCAGGACTTCATTCTGACAACTCTTCCCTTTGTTTCTAATAGCCAGGAATCACGGTTGTGATTCTCAGAAATTCCCCATTGACCTTTAAAAAACAAAAGACTACATTACATGTTACATTATAACTTTGTGCTGTGTGTTTGTTTTTTTACATCAAGTGTCCAAACATGAATGTTGTGTTGGTGTGGCATCATTTATTTGCAGGTTTCTAATGATAGGGGATAATATCATTAATTATATAAGCAATCACTGACGTATTGCCATTGATTACAAGAATTGGTATTTTTGTATATTTGGTGTTTTAACTGTTTCTTCTGGCAGTGAATCTTCTGGAGCTTTGGACTTTTGGACCGTCTTCTGCTACCTTTTCCAGAATACCTGCCTTTGTTTCTGAACTGAGAGTCAACCTTGTCTTGTTTGATCCCTACACAGCATTTCCCTTTGCTAACTGCAGTTTTCCAGGCTTTAAGTCACTCACTGAACAACCCTCATGATGAATTTAAGTGTGGTCAGTTCAGTATGTCTGGAGGGCTGATGACATCTTAACAAGTAGCTTAAAGTCTCTAAAGTCCAAGTCCTGCAGGCACACGGGCAGTTGGCATAGATGGAGGGACAGGATAGATTCTAGAATATTGTGACGTCACGAGAGGCTGGGTCTTGGAAGGGAGATACATTCACCGGCGATGGCTGTAACTACTACGGCTCCATCTGCTGGTGGAGGTAGGAACTCCACCCCGAAACTCAGAGCATTCCCCTCACACCTGAAACCCACCAGGGTGTGACGACCGGGAGGCCTTCATGAGGGCGGAAGACACACCGCTGAGATGGAGAGACGAGCTGCAGAAGAGCAGACCAAGACAGAAGGATTCCCCGAGGCAGGAGAGGACGGTGGTTTCTCCTCAAACAAGTGGATTTCCGTTTCCCCTCCAAAGACAAGACATTAGTTAAGTTTTACCGGCAAAGATCGACCGAAGCCTGAGTTGCCCCCTGTTTGGACTGTTTTCTGTTTAATCTGAAGGACGTAAATTAAAACCTTTGCTTACATTTTGAACCCGGTGTCCTCGCACTATTTGAACTACCCCGGAGAGAGCGGCGGCGCCTCTCGTGACATCACAATATAGACAACATTTAAAAGATACATGTGAAGAAAACCTGTCACTAAATGTTCATACTGTTATTTAATTTCCACTAGATGAAAACTTGAACTTAAAACTGAAATTAATGATTACATTCACTTACTACATTAGCAAGTAAACATCTGAACCAGGTTCAAAGCTATTCTCCAGTGTCTCATTTCTATTTTGGGTTTGTGATTCATATTTAAATACACAAGAAAATAATGTTCAGTTGTTCAGAAATATGGCCTTTTCAGGAAAAACGGTCAACCTGTAAACACAAAGGATATGGTGAGATTTCACGTGTAGTTTTAGTGGACAGTCATCACGTCACTACAGATGAATTCATTGCCTAAGACTTGGATATGCTGGTGGTATTGTATTATACTGCATTATACTGACAAGAAGCAATATGAATTCTTATCACTCAGCACTTTAATCTATGCAAATGTAACGGTCGGTATTATTACCGCCGCCTTATAGGGGTTATAAAACACTTACTCTGGGGAGGACTGAGTGGGACAGGATCTGGGTCCCCCACACTCAATGCCTGTGGCCTCGATGCTCAGGTGAGTGAACAGGTTGTTTACTATTTAGCAGCTAGACTGGACGGTAGCTTCTTAGACGGGGCAAAGTGGGCTTCAGTAGGTGGTCGTCTGAAGTGTGTGTGGGGTGCGTGAGGTAACCCCCCCCCCCCCCACTCTACCCAGGTCTAGCTAAACAGGTGAGGCGCCCCTACCCCGGATAAGCAGCCCAATATACTAGACTAAGGTAAACAAACACGTACAGCTGTTGTTCCCTCAATTGTTTACTCAAGGATAAACACAGAGCACAGTTATATGGGATGGTTTCATTAATACAGACACCTAGAAACCTCACGAATGGCTACTCAATACCTCGGTTTCACCTCACCATCAAACATTGGGTGCTTAACTTGACAGTTAGTGAGCCATACCCGTCTATTGGAAGTTCTCATGGAACCTGGGGAAGCAACGTTCACCCTTGTGACAACTAACAATGGCTCCCTTTAACCAGAACGGGAAGCTTAACAGAGAATATAGGTCACTTCTAAAGGCATTTCACATTCACATTTCAATAAACTTACTTTAGATGGCAAAATAAACAGTTACTCAGCGTCTGCTGTGCCAGTCTGCATGAGCTTACCGGGTCACTCCGGTGTGTGTGGGTGCGTGTGTGTGTGTTAGTGTTGGTGTCAGCTCCGTTGCTGTACAGTTCAGTTCAGTAGGTGCTGTTAGCGTCTGCGTGCTTGGGTGTGTGTGTGGGGGCACAGCGCGGCTAGTTCGTTCAGTTCACAGACGGTTCTGTTCGGCTGCACACGCCGCCTGCTGGTTCATGGATCAGTGTGTTGAAATGTGGTGCAGTGGTTACCCACACAACCGCAGAGGTCACACGTCGTGGGACGTCCGATGGCTGGCAGGGTAAACCTCCAATGACACGTGTTGTCCTGACGTCAATCGCCCCCTTTCCCGCGCAGCTCACGCACGGAGTGGGGAGAGGTGGACAGAGCGTTCAGCTAGCACGCTGCACCTCGAGATGTTGATGTCCCGGCTTGCTCTTCTTGGACACTCCTCCAGTCATCTTCATCGGTGCACCGGCATCTAGCCCCCAGCTAAATGCAACAGTTAACTTTAACTTTACTCTAACGCCGCACGACTTCGGCGCTCGCGCTACCCGAGGAAATGTAAACCCAGACGTAACCGCGTTACTGGTTTAAACGTGTCACTTTAATCTAATGCAGCGCGACTTCGGCGCTCGCACCATTCAATTAAAACGAAAACCCAAACGTAACCGCGTTACTGGTTCAGAACGTGTCACTCGATACGACCACTTGACATTATTCCTTACCGGGAAAAACACTTGACGCGCCCGTCGAGCCCAAAAACTTCTATCGCTCTCCTTTTCGCCGCTCGTACTCCCGTTTTCCCTCTCTCTCTTCTCCGCGTTCACGTCAGTCTTAAAGCCGTAGTACATATTTGTACCCGCTACATTCCCCCCTGCAAAACCCTGCCATGCCATCCAACATCCACCAACGGTGGGGCCCCTGAAACAGAAGAAAGAAAAATACAACATGTCAATCCATATGACAGCACTTACAGAGATAAGTTCTCACCACAGGTAACATTTCAACCAGTACATAGGAGTGCCTCACAAAAATTGGCAACTATAAAACACAGCATCATAACACTTTTCACTTTTGTTCAATACTCAAATACCTGGACATGCATGAAGTATAAAACGTTTGCAGATGCACAAATTATTTCAAAACATAATCACTCCTGGATCTACAGGGAATTGTACCCCGGGTCCGTCTTTGAGACCGTCTTGGCTCCGCCACACTTTCACTTTCACCTTCACTCCCTGCATCGGACCCACCCATAGTTCCCAGCTCCTGATGTATAGGCCTAGCTACTTCACCTTTGGCCTCATCATCAACCTGATCCCCATCACTCGAGTGCTCCCCCACTACTTCCCTACCCCCCATGCCTGTGTTTGTTTGGGGCGTGTGTGCAGTGGCAGGGATGCATATGAGGTCGGGGCAGCCGTGTCCACGTCAGGGTGTCCTTAATGGGCTGGTGCCGGTCTACGGGACGGGGCGGGGTTGACTGGAAAGTACAGGTTCGGAGTTGGTCCCTGTGAACCACTTTGGAGGGGCCTCCTTTCTCAGGACGAATAGTGTAAACGGGGATGTCCCCGTGGTTCTGTTTGACCACAATGTAGGGAAATTGTTCCCACTTGTCTCCTATCTTATTTCTGCCCCGATGGGAGTGATTGCGCAAAAGACCGCGATCTCCAGCTCTCAGGAGAGCCCCAGCAGCTCTGCGGTCATAGGCTCTTTTCCGTCTTCTAGACGCGTCCTGAGCCGCAGAATTAGCAACTTCCACTGCCGTTTTTAACTTCTCGTGGTGGGTCTTAACCCAGTCATCCAGATCATCCACTTCTTCGTCCTCCAGTTCCTTTCCTCCTAAAATGTCCATCGGCAGCCTTGCGTCCCTGGCGAACATCAGGTAAAAGGATGAGTAACCTGTAGAAGAATGGATGCGACTGTTGTAAGCAAGGACAAGCTCAGAAAGGTGTTCATCCCACCTCCTTTTATTCTCAGCAGGCAGAGTTCTCAGCATCTCGTGCATGGTTCGATTGAACCTTTCACATTGGCCATTGCCTTGAGGGTGATAGGGCGTGGTGCGGCTCTTCCCTATTCTGTAGATCTTGCAAAGCTCTTTTATCACGTTAGCCTCAAAGCAGCGCCCTTGGTCTGAATGCAGTCTTGCCGGACATCCATAATGAACGAACCAGTGCTTTAGGAGGTTCTTGGCCGTGATATGTGCAGTTTGATTTTTGTTCGGCACCGCAACTGTAAACCGAGTTTAGATTAGAGGTTTTTTTTTTCTCTTTCGCGAAGTCGATTACGCGTGGTCTAAAGAGAAAGTACGTGTTGCCGCCCTGATGCGCTGTGTTTGGAGTTTCCCTGTCAGGTTATAGTGGTGTCTCCCCTTTGGGTTACGTCAGTTTTTTTTGTAGTGTTGTGGCAACGTGGTTAGTGTCAGCTGTCTATGGACGGTTGTCTCGGGAGCACGTCCGTGGGATCCTGCGTTGTGGCCTACTTGTGGGTGACTTCTCAGACCTGCTGGTTTCCAGTGCGTAATTACCCACCGCAAGCTGCATGAAGACTAGGTGAGTTTAGTAAGAGTTTGGACTAGGCAGTTAGGGGGAATACTCCGCGGGGCAAGTTGCCTTCGTTTGTGTGCGTTTGGGGGGTAATACGGTGCGTTCTGTTTGGTCTATGTCTTCCTTGTCGGGTTTTTTTGATGCGCCCTCTGAGGTGTTCATTAATGGCTGTACTAAAGAACAGTTGCTCCAGATAGCCGAGCATTATACTATTGATGTGACTAATGTCAAACTTAAGGCTGAGATGAAAGCTGTTGTTCTGTCCGCTTTAGTGGAAAGTGGTGTTTTGAGGACGGAGGAGTATTTGTCACGACCTGGCTCTTTGGGCCATGACAAGATTGGAGTTACACTGGTTTCCGAGGTGTAACATTCTTTATTTAACACACAAAACAACGAAAAACCATAACCATTCCAGATGGGATGCGAATGTCAGTATTATCAGTAGTGTAGGATGTGCATGAGGGTAAAGTGTAAATGGTGGGTGTTGTCCAGGGCATTTAACCCAAAGGAAAACCGGATTCAACAGGCGGCTGCCCTACCACACTGGACGTCTGCTGGAGAGAGAAGAGAGCGACAGAATCAATGAATGAACACAGGGCTTTCTAATCTCAGGGCACCTGGCCCAGGTGCCTTCAATCACCAAATCTCATTGGAAGGCTGCTGCCTCCACAGCAGGGGTCGTCACAGAGTAAACATGTCGGTAAGGACAAGCACATTTTCGTATCCCCCGTTGGATCTCTCGAGCATGGTGTAGTCCATTGCCACAACCTCAAGGGGTGCCATAATGTTGGTGCATGTCATGGGGCCCTTAATCTTAATAATACATCTCTTGCCAGGGTACAGCGTTTGCATTCTTTAATCCAACTCTGCACATCTTTGGTCATTGTCGGCCAATAATAGCTCCGGCTCATGAGCTCAAGGGTGCTCTGTTCTGCAAAATGACCACCATGTTCGTGCTGACTTTCAAACACTCGATGCTGCAGACTTTCTGGGACAATTAACTGCCGAATTTCGTCTCTGTCTCTTGGATTACAGACAGAACGGAACAAGACTCCCTTTTGAAGGCTCAGCCGCTCGAACTGTTGGGCGAGCCGCTTCCGCCTTGGGTCCACATCCCTTAGTTCCTGTGATTCCACACAGCTGAGTGGACAGGCCAGACACAGGGGTCCCGTCGTTGCTCCTGTTCTATCTCTGGCCAGCTGAAGCCACTCACAGTTCCCTTTATGGCATTCTGTATGACCTCTTCCACCCTGACTACGCCCCTTGTTTCCACAGGCCCTGGCCATAGACAGGCACGTACCTCATCCGGTCCTATGCGTATGAAGTCTTTTCCTGTATCTTCTTCATCTGGCTCTGTGTCCACTGGGAATCTGGACAAGACATCAGCATTTGTGTTTTGACGCCCGGGCTTATAGCAGACTTCAAAATTGTACTCTGCAAGCTGGGCTACCCAGCGCTGCTCCACCGCTCCTAGGTTGGCAGACCCCAGGTAGCGCAGCGGGTTGTGATCGGATACAACTGTAAATTTGGAGTACATTAGATATTCTTTACATTTTTCGGTCATTGCCCATTTTAGAGTGAGCAGCTCTAATTTAAAAGCACTGTAGTTTTTGTCATTCTTTTCAGCTCCACGCAGACCTCGGCTGGCGAAGGCAATGACGTGCTCGACTCCCCCCTGTTTTTGGCTTAATACGGCTCCTAGGCCCTGTAGACTTCCATCGGTGGTGAGTATGAAGGATAGGCCGGGTAAGTCTGGGTAAGCAAGGACCGGCGGGTTCATCAGGCTACACTTCAGCTCGTAAAATGCATGTTGGCAGGCGTCACTCCATCTAAATGGCTCGGCAGGGCCGGCTCCACCTCCTTTCCCGACCAGAGCATGGAGGGGACGGGCAAGGTGAGCAAACTTCGGGACGAATCTTCTGTAGTAACTCATGAACCCCAGGACTTGCCTCACCTCTCTCACGGACTTAGGGACTGCCCATGTCTCCAGTGCACGCACTTTCTCCTGATCCACCTGGATGCCTCGAGCGGATATTATGTGGCCTAGGTACTTCACTTCGGGCCTCAGGATGTGGCACTTACTGGGCTTTAGTTTCAAACCGTGCTGCCTCAGTCTATTGAAGACGACCTCCAGTCTCTCGCAATGGGTGTCAAAGTCACTGGAAAAGACTATGATGTCATCCAAATAGACGAGCAGAGTCTCGAACGTCAGATCGCCAAGCACCACGCCCATCAGACGTTGAAATGTGGCCGGGGCTTTACATAGCCCAAATGGCATCCTTGACCATTCAAACAGGCCGAACGGGGTGGTGACTGCGGTTTTCGCTGGGTCTGCATCATCCATGGCCACTTGGAAATAGCCTGAGGTTAAGTCCAGGGTTGAAAACAGCTGTGCCTTCACTAACGCATCAAGCGATCCATCAACACGCGGCAGTGGGTAAGCATCTTTGCAGGTCACTTCGTTGAGCCTCCGATAATCGCAACAAAACCTCACACTACCATCGCCTCCTTTTCGCCGCTCGTACTCCCGTTTTCCCTCTCTCTCTTCTCCGCGTTCACGTCAGTCTTAAAGCCGTAGTACATATTTGTACCCGCTACACAAATATGAAAATGAAGAAAGTTAAAGTCGAAATTATGAGCTAATGTATAGACGTAAGATATGCGCATGCGCGGGCTCCTTCGTAGTTTTGGCCCAAACCTCTTGGCGACTTTTTGCCAGAAGCGCCTCGCGACAAATCCAGCGACCTTATCTGGTTTAATTGGAGACTTTTGCGGTGTCTGACGTGGGAGACGTATTGTTTGGCGTTTAACGAGGCTTTACCGTCCTCAGCGCGTCTCACAGAAGTCCAGCTGCAGTCAGAGCGCAGAGGAGACACACGTCACTCCAGACTGACAGTCACGTGCGCATGCGCAGAGCCGCCGCTGATCCTGAGGCGCAACACTGTTTCAATAAAGACAGAACTCTCTTCTCACTCGACACTAATCACGACAGCTACGCAATAAATACCACCCAGGACGTATTTTATCTCCCTATAAGTTGATTTATCTCGGACTCTGAAATACCGAAGATAATTTAGACTCGGCTGAAAGTGGACCTCTACGTCAGACGTCCCTCCTGTTTGTTTTGAGGTGTGGAGTGAAAACTTTTACAGTTCGGTAAAGTTGGCAAGATATTCACAGGCTTCCCGGTTCGTTCAGTAGCTCATCAGCGAGACGTTGTGAAAACACAAACCCACCTCTGTGTGACCGTAGTGACGTCACAACCAGCTGCAATCTTGATCATAATCATGATTTCGACTTTCAAACCCTTCATTTTTTTTTAGTGGCGGAAACGGGCTTCCGTAGGAAAACACATTTCTCAGAAAACAACAAAAGATCGAACTCCGCTTATCGAAGGACGTTTTGTGGTCCTGCAGAAGGTGTTCGGCTTCACGACGCAGCTTAGTAAATACGACGGGCAAGATAAAGGATGATTTGGTGACGTCATTTAGTCACGTGACATGAAAACCTCTGGTTTAAAGTAAAAACACTTTAGGTAAAAGTATTGCTGTTCATTTGCTCTGAGGGGCGTATGTTTTAGTTTCAGGCAAACTGAAAAACCCCAAATTACAATTTTCACTTTGACCGAAGTACAAATTCACTTTCAGTCAATGACACGAGGATGCACTTTTTTCAGTGTACGGAGCGCAGCGGCCTTGTAGGACAATACGGTGTTACTGACACGGGCGTGTGGCGGAGCCAAATGCAGCACAACGACACGGAGTGTTTGGTTAACGCTTTTATTGAACACGGCCTCACAGCAGGCGTTCGGGCACAATGAGAGGCAGAGCAGAGTGCGGTCCTCAGGATCGGGGAGGAGATCCCGGGAGACAGCTGGTGCGATCACTGGGCCGGTCGGGGATCCGGAGCACAGGAGCAGAAGCGCCGGGCAGTCCAAGGAGCAGGCAACAGAAACCCAAGGCGCTCAGGCAGGACTTGTGGTCGGGGACAGAAGGCTGAGGTGCTCACCGGGGCTGAGACAGACGAACGGGTCGGGAACAGGCTGTGTCGAAACCGGGAGATCAGTCCAAGGTAGAGTGCTGAAGAGACTTGCATGACGCGAAGAACAATCTGGCAATGACAGGCTGGGTGTGCAGTGCTTATGTAGCGGGGCTGATTGTGAATGCGAAGCAGGTGTGGAAGGCAGGAGAGTGACTGATTGTGGATGCGGGGCAGGTGTGGACGATCGAGCTGGCAGGTGACAGTTACAAGCTCTTTAAGATACGATGTGCCTCACCAGCAAGGGCCTTGTAGGTGAGGAGAAGTACCTTAACATCTATTCTTGATTTAACAGGGAGCCGGTGCAGAGAAGTTAATACAGGAGTGATATGATCCCTTTTCTTAGTTCTTGTTAACACAGCATTCTGAATCAACTGGAGAGTCTTAAGAGATTTACAAGAGCAGCCTGATAACAAAGAATTACAGTAGTCCAGTCTGCCAAGTTAGTGGCAGACTGGACAGACTTAATTACAGTGGCAGACATTAGTTCATGCGTTTGTCCAAGTGACAAACGCATGAACTAATGATTCTGCATCACTTTGAGACAGGAAGTTCAAAAGTATACAAACAAAAAACTCCTCGTCCAGCTGATTACTGACGTTTGTATCTCTCTCTTCATTAAACATGACAGACAGGGAGAGAATTTAAAGGCAGTTTTACACTTCTACAAATTAAAAGGTAGGTCTTAAGTTGAGCTACAGTCTGGTGTATTATTAGTGTAATGATGCTTATGCTTCAACTCTCAGTACAAAAATATTTGTGTGTGTTGTCAACTTATTGATTATTGTGCACAACATTAATTGATCTCATTCACAGAATGTGCAGCTTAATGCAAAGAGAAGAGAGACTCCAAAAGCAGAAGGACACTTCTGCCCTTTTCTTTTGGTTTGAGCACCTGCCCCCCAAACTGTCTGAAGCTTGTTTTAATCTTCCCAACAATAACCATGTTTTCATTACTAAGAAGTTTCTTTAGAGGAGCGCTTCATATGTTCACTGGGAGCCTTTTTCATCTCCACGTTACCTGAAGGACTTAAAGGGAGGAGGCTGCAGTCTGCAACCTCACCACTAGATGTCACTAAACACTACACGCTGTCCTCAACAGACACTTTCATATTGTAATGGAAATGTGTGAACATTAAATGAATAAACCAACACTTGTGTGAGTTGACAGCTTGTTTGTGTTGTTTGTGTCCTGCAGTGAATGTGAGGAAGACGTATGAAGAGCTGCAGAGAGGACATATTTATCTACATGCTAACAGGAGGACGTCACACTGCAGCCTTTCACTTAATGTGAATTATTACAGAGGATGAAGAGACGTTTATGCTGCTTACAGGTTCATCAAGATGATCTTCACATATTAACAACCCTTTTATGATGTTTCCTTTTAGCAGAAGTAAGACGTTAACATTAAAGCAGCTTCTTGTTCTGCAGCTCATGCATACTAATGACGGAAAGAGGAAGGAAGCTCTGCTGGGTGTTGAACAGCAGCTTGTTACCAACTCCAGAAGAGACGAGCTGACCTCAGAGACATCAGCCTCCTCTTTAATGTAGACGTGTTTCTGGTGACTTACTGAATAAAGAGTTTCTGATCTGCTGATTGAACACAGAGGAGCAGCTATGAGTCCATCAGCCGGTGGATTAGTCGTCTTCCTTCTCTCTGTACAAGGTACTGTACTTCTACATTTATATTGTGAGGCCGTTACACACCTCACACACACACAGGGAGCTGTGTTTTTACTTCACACACAGGTCTGATGTCATCACACACAAATAATGACTAAATGAACATTAACAAAGAAGAAATGCTCTGAATAATTTGTCTCTGTTGAACTTCCTCTAATCGTTCAGCAGCGTTTCTTTGCATTAGACCACATTTAGAGGCTGTTATTCACTCCGAGTCTCTGACGACGCTTGTTCTTCTTTTTGGAGGATTTATTGTGTATTTGTGGTCATTTTTATTCTCTTCCTGGTTGTTCAGTGTCTCTTTGAGGGACATTTTGCAGCTTTGATCCGTGTCACAGATAATTGATTCACTGCCGGATGCTGAGCACCGTGTCATTACATTACATTACATTACATTACATGTCATTTAGCAGACGCTTTTATCCAAAGCGACGTACAATAAGTGCATTCAACCATAGGGTACAAACTCTGGAGAACAAGAAACAAGAAAGTGCAATTTCCTCATATAAGCCAATTTACAATTTGCTATAGATGAGTGACGTTAAAAGTACAATTTAAGTGCTACTATTTGTTAGTCTTTAGTCGAGGTAGAGTCTGAAGAGGTGTGTCTTGAGTTTGCGGCGGAAGATGTGGAGGCTCTCTGTGGTGTCATCAGTGAGATGTGATCTATATGTCACAGTATCGTTCCCCTCAGAGTTCTGCATTTCTCTACAGTTTCCATCTCCACTCTGCAGCAGACTGACCACAGACAGAAGAGCACAGAGCAAAGACACTCTTCTTCTCATCAACCAAACCCTTCTAATACTTCAACTTGAGCTTTTTCAGGTCCACAGGTTCAATACGTCGCTGTTCCTTCCAGCTGCAGAGTCCATGTGGACATCGTGGACTCTTTCATTACTTTCTATAAACTCAATGATTTTCATATTTCTCATAATATCTTTTCTCTTCAGTAAACTACCAATGAGAGTGTGTCCTGTGATGTTGTTCTGAGTGTGACTGTGGTTCCTGATGTGCTGTGTTACAGTGATACAGAGTCAGGATGGATGGAGAGTGAAATACTATCAGACTGACGTCTGTGCTACAAAAGGATCAACAGTGGAAATAATCTGTGACATCACACACCCATATGGAATATATTACTCTGATATAAAGGACAGATTCTGGTTCACTAAAGAGAAATATGGTGAACCTGTGGATCTGAGAACAGACTCTGAGTATTCAGGCCGTGTGACGTATGCATATTCTAGTGATTGGAAGAGTTGTTATCTGACCATCACAGACGTGAGAGAGAGCGACTCAGCTGAGTACAAATTGAGATTCATGACAAACAGACCGAGAAAGAAATATACTGGTTCACCTGGAGTCACTTTGTCTGTCACAGGTAACATTTTAATTCACATATTAATCATCTACAAATGTTCAACATCTAGAAAACTAGAGTTTAAATGTCTTCTGTGAATGTTGACACTTTAATAAATAATATTCACTGATTCAGGTTTCCAGGTGCAGGTGAGAAGATTAAATTCTACCTGGTTGGAGCTGACGTGTCACAGCAGCTGTGTTCTGTCTCGTCGTGCTGAATACGTCCTGTACCAGAATGGACGGTACTTCAAGACAGGATCTTCTCTTCCAGTCTCCTCTGGTTCTACAGACAGATATTCCTGTTATTTAACAGGATATTGGAATCAACGTTCTCCTGCAGTGTGTAAGTTCACTCCACTGTGTCGGCCTGTGGAGCTTCAACAACATCTCACATGGAGGCACCAGACCGCTGCATGTAAACTAGAGGCATCAAAAAGATGAAGCACAACGTTCCTCAGGAGGTGGAGCCGTGGTCCACTGACCAGAGGGTTGCTGGTTCAATCCCCGGCCCCTGCAGTCTACGTGTAGAAGAGTCACTCACACACTGACACAACAATATGATTCTAATCACAGCTGTAAACACACTGGAGTCTAAATGTTAAAGGAGACACAGATCTTTATTTATGTCATTCTCTTATTAATAGAAACACAAATATAAACTATCAGCAGACAGAATAATGTGATTTTCATAAAGACTCAAGTGAATTATTCCAGAACATAAGTAGAAGTGACGTGTCAGCTGGTGGAGGAAACAATCAATAACTCCTACAACAACTAGAAGTGAGAGGACAGACTCAGCTAAGGACACAAGCAGCATCTAAAGAGAAGAATGTGTGGAGATATGAACATTACAAAGGATTAAAGGCTGCTTATTGTCACTTTACACCAGCAGGAGTCTCACCTGTGACAGCTGCTGTGATGAATACTAGAGATAGTCTGAGAGAAAGACACACAAGTATTCATTCAAATGATCAACTATCTACGCTAACATCTTCTAACCTCTTAGTATGTTTATTCACGTCTCCTCCAGATGGTCCACAGCGTCCCTCTGTGTCAGTGAGTCCCTCTGCTGAGATGCTGGAGGGCGGTTCAGTGACTCTGACCTGTAGCGCTGATGCTAACCCAGCAGTTAGCTACACCTGGTACAAGGAGGATGGAACGTCAGACCCTCGTCTTCTCAGTGAAGAACCTCAGCTGGTCTTCAGCTCCATCCAGTCCTCTGACTCTGGAAATTATTCCTGTACAGCTGAGAACCAGCTGGGGAGGAAGACGTCTGACTTCATCTCTATCAACGTGAAATGTGAGTGAAACAACCTTTTTAAAAGCAACATAATCACTACTGAGGTAGTGTTTTGTTATCAACGTCTATTTATTGAACTCTAACTTGTAACAATATGTTGACACGTCTCCTCCAGATGGTCCACAGCGTCCCTCTGTGTCAGTGAGTCCCATTGCTGAGATGCTGGAGGGCGGTTCAGTGACTCTGACCTGTAGCACTGATGCTAACCCAGCAGCTAGCTACACCTGGTACAAGGAGGATAGAACTTCAGACCCTCATCTTCTCAGTAAAGAACCTCAGCTGGTCTTCAGCTCCATCCAGTCCTCTGACTCTGGAAGGTATTCCTGTACAGCTGAGAACCAGCTGGGGAGGAAGACGTCTGACTTCATCTTGATCCCTGTGAAATGTGAGTGAAACACAACCTCTTTAAAAGCAACATAATCACTACTGTCAAGTTCTCCAGGTGTTAAATATATTCATCTCGGCCCAAACTTGAAAATGGCTTGTTTAACCCAAATATCACAAGGGGACAACTCGGATCTGTTTTGGTCTTTTATTTTTAATCGGAATGGTTGTGGGAACCGGAATAGCTTGATAACCTTAAAACAAAAATAGTAGACTAAATTCTACATCAAAGACTTTCCGAAATAATAATTCATCATTAAACACCATTCTTTACCACATTAAGTAAATACACAAGCAAATCCAATTCAAGAAGTATTTCGATTACAATTTAAACTTCTACTTTTCCTTTTACGGGTAAAAGATCAAAATCAACAGAAAATGGCAAACAAACTATTGCCTCAAACAATATTTGAAATGAATAAAATCCATAGCAGTTGCGTCTGTGGTCGAACATGAGCGGCTGAGAGAGGGCGGCTAAGCTAATACCTAAACATTTTATACTCCTGCCTGATGAGGGACGCGCTGGTGACTCGGTCCCTCCAGAAATATGGGTTGTATTTTAGGGTTCCACTTCTCTTTAGTTCTCTGCCCCTTTCAGGGTTGGAGTTTACCGATGCTCCTTGTTTTAAATGCATGTGCAAACTGGTTTTAAACGCAATAACTACTAAGGTAGTGTTTTGTTATTACATCACATTACATTACATGTCATTTAGCTGACGCTGTTATCCAAAGCGACTTACAATAAGTGCATTCAACCATAGGGTACAAACTCAGGAGAACAAGAAACAAGAAAGTATAATTTCCTCAAATAAGCCAATTTACAATTTGCTGTAGATGAGTGGCGTAATAAGTCCAATGTAAGTGCTACAGTTAGTGTGTTAGTGGAGGTAGAGTCTGAAGAGGTGTGTCTTTAGACTGAAGACCATTTAGGAGCAGGACAGCAAAGAGTGGTGATCTAGTCGAGTATTTTGCTCTCAGTGAGGAGGAACAAGCAGTTTATCACATACAGAGCGGAAAGGGCGGGTCGGGATGTCGGGTTGGACCATGTTAGCTGTACCCGCGAAGCGCGAAGCTGTACCCTGTACCCGGATGTTAGCTGTACCCGATCCATTCACAGCACGGTACGTGAGCACCAATGTTTAGAACTGGATGCGGGCAGCCACCGGTACCAGTGAAGAGAGCGGAGGAGTGGAGTAGTGTGGGAGAACTTAGGAAGGTTAAAGACCAGGCGAGCTGCTGCATTCTGGATGAGCTGCAGAGGTCGAATGGTGGTAGCAGGAGACCTGCAGGAGGGAGTTGCAGTAGTCCAGGCGGGAGATGACAAGAGCCTGAATCAGTACTTGGGCAGCCTTCTGAGTGAGAAGGGGACGTATTCTCCTGATGTTGTAGAGCGTGTATCTACAGGATTGTGTTGTCGCGGCGATGTTGGGAGTCAGGGAGAGTCGGCTGTCAAGTGTGACGCCGAGGTTCCGAGCGGCCAAAGTGGGCGTTAGTACGGAGTTTCCAAAGTTGACCGTCAGGTCCTGGGTCGGGGATTCTTTTCCCGGAAAGAGAAGTAGTTCAGTCTTGTCGGGGTTTCAGATGGTGGGCGGACATCCACTGAGAGATGTCAGTTAGACAGGCCGAGATCCGTGCCGCCACCTGGGAGAGAATGCGTTGGGTGTCATCGGCATAGCTGTGGTAGGAGAAGCCATGCGAGCGAATGACAGCGCCGAGAGAGTTGGTGTAGAGCAAGAAGAGGAGGGGACCCAGGACGGAACCGTGAGGAACTCCAGTAGTAAGAGGACAAGGTTCCGACACAGATCCTCTCCAGGTTACCCGGTAGGTACGGCCGTTGAGGTAGGACGAGAGAAGGGAGAAAGCAGAGCCTGAGACACCAAGTTCATGAAGGGAGGAAATAAGGATCTGGTGGTTGACTGTGTCTAATGCAGCAGAGAGGTCCAGAAGGATGAGGACAGAGGAGAGAGAGGCGGCTCTAGCACTGTGGAGTTGCTCTGAGACAGCAAGGAGAGCAGTCTCTGTGGAATGGCCTTGAATCCTGACTTGTGGAGGTCAAGGGGGTTGTTATGGTGGAGATAGGAGGAGAGTTCGTTAAAGATACACGTTCAAGGGTTTTGGATAAAAAGGGAAGAAGAGAGACCGGTCTGTAGTTGTTTGGTCTGTAGGGTTGAGGGTGGGTTTCTTCAGGAGGGGGTTGACTCTCGCCTCCTTCAGAAAATTGGGAAAACAGCCAGATAACAGAGCATTGTTGATGAGACAGGTGAGGAAAGGGAGGTCAGGTGCGTAGATTGTAGAAGATGTGATGGAATGGGGTCAAGAGGGCATGTGGTCGGACGGGCAGAGGTTAATAGAGTAAGAATTTGGTTAGGAGACAGGGGGGTAAAAGAGAAAAGTGAGGGTGATAGAGGTGAAGTCAATGGGACGCAAGAAGTAGGAGGTGGGTTTGAGAAAGAGGAGTGTATGTCATGAACTTCTATTTATTTAACTGTAACTTGTAATAATGTGTTGACACGTCTCCTCAAGATCTTCCACAGCGTCCCTCTGTGTCAGTGAGTCCCTCTGCTGAGATACTGGAGGGCGATTCAGTGACTCTGACCTGTAGCACTGATGCTAACCCAGCAGCTAGCTACACCTGGTACAAGGGGGATGGAACTTCAGATCCTCATCTTTTCAGTGAAGAACCTCAGCTCGTCTTCAGCTCCGTCCAGTCTTCTGACTCTGGAAGGTATTTCTGTACAGCTGAGAACCAGCTGGGGAGGGAGATGTCTGACTTCATCTCTATCGACGTGAAATGTGAGTGAAACAACCTTTTTAAAAGCAACATAATCACTACTGAGGTGGTGTTTTGTTATGAACATCTATTTATTGAACTCTAACTTGTAACAATATGTTGACACGTCTCCTCCAGATGGTCCACAGCGTCCCTCTGTGTCAGTGAGTCCCTCTGCTGAGATGCTGGAGGGCGGTTCAGTGAATCTGACCTGTAGCACTGATGCTAACCCAGCGGCTAACTACACCTGGTACAAGGAGCATAAAGACTCACCACGAGCATCAGGACAGATCTTCACCATCAATGACTTCACAGCTGAACACAGTGGGAATTATTACTGTGAAGCCCAGAACGAGATGGGACGTAGTAACTCCACCTTACGTCTGATTACTTCTTCAGGTAAATCACACTCATTCTTCTGTTCTCTCACACATTATATCAACAATCCAACTAAAGAAGTGACTCACAGTAAACGCGGCCTTTAGCTCCTGTCCTCCACTCAGTGAAGCAGGAGAGCATTGTGGACTAGAAGGTGAACCTGAGATGATACACTATGACCCCACTGAGAATCAAACCCTGGACCCTCGGTTCACCACTTTAAAGCTTCACCAGCTGAGCGTCCTGCAGACATCACGTGGTCTGATGCTGCGAAGTCTCATCAAATGATGAAGTCAGAAGTGGAAGGAACAAGAAGAGTCACGTTAGAAGAGCTGAAGATGTTGATACCTGAACAGAGTCTGTAGCTGTAAGAATGCAGGAGCAGCTCAGTAAGAGAAACGAGTCTGGAACAAACACAATGCTGTTAGCAACACAACAGTTAGCTACCATGCTAACTAGTCAGCTTTGAGTATTATAGTATTTTTGGGGGTTTGAATTGTTTCTCCAAAACGTCTCCTGATCGAGTGTGTTTAGTTTGTGTAGCAGTAAACACTCTACAGTTGCCATGGCAACAGGACACAATAAAATGGCCGCCGCTGTGACCATCCAGCTACGTTGTTTTGATAAGACGTTCTACTCATATTTAGTTTGAGTTAAAGTTCATCATCTGCATAGAGCAGATCTTAAGATCCCAGATATTCTGTTTCACTGAGTTAAACATCTTATTTCCGTCCTGTTGGTAATTAATTCACCTTCCATATTTAATACTTTATATTTGTTGTTTATTTTCTCTCCTGTGTGGGAAAAGGAGCCTCCCCATGGCCAATAACAACAGCTGTTTTTGCGTTAACATCTGCTATTTTCCTGGTGATCATCATGATCCTCGCTGTCCTCATGATCAGGTGAGCGGTTCAACTTCACTGATGAAATGTAGATGTGGATCTTACATTCACGCATTTGTTGAATCACTTGATTCGATCTTTTGTTTGTTCATTAATACATTTTTCTGCCTGAAGAAAAAAGTCTCCACAAAGCAGCCGGCCTGCAGAGAGACTAGAGAACAACGCTCAGGTGAGGAGGAAGAGCTCGTTGTGGAGGCCTCTGGGAACATCTGGGAACATCTGGGATCATCATGTCAGGCCTGTGAGGCGGGGATTTAAAAGCCAACAATTAAAATATAATACAAATTCATTTAAATTAGGAAATAAAAGTTACCAGCAACACTGGGAGTTCAACTCCAGGTAAAAACCGGCCCACTGGGAGGTTTTGTCAGGTCCCTCTAGTTCAGCCCACTCCTACGTCCTGGTTCTTCTTCAAACTATCTAGACACCACCTGTCGCTCCCACATGATGACAGTTTGTAGATGGAACTTCATTAACCTCAATGACCTTAATTACAACCATTAAACACCTGAGACCTCCATTAGAACCTGTAGGGCCCAAAGGAGTCATTAGAGAAGAAGCCCTGCAGATATTCTGCTAGGTTTTGACCTGATCTAAGTCTGTTTTGCCTTGTTTTCTGAAGCAAATAAGACTTGTATCCTTAAACTCTCATTTTGTCAAAAGACCACATGGTGTTTGTTCACTGATTAGGGTGTCAAGCTATTGGTGCTTTGCATTTTGAGGAGTTTCTGTCGAGGCCAATCGACCTTTTGTCTCCTAAACGACGGGGGAGCGGCCAGCGCAGCCGCAGCCGACTTCCACTAACGAGGGAGTATTTAACTAGAAATCGTAGGAAGCGTTAGCTTCAGCGTTATCTTATCCTCGCAGGACGAAGACGAGCAGAACAAAGACAAGGGAGTCTTTCGTGGCAGTCAAGACGAGCAGAACAAAGACAAGGGAGTCTTTCGTGGCAGTCAAGACGAGCAGAACAAAGACAAGGGAGTCTTTCGTGGCAGTCAAGACGAGCAGAACAAAGACAAGGGAGTCTTTCGTGGCAGTCAAGACGAGCAGAACAAAGACAAGGGAGTCTTTCGTGGCAGTCAAGACGAGCAGAACAAAGACAAGGGAGTCTTTCGTGGCAGTCAAGACGAGCAGAACAAAGACAAGGGAGTCTTTCGTGGCAGTCAAGACGAGCAGAACAAAGACAAGGGAGTCTTTCGTGGCAGTCAAGACGAGCAGAACAAAGACAAGGGAGTCTTTCGTGGCAGTCTTCGGGGCGGCTGAATGCGGCGCCTTCTTCTGCTATTTTTAATAATGTGTTTGACCCCTTCACCCGTGCCTGTTCGAATCTCTTCCCGCAGATACTACAGGCCTCGGGCTAGATCTGCTCTCTATCGTAACCTCTCCTCTCTCTCCTATCCCACCCGCTCCTCACACGTCCAGCACCTCGTCACAGGAGGTCTCTGGAACTGCCAGTCAGCGACTCGCAAGGCTGACTTCATCTCCGGCTTTGCTATCCAGCAGTCACTCGACTTCCTCGCTCTGACCGAGACCTGGATCACACCCGAGAACACATCCACCCCAGCCGCTCTCTCCTCCGCCTTCTCCTTCAGCCACACTCCCAGGCCCACTGGTAGGGGTGGTGGCACAGGTCTACTCATTTCACCCAAATGGAGCTTTTCTCTCTACCCTCTACCACCAGCCACCCCATTGTCCTTTGAATTCCATGCTGTAACAATCACTCACCCGGTACAATTAACCATCATTGTCCTCTACCGTCCGCCAGGCTCCTTAGGTCATTTTTTGGAAGAATTGGACATTCTCCTGTCTAATTTCCCCGAAAATGGTCCTCCGGTCATCCTCCTGGGTGACTTCAACATCCAGACAGAGAAGTCACCTGACCTCGTACACCTACTTTCTTCCTTCGCTCTGTCACTCACTCCCTCTCCTCCTACTCACAAAGCCGGCAATCACCTTGACTACATCTTTACTAGAAACTGCTCTACCACTAACCTCTCTGTAACTCCACTTCATGTGTCTGATCACTTCTTCATCTCTTACTCCCTTCCACTCTCTATAACTAACAAACCTCCCTCATTAACTAACTCTATACCGGCTCGTCGCAATATTCGCTCCCTCTCTCCCTCCTCGCTGGCATCCTCTGTTCTATCAGCTCTCCCTTCAACTGACTCCTTCTCACTCTTGCATCCGAACGCTGCTGCAGAGACTCTCCTCTCAACTCTTTCCTCCTCTCTAGACTCTCTCTGCCCTCTTACGACACGACGGACTGGCAAATCCCCGGCTCCGTGGCTGTCTCAACCGGTCCGTGCCATGAGAGCCACCATGCGAGCGTCGGAAAGGAGATGGCGTAAATATAAACGACCTGACGACCTGCTTGAATTTCAATCTCTCCTCTCCTCGTTCTCTGCCTCTATCTCTGCTGCCAAAAGCTCTTTCTACCAGTCCAAAATCGAATCCTCATTCTCTAACCCCAAAAAACTCTTCTCGATCTTCTCCAATCTCCTCGAACCCCCTACCCCTCCTCCCCCCTCCACCCTTCTTCCGGGAGACTTTGTCAACTACTTCACCAAGAAAATAGCTGACATACGCTCCTCCTTCTCAAACCCACCACCTACTTCTCGCGTCCCACCGACCTCACCTCTTTCGCCCTCACTTCCCTCTTTCACCGCCCTCTCTCCTAACCAAATTCTTACCCTAGTAACCTCTGCCCGTCCGACCACCTGCCCTCTTGACCCCATTCCATCACATCTTCTACAATCTATCGCACCTGACCTTCTTCCGTTCCTTACCTTTCTCATCAACAATGCTCTGTCATCTGGCTGTTTTCCCAATTCTCTGAAGGAGGCAAGAGTCAACCATCTCCTGAAGAAACCCACCCTCAACCCTTCTGAAGAAAACAACTACAGACCGGTCTCTCTTCTTCCCTTCTTGTCCAAAACCCTTGAACGTGCTATCTTTAATCAACTCTCCTCTTATCTCCACTGTAACAACCTCCTTGACCCCCACCAGTCAGGTTTCAAGGCAGGCCACTCTACAGAGACTGCTCTCCTTGCTGTCTCTGAGCAACTCCACACTGCTAGAGCCGCCTCTCTCTCCTCTGTCCTCATCCTTCTGGACCTCTCTGCTGCATTTGACATGGTCAACCACCAGATCCTTATTTCCTCCCTTCAGGAACTTGGTGTCACAGGCTCTGCTCTCTCCCTTCTCTCGTCCTACCTCGATGGCCGCACCTACCGGGTAACCTGGCGAGGATCTGTGTCGGAACCGTGTCCTCTTACTACTGGAGTTCCTCAGGGTTCCGTGCTGGGTCCCCTCCTGTTTTCGCTTTACACCAACTCTCTTGGCGCTGTCATTCGCTCGCATGGCTTCTCTTACCACAGCTATGCCGATGACACCCAACTAATTCTCTCCTTCCCTCACTCGGACACCCAGGTGGCGGCTCGGATCTCTGCCTGTCTAACTGACATCTCTCAGTGGATGTCCGCCCACCATCTGAAAATCAACCCCGACAAGACTGAACTACTTCTCTTTCCCGGAAAAGACTCGCTTACCCAGGACCTGACAGTCAACTTTGGAAACTCTGTGCTAACGCCCACTTCGACTGCTAAGAACCTCGGCGTCACACTCGACAGCCAACTCTCCCTGACTCCCAACATCACTGCGACAACGCGATCCTGTAGATACACGCTCTACAACATCAGGAGAATACGTCCCCTTCTCACTCAGAAGGCAGCGCAGGTACTGATTCAGGCTCTTGTCATCTCCCGCCTGGACTACTGCAACTCCCTCCTGGCAGGTCTCCTGCCACCGCCATTCGACCTCTGCAGCTCATTCAGAATGCAGCAGCTCGACTGGTCTTTGACCTTCCGAAATTCTCCCACACTACTCCACTCCTCCGCTCTCTTCACTGGCTACCGGTGGCCGCCCGCATCCAGTTCAAAACACTGGTGCTCACGTACCATGCTGTGAATGGATCGGGTCCAGCTTACATCCAGGACATGGTCAAACCCTACATCCCAACCCGCACTCTCCGCTCTGCATCTGCAAAACTACTCGTCCCTCCCTCACTGAGAGCAAAACACTCGACTAGGTCTCGACTCTTCGCTGTCCTTGCGCCGAAATGGTGGAACGCGCTCTCTGAAGACATCAGGACCGCAGAGAGCCTTCACATCTTCCGCCGCAAACTAAAGACACACCTCTTCAGACTCTACCTCGACTAAAGACTAACAAATTGTAGCACTTAAATTGTACTTGTGACGTCACTCATCTATAGCAAATTGTAAATTCGCTTATTTGAGGAAATTGCACTTTCTTGTTTCTTGTTCTCCTGAGTTTGTACCCTATGTTTGAATGCACTTATTGTACGTCGCTTTGGATAAAAGCGTCAGCTAAATGACATGTAATGTAATGTAATGTAATCTGGTCCTTTGTACTTCAGTCCAACAATACTATCCAATAAGTACTTCTTGTTCTTTGATGCAGATCCCACCAGCAGAGCCTTGCTATGCTACCGCGAGCTTCTCCAGAAACCAGGAGGATCTTCTTCTCTACTCCAACGTCAGTCCAGCTCGCCCCCCCAGACGCAAGGAGGAGGTGGAGGAAGTTCTGTACTCACGTGTCAACTTTGAGAGTTCTGGTGCTGCCAGCGAGTGAGTCAGTGACAATCTTTACTGAATATGGATCCGTCTCTGCTTTGATCATCACTGTTTTATTGCTGTTTGGACGTGTTAATTATTAATATTCTGAGTTTACGGTTCTTTCACAGACGGAGATGTGAAGGAGCTGTGGATGATTCTTCTGCTCTGTACAGCACCGTCAGCAAAGCACCAAGAGAATGAACCCACACAGATATGTGGTCTGTTACTGTACAGAGTTTAAGCAGCTTAAACACACCTGCATGAATATGAGGTTTGACATGTTGTATATTCACCATCGTTAAGGCTTCCATCAGAGAAGCATCAGGGAGCCAATGGGAGGCCAGCTTGTAGTCTGTAATCAGCCTTTAAATGTTACTAATCAGCAATATGTTACTACCAGTTCTGTACAAGCATCTTCAGGTACATTTATCTGTAAATAGTCTTTACCAATATTGCCAATATGCTTCTATTGATTCTCATAATATTTACTGAACTTTTTGTTTTGTATGAGAACTTGTCTCAACTTAAAATGGCAGAATTGGACTTTCAGAGTGTTTTAAGCACCTAGTGGTAGAAATGATAATGTAGAAATGTTTAGGGTAGAATTGTAGTTTGTGTGTTAGATATTAGTTATTACATTAGCATGTTAGATGAAGTGACTGCAATATGAATCAAACCCAATTCATAGTAATTATAGTCATATAATTACTGCACACATTTACCTGCTACAATGTAACGTTAAGACTTGGAGACGGATGCTAATTGCCGTCCTTGATGGATTCCAAAGAGTTTTTTCTCCTGTCAGGTAGTAGATGAGCAAAGTTTGTACGACAGCCCTGCGAGGCAAACATTCTGATTTTGGATCATATAGAACTGAGTTAAACATAATGGTTCAGATGTGATGATCTAAGATGTGTTAAGTTTACTCGCTATTAGATGATGAGATTATGATGCTTTATTATGTTTGTGAGGAAGCTTTAGGCCAAAGGTCTGATCCATGAATGTACTGTAGTATGAAGGGAACAGGGATCGATCAGGTCACTGAGGGATCTCAGATTCAACCATCAGAGGGAGTCACGGGGCGGCTTGAATGTGCAGCCAATCACATACGACAGCAGATTGGGCTGAGCTGGAGAAGGAGCAGGCAGAAGCCTCCTGTGAACCATTACTGATGGTCATATGGACGAGGGGACTTCTCTATTTCAGTTTTAAAGTAACGGTTTTAAATAAGATTTAGTTACAGATAATAGAATACAAGAGGTTCTACTAAGTGGGGCAGTTGTGGTTGTGCCAAACAAAATGGAAATTAAGATAACAGAAATAGAAAGAATTAGAACGAAACAAATTGGCTTCCCTTACTTCTCTAAGAACGTCCATCAAAATACAGAGGGAGCACCAACCACTAACCCGGAGTCCCTACGTGATGCACACGTCTACAAGGTACAAACGTACCAACTGTCCTCAACCTCTCACCACAAACCTGCACTTCTTGTGCGTGCATGACAACTAAAGGAACACCTGCTCCAGATCTCCCTTTTAACAGCAGGGCCCTCAGGTGATTGGCGGCTCTCTTCAGGAACTCAGGTGCAGGCAGATCGGCACCTGAAGGGAAAAACAAGGGAGGAGGGGCAACACAGACAGTAGTGACACGGACGTTAGGGTAAGAGTGTTATCGCCTCTCGTAAACATGATTGTATTTTGTATTATTACGCAGAATCTGCTAATTGATTTGTGACTGAAGCTGTCACATTGAGGTATTACGTTGTTCATTCTGTCCTCATGACGTCATCGTAGTCCGTCCATCAGGAGACGGATCCTCCTCTCACGCTCTCACTGAGGTTTCTTCCCTCAGGTTTTCCTGTGTAGATGTGATGTTTGGGGACAGAGGATGTCGCATGTGTACAGACTTTAAAGCCCTCTGAGGCACATTTGTAATTTGTGATTTTGGGCTATTCCAAATAAAATGAATTGAATTCTCCTGTGGTTTTGGAGCAGATGTGTAACAGATGTGTTGTGGGAGAAGATTGAGATGATCAAGTAAACCTCAAAGTGGTGATTACCACTGGTAGTAAACCTCAGTTACAAAGGAAGTGGCTTAACCTGAATTATTATTTTTGAGCGGTGTTTTAAAATGACTACTTCTCTCTTGATTTATTCCCTCAGTAAACATTGTAAACATGAGTTTATGGTCTCAGTCTCTAGTTTCAAGTCTTCTTCAATACAACGTGATGTTCATTTAGTAAATTATGGTCCATTTAGAGCCAACTAAACACATATTTATTCTGTTTATACGCTCTGCATTGTGGTAGATTTCTCTAGTTCTTCCTTGTAGTTCTTCCGTGTCAGACCTCAGTGAACATTTGTTCATCTCAACTCGGGGGTTTACAGTCTGCTGCTCATGCATGGTAATTATCTAAAGGGGAAGCAGGACTTTTTCATCAGCTGATACAGACACACGTTGTCTTTCAGTCCCACGTCCCTCTCTTGGACAGCTGATAGTGGAGGACGTGTTTTAACAGAGAGGGATGAGCGGAGGAGCTGAGAGTGGATCAGTCATCTTCCTCCTGTCTGCATTCATATTCATCACATTTATATCTGTATCACAGAGCCTGAGTCGCCATGAAGGCTTTTATTAGAAACACGGTTGACCAAAATACTATGAAAGTTTCACTTCCCCCTTTGTCTCTTTCTCTGAACCGTCACACCCCAACGCTCACCACAAACACCACCATTTTACTTTCTGCTAATTACTATTCAGTTTCCTTTTCTCTATAGAAAAAGATGTGCACCTGCACCCCTTCTGCTGTGATGAGTGTGATGGTGGTTTGTAGTTTCTCTTCCAGTCATTCGGGGTCAGGATGGCTGCAGAGTTACTTACGGTTCCTCTTGGATCTGTGGATTAAACGGATCCACCTTGGAGATGCACTACAGATACACCTCCACAGAACCAATGAGGGGTCACAGCAGACCAGAGGGCCTTCTGCTTTACCGACAGGCAGCACGGACACCCGGTGGACCTGAGAACGGACCCGGGACACGTAGAGGACAGTTAGCTTAGCATACCGCTGCTCTCTGAGGATCAGCGGCCTGAGAGGCGGCGACTCGGCTGTGTACAGGTGTGCTGTGTTCATGTTCACCACAAACCAACCGGACAGGAAGTACACCGGCGAACCGGGGGTCCGTCTGTCCGTCACAGGTAACGGATCCAAGCGCTCAACACTTGGGAAGCTGCTGGTGTCTCTGAAGGGATTCTTGTTTCATGGTTTTACAAATGCAGGTGGAGATTAGCAGATCAATGCCTTTGTCACGAAGCGGGTGCAGGCAGAGGCAGGACTCAAACGCAGAGTTTTGGGAAACAACAAAAAGACTTTAATGGTCAAAATTCCAAAATCCAAAAATGCCAAGGGGCTAAAAAAAACCACAGGCGGGGACCAGGAACGAAGCACCACAGGATCCACAAACATGCAGACACTGAGGCGACAGGAGACGCACAGGGCTTAAATACACTGGGAAGGTGCAGGTGATTGGACACAGGTGGAAACAATCACAGGACAAGGTAGGAAGTGAAGTTACCCGGGGACACGAGGGGCAGAAAACTACAAAATAAAACAGGAAACAACCCAAACCGTGACGACCTTGTTGTGGAAAGTGTACATCAGCAGACCTGACGGGTCAGAGCAGTCGTCCTCGACCTCGTCCAACCTTCTACAGCTGGTACAAGAACGGAGACAAAGTGATGATGAAAGAAACAAAGATTTGGGGCTACTTTTATTCTTTTTCTAGGTCCTGCAACAAAGTGACGTCATCATTCAGTGGACATTTCTGACTTCTAGATAAATCACATCTAAGTTCTGGTGCAGCCCTCTGCATGGTGGTCGTTGGAGGCATCTCGCTCAACCAAAGGACCTTCGTGAAGGACGAAGGTCGCGTTGAGGTCCTTGATACCGAGAGAGGAAACACTTAGAATCAAAGACCTGAGAGAGAACGATTCAGCCGAGTAGCGTTTCATATTCACAGCATGGAGCTCTGAAGGGATCAGCGGTTTACCTGGAACCACTTTGACCGTCAAAGGTACGAAGAATAAAATCTATCAAATGCTCTGACAACATGTACCTTACTCACTAAGATACAGTAATAGCTGCTTGCATGGCTTCATACCATGAATGTTCTGTGTTGAAACACATCACTGCTGCTGGATCTCACCTTTCCTTACTGAATGGTTCACAGATCCAGATGTGCAGGCGCAGGTTGATCTGGTCTCCTGGGGGTCCGAAGCTGATTTGCCACAGCAGCTGTGCTCCTCATGGCCGCCCGTCCTTCGATTGGTACCTCAACGGAACCACAAAGGTTGAGGGTGGATCGTCTCTTTCTTACGAAAGGATCCGTTGACGCCGCCGACAGTCTCTCCTGCGCTTACCAGAGCCGCTGCCCTCCAGTGTGTGAGTCCCCCCCCCCCCCCCCCCCCTCATGACACGACCACAGCCGCCGGGATCCATGTGATGTCACTCACGCTGGCTGCTGAGGAGAAGGACGCGTCCACTGTGCAAGTGTTCCGGGGATGAAGATTGATGAACACACTAATAAATCTTGATACGTTTTTCTGTGAGTGCAGGTTGAATGGAAGAAGAAGACGTCTATTGTGCTACCGGTGCTACTTTTCTAATGTTAGTTAAAGTGTTACCCACCTTCTCATCCCCCACAATGTTCTATGGTACATTGTCAGTGTAATGCTGCTTATGCGTGAAGCAAAAACACGTGTGTGTTGTCAGCTTTAAAGAGATGATGTAAGTCACTCTTGTTTATTATGCACAACATTGATTCATCTCATTTACAGAATTTGCAGCATAATGTCAAGAAAAGAGAGACTCCAAAAGCAGGAGGACAGGGAAAATATCCTGGTCTGTTTTTGAAATGTATTTATTTATATTATTAATATTTTTAATTTCCTGAATAACTTTGGCAATGGTGCCCTTTTGTTTTGGGTTGAGCAATAAGAGAAATGGCTCAAAGGAGTGAAAAGAATGCGCTATTTAAACAGACTAACAGCATTTTACAGGCCGACTTGTTATCATCGTGGAAAACAAAAAGTAGACGTAGTTGTCAAATTCCAAATGTTTTATTTTAATTTATATCTCAGTCCTATTGTACAATTTGTATGTAATTGAAGAAACAGTGTAATCCATGAAAAAGAGACCTGCTGCCATAAATATGAGCTTTATGAGTGAATGTTCTACTTGTATCTCTTATTATGTTTAGTAACAGAATCATGAAATCAGACATTACAACTGATGATAATCTACTAAAATAAGTCCAATATTTCTGTCACCATTGTTGTTGATTTTGTGTGAGGGAAGCTGCCAAAACCGTCACGAATAAAATGTCCATTTGTGTGTGTGTGTGTGTGTGTGTGTGTGTGTGTGTGTGTGTGTGAGATGCTGATGAGGAACCACAAAGCGGACCAGAAGATGGGCAGGATGCATTCTCTCTGGTTTATTCAGGTTCTTTAGGAAGAGTTCTGTTTGAAATTACAAAATGCACTGGTAGAAACAGATAGAGAAAGAAACAGAGCGAGAGAAGGAGATGGTGGGAGAGAGAGAGAGAGAGAGAGAGAAAGGAGGGTTTCATATCCAGAATAAACAGGAATAACATCACCAGGTTCAGATTCAGGCAGCGCTTTACTCTCAAAGGGGGAGTTTTTCAGCGAGGAAAAACCTCCTCCTCCTCCCCCCCTTTTAAAATCATTTTTTAAACTTTTTTAATGTTAGTTAAAGTGTTATCCACCTTCGCATCCCCCCCACAATGTTTAAGCCCCGTGAAATAACTGGCGATATAACAAACAAACATTCTTTGATTTCATCACCAAAGTCATTTCCATTTATTTATTCTTTTATCAGGGCGATTTTTTTTCTTTTTTTGTTTTTAAAAATAGAAGAAATAAAGAAACACATTGCTCTTAAAAACATCTATCTATATATATTTTTACATATATATATACTTTTTTCTTTATATTTATTTATTTTTTTGATTCCTGAAGTTGACTTGTTACCCCACATAGTGGCATGCACATTGCACATGCAAATCTGTAATTAAATACTTCTCTTTTATCTTAAATTGCCGTGTATGTTCATTCTTTTATGCCCCGACTTGCTGAGTGGATCCTGTATGGTTTTCTACTGTGGCACTGGTTCGGTTTCTACTGGGTCGGATGGTCGGCATGGCGATGAGATGGATGCTTGGTGGTTGCTTCGGAGAGTTTCCCAATACATCTCGTTACAGTCAAGATAAGATTACAGTTTATTGTTGTTGTACTTTTACACAATGGTGTTTAACCCTTCGCACCAGTCGATGCTTGATTATATATTTACTCTTTAAACATGGTTCAAGAGGGAAACGTCTGATCTGCAGCCGTTTACAGGTTTTAATCTATGTAGTTTGACACCTCAATCGTGGCTTCTATCAAACGATACTTTACCAAATATGTTTTTCCGATAATGATTGAACGGTTAATTGTGTCCTTTGCAAACCCAAACCAATCAGGCACAAAGGCTGAATGAATAAAACAAGTCTGTTTCTCAAGGACCCAAAACACAACAAGCGCTCAGATGGTCTGAGAACGATCAAATAGTGAGAGGACGACCTCCCGCGTCCAGATCTCCTGGAAGCAACCTGTCTACTGGATGTGATGGGAATAGAAACCCGTGGAGACGAGAGAGAGAGAGGGGGGGGGGGGGGGGGGGGCGCCGTGGGGGTTGCTATGGCGACAGCCGGGGACACTTTTACCTGCGGCACTGAGAATTTCTTTCACTGTAAGACGGCATCGAATCCGGTGAGTGATTAAGGTACGAAGGTCCAGGTGACGTGCACAAAAATGAATGAGCCACGGCGGCATCGTGGAAGTGCCGAGCAAGCGTTTAACTTACTCCACCAAAGCATTGATGGATGAATGAGCATCACGCTGTATTGAAGAAGGATTGAAACTAGAGACTGAGACCAAAAACTCATGTTTACAATGTTTACTGAGGGAATAAATCAAGAGAGAAGTAGAGTCATTTCCTCATAGACGTCTATGGGAGCAGAGGAGTCGCCCCCTGCTGGTCACTACAGAGAAGTAGAGTCATTTCCTCATAGACGTCTATGGGAGCAGAGGAGTCGCCCCCTGCTGGTCACTACAGAGAAGTAGAGTCATTTCCTCATAGACGTCTATGGGAGCAGAGGAGTCGCCCCCTGCTGGTCACTACTGAGAAGTAGAGTCATTTCCTCATAGACGTCTATGGGAGCAGAGGAGTCGCCCCCTGCTGGTCACTACAGAGAAGTAGAGTCATTTCCTCATAGACGTCTATGGGAGCAGAGGAGTCGCCCCCTGCTGGTCACTACAGAGAAGTAGAGTCATTTCCTCATAGACGTCTATGGGAGCAGAGGAGTCGCCCCCTGCTGGTCACTACAGAGAAGTAGAGTCATTTCCTCATAGACGTCTATGGGAGCAGAGGAGTCGCCCCCTGCTGGTCACTGCAGATAATGAAGAATTGAGAGATTGTCAGGACTTGTCAGGACTGATGGGTGCATCAGTTTGGTTTGTCCTCTCTGGGCTACTGTAGCAAAGAGGACACACTCTCTATTCAGGCTCGTGTCCACAACATACCAGTGAAAAGAATTTTGTGGATAAATTCATCAATTATTGTGCAACAATCATCTTGGATTTCTCCTCAAATGATCCGCCGGACTCGTCAGACAACACAGACAAACACAAAGACTCAGACAGATGTTCACAGACAACACCCCCACATGTGTGAGCACGAACTCAGACACACACACACCGTATATGATGACAGCTCAATCACACCCCCTTGTGTCTGTGGATGGTATCACACGAGGAATGGAAGAAAATCAGATGAACACAATGAGTTTTTACAGAAAGTTTATGGATTATATACACAAGAAGTACTGAGCCAAAATGTACAATACAGTGGGAGAGAATGGGTGAGAGAAATGAAACTACCACCCTGATGAGAGGTTGGAGGGAGGACGGGGGATGAAGGTGGCGATCTCACGTGCGTGCCGTGATTGTCTCAAAGGAGGAGTCATGGTGTCCTGTACAGTGTAAGGCACTGAGGGTGACCTACTGTAGCTGATGGTGTCAGGACACACACACACACACACACACACACACACACACACACACACACACACACACACACACACACAGTAGATGTCTCCCTGTCAAAGCAGTAGCCCCCCCCCAGCGGGGTGACGGTGACGGAATGGATGAGGATGTGCCCGAAAAATAGTCCAGTGCCATTGTGAAATTTTGTGTTAGCATCACTACGACCTCTGCTGTTGCCCCCCCACCAATCCTAAAAAATGTCCTCCGCATCATTGCGATCTCTCTCATTGCCCCTCGACCCCTCGACCCCCTCCCCTCAACAAACCGCGGGCCCAGCTCAACACAGAAGAGCCTCCCCACTGAGAACAAACATTGACTCTGTGAAGGGGAACGGTTGATGGGAGATCTGGAACAGGTGTGGTGATTGGATGAGGGGAACCAGGTGTGCACATCTGTGAAGTGAGAGAATGGAAACAGAAGGGGGAGACAAAACCAAACCAACAACACAAAACAGAACACCACATCTGTAGACCTACTACCCGTAGAGCACTGTGCGTAACACCGCCGTACTTTGCCTGTCTGTTGTCTGTCAGCTGCGTGCGAATTCAGGCGGAAAAAGTATCGTGACTTCCTCAACCACCAACATGTTCGTCTCGTCTCGTTAACGAAAGTTAAGATTTAGTCATAGTTTTTATTTTTTAAGATCGTCTTAGTCTCGTCTTAGTCATGGAAAAAAGGTTCGTTAACGAAAAATTTTCGTCAAATTTCGTCGACGAAATTAACACTGGTTTAGACCCGCCCACCAGCTCCTCCATTGGCTCTGCTGTTGCTCGTGTGATTGGCTGTCCCCGCTGTCATCAGGTTGTAAACCGGTCTGCTAGTTGCCTCGAGGAGTCCCTGTTACTCCGCCACTGTAAGTGTGAAATAGGTGCTACTGAGTTGGAGTGAAGATGACTAACAAGGTGAAACACAGAATGATAATGTTTTGCTACATGCTTTACAACCAGTCAAACCAAAAAGGGAACAGTAGCAGTAGAAAACTAGAAGAACTGCTAGTTTGATTAAAAATACTTGTGCCCCCCCCCACTTCTGAAATCAAAATGAGTCCCTGGATACACACACGATCAGGGTGGATTTAATTTAGCAATAGAATAGAAGAGCACACTGAGAACTTAAGGGGAGAATATTAAGTCAACTTTTGTCTTTAGGTTCAAGCCAACGATAAACCTGAATGAGCAATAATCCAACATCCTGACAGGAAAATAAATGAACAGTAACAATCAGATTCACATGTGGACATCTCTTCATTTAGTGTGTAACACTCACTGAGTGACTTCAGCTTTGAGTCACATTCTAATACGTCCTTCTGCGTGAGAACAGTAACTTGTTCTTAAATATCTTATGCAGATAAATATTAAAGGGCTTAATCTGTGTCCATTGAACGAGTACTGCGTCATTATGTCAGTGAGCAACACGCCCGCAGATACAGTAAAATACATATATATATATATTGTGGGAACCAACGGGTGTGGGTGAAATCACAGGACTCGGATACACGACCAGCTGCACACAAAAAAAGGGTACGGTTTATTTTGACATACAAAAAAAGGGAAAAGGGCAAAATAGGTTCTTCCTCTTTTGAGGCCTCGGTTCAACAGGCTGTTCGGCCTTCAGTCCCCTTCCTGCGGGAAGCACAGAAAACAGGATTTACACTCATTCCAAAACCCCCCCAGCGTGAGGCCATCTCCTATACGTCTAGTTCCCCAGGCTGCATGAATGGGTGGTCCTTTATAGTGTGGGGGGGCGGGGGGGCGTTTCCCCTTCTCACCTGACCTCTGGCTCGTCGGTGCCCCAGACCTTGGTGCTGATCTCTTGAGGCGCTGTCCAGGGTGCTGCTTCGTGGGTTGCCACAATATAAAGAAGAATGTCATTCTCTCTGCTAACAAACATTGACGTAATACCTCTTCAGGCCAGAGCTCAGCTTCACCTCGTCCTTCTCATCTTCATGTTAAACTGGTGTGATGGGCTGCAGTCCGTATTCCACTTAAGAATGAAAGCAAAGGTTCAGTTCATTGAAGCAGAAACATGCTGCTCATCAATCCAGGACATTGTTTGTCCATCCAGACACTAATCTGGAAAAAGCCTTTTGAAGTTACAGCAAAAGAAAACCAGGATGAAATTGAAGGTGATTATGATACGTTACACGTTTTTGACTACTGTTTTTCTGTTTTGTTTGTTTGTTTTTACGTTCTGTGCTTCAAACTGATTTGAGTGTATTCCTCGTTAACACGTATTAGTTCTGAGGTATAATAACTTTAGGAGACATACCTCAGGCAGAACGTTGTTTTCATGCACGTTGGCGCCGTTGATGGCCGCCACGGTGCTTCGGTGCGCTTCGTTTGTTGTTGTTGTTGTTAATTATGTTTCCTGCTGCGATTCCCGGAGCTCTTTCACCAGAGATGAGAACAACTCCAGCGGAGTTACTTCCAACTTTCCTGCTTTCTTCCGTGGAATTACTGCACATTCTAGTCAAAGGTGCGCTCACCTTTCGTCACGCGGTGAGACGCCGTCGGAGAGGAAAACGGGCCGGCTCGCTGTGAGACTCCGCAGGCGGGGTTCTCGCACTCCGCTGCCGGGCATCTTTCTCTCCAACGTGCGCTCACTGTGCAACAAACTGGAGGAAATACAGCTGCTGGTGAGGAGAGACGGAGACTTCTCTACATCCTCCGTCTTGTGCTTCACGGAGACGTGGCTCTGCGGATCGATACCGGACTCCGCGCTCCAGCTGGCGGGCTTCCAGCTGCTCCGAGCGGACCGCGACACGGAGCTCTCCGGCAAGACGAAGGGTGGAGGAATCTGCTTCTACTCCAACAGCAGCTGGTGCAACGACGTAACGGTGACCCTAAAACACTGTTCTCCTGATCTGGAAACGTTCTCCATCAACTGCAAACCCTTTTATTCCCCCCGTGAGTTCTTTATTGAAACTGTGTAATCATTAAAGTAATGACAATATTGTAAAACCTGTAATTGTAATACATATAGAACCACCATAAGATAGAACCACCATCACATAGAACCACCATCAGATAGAACCACCATCAGATAGAACCACCATCACATAGGACCACCATCACATAGGACCACCATCACACATACCCACCATAAGATAGAACCACCATCACATAGGACCACCAACACATATGACCACCATCACATAGAACCACCATCACATAGAACCACCATCACACATACCCACCATCAGATAGAACCACCATCACATATACCCACCATCACATAGGACCACCATCACATAGAACCACCATCACATAGAACCACCATCACATAGAACCACCATCACATAGGAGAGGGTAGTGTTGGTTCATGATGATGGACTAAGAGGCACGTGCACAGATGCAACATTAGCGTCGCTGACAACATGACGTCACAACTGGTCCAACATTTCCTAAAAAATATACAAACAAAAAACTTCTCGTCCAGCTGTTAACTGACGTTTGTATCTCTCTCTTCATTAAACGTGACAGACAGGCAGAGAATTTAAAGGCAGTTTTACAGTTCTACAAATTAACAGGTAGGTCTTAAGTTGGGCTACAGTCTGGTGTATTATTAGTGTAATGCTGCGTATGCTTACAAAAATATTTGTGTGTGTTGTCAACTTATTCATTATTGTGCACAACATTAATTTATCTCATTCACAGAATGTGCAGCTTAATGCAAAGAGATGAGACTCCAAAAGCAGAAAGACACCTCTGCCCTTTTCTTTTGGTTTGAGCACCTGCCCCCCAAACTGTCTGAAGCTTGTTTTAATCTTCCCAACAATAACCATGTTTTCATCACTAAGAAGTTTCTTTAGAGGAGCGCTTCATATGTTCACTGGGAGCCTTTTTCATCTCCACGTTACCTGAAGGACTTCGTAAAGGGAGGAGGCTGCAGTCTGCAACCTCACCACTAGATGTCACTAAACACTACACACTGTCCTCAACAGACACTTTCATATTGTAATGGAAATGTGTGAACAATAAATGAATAAAGCAACATTTGTGTGAGTTGACAGCTTGTTTGTGTTGTTTGTGTCCTGCAGTGAATGTGAGGAAGACGTATGAAGAGCTGCAGAGAGGACATATTTATCTACATGTTAACAGGAGGACGTCACACTGCAGCCTTTCACTTAATGTGAATTATTACAGAGAATGAAGAGACGTTTATGCTGCTTACAGGTTCATCAAGATGATCTTCACATATTAACAACACTTTTAGGATGTTTCCTTTTAGCAGAAGTAAGACGTTAACATTAAAGCAGCTTCTTGTTCTGCAGCTCATGCATACTAATGACGGAAAGAGGAAGGAAGCTCTGCTGGGTGTTGAACAGCAGCTTGTTACCAACTCCAGAAGAGACGAGCTGACCTCAGAGACATCAGCCTCCTCTTTAATGTAGACGTGTTTCTGGTGACTTACTGAATAAAGAGTTTCTGATCTGCTGATTGAACACAGAGGAGCAGCTATGAGTCCATCAGCCGGTGGATTAGTCGTCTTCCTTCTCTCTGTACAAGGTACTGTACTTCTACATTTATATTGTGAGGCCGTTACACACCTCACACACACACAGGGAGCTGTGTTTTTACTTCACACACAGGTCTGATGTCATCACACACAAATAATGACTAAATGAACATTAACAAAGAAGAAATGCTCTGAATAATTTGTCTCTGTTGAACTTCCTCTAATCGTTCAGCAGCGTTTCTTTGCATTAGACCACATTTAGAGGCTGTTATTCACTCCGAGTCTCTGACGACGTCTGTTCTTCTTTTTGGAGGATTTATTGTGTATTTGTGGTCATTTTTATTCTCTTCCTGGTTGTTCAGTGTCTCTTTGAGGGACATTTTGTAGCTTTGATCCGTGTCACAGATAATTGATTCAATGCCGGAGGCTGAAAAGTCACATTCTGTGGTTTTAGACAAATAAATATTGTTTTGGAAAATTCTATTTCTTATTTTTTGTTGACTTTTGAAAGCCAGTCGAGTCTTAAAACACTTCTTATCAGTGACGTGTGATCTAATCAGCACATAACTGTCACGTTAGGGGGGAGGTGTGAAAATGTGCCTTTCCGTGCCGCCATTTTGTCAAAAATTGAGCGAATATGGGCGGTGTCTTGTTTGTGTGTGTGTGTGTGTGTGTGTGTGTGTGTGAGGGCACATCCTATTATTTTGCATGTTATCATACAAGAGAGTAAGGGTCAAAGGCGTTGGCGTGCAGAGGGGTGATTTAATTAATCATACGTGTGTTAATAAAGGTATCTGGGCATTTGATGTGGTTTCGACCGGAAAATGCATCTGCCCCCGTGGTTACCATGGTTACCATAGTCGTCCATTGTTCGATTAAATAATGCAGCTAAAAGCTTATGTCAATTGTGTCAAAATGGCGGCAAAATTGCCTGAACAGACACACGTGTATTTTCACACTTTCCCCCCAAAGGCGCCGTTCATATTCTACTAATCTATATGTCACAGTATCGTTGACCTCAGAGTTCTGCATTTCTCTACAGTTTCCATCTCCACTCTGCAGCAGACTGACCACAGACAGAAGAGCACAGAGCAAAGACACTCTTCTTCTCATCAACCAAACCCTTCTAATACTTCAACTTGAGCTTTTTCAGGTCCACAGGTTCAATACGTCGCTGTTCCTTCCAGCTGCAGAGTCCATGTGGACATCGTGGACTCTTTCATTACTTTCTATAAACTCAATGATTTTCATATTTCTCATCATATCTTTTCTCTTCAGTAAACTACCAATGAGAGTGTGTCCTGTGATGTTGTTCTGAGTGTGACTGTGGTTCCTGATGTGCTGTGTTACAGTGATACAGAGTCAGGATGGATGGAGAGTGAATTACCCTCAGACTGACGTCTGTGCTGCAAAAGGATCAACAGTGAAAATAAGCTGTGGCTACACATACCCACCTGGAATACGTTACTCTGATATAAAGGACAGATTCTGGTTCACTAAAGAGAAAGATGGTGAACCTGTGGATCTGAAAACAGACTCTGAGTATTCAGGCCGTGTGAAGTATGGATATTATAAGAGGACTCTGATCATCACAGACGTGAGAGAGAGCGACTCAGCTGAGTACAAATTCACATTGATGACAAACAAAACAGGAGAGAAATATACTGGTTCACCTGGAGTCACTTTGTCCGTCACAGGTAACATTTTAATTCACATATTAATCATCTACAAATGTTCAACATCTAGAAAACTATAGTATAAATGTCTTCTGTGAATGTTGACACTTTAATAAATAATATTCACTGATTCAGGTCTCCAGGTGCAGGTGAGAAGATCAGATTCTACCTGGTTGGAGCTGACGTGTCACAGCAGCTGTGTTCTGTCTGGTCATCCTGAATACGTCTGGTACAAGAATGAAAAATACATCAAGACAGCATCTTCTCTTCTAGTCTCCTCTGCTTCTACAGACAGATATTCCTGTTATTTAGGAGGATCTTCTGGTCAACGTTCTCCTGCAGTGTGTAAGTTCACTCCACTGTGTCGGCCTGTGGAGCTTCAACAACATCTCACATGAAGGCACCAGACCGCTGCATGTAAACTAGAGGCATCAAAAAGATGAAGCACAACGTTCCTCAGGAGGTGGAGCCGTGGTCCACTGACCAGAGGGTTGCTGGTTCAATCCCCGGCCCCTGCAGTCTACGTGTAGAAGAGTCACTCACACACTGACACAACAATATGATTCTAATCACAGCTGTAAACACACTGGAGTCTAAATGTTAAAGGAGACACAGATCTTTATTTATGTCATTCTCTTATTAATAGAAACACAAATATAAACCATCAGCAGACAGAATAATGTGATTTTCATAAAGACTCAAGTGAATTATTCCAGAACATAAGTAGAAGTGACGTGTCAGCTGGTGGAGGAAACAATCAATAACTCCTACAACAACTAGAAGTGAGAGGACAGACTCAGCTAAGGACACAAGCAGCATCTAAAGAGAAGAATGTGTGGAGATATGAACATTACAAAGGCTTAAAGGCTGCTTATTGTCACTTTACACCAGCAGGAGTCTCACCTGTGACAGCTGCTGTGATGAATACTAGAGATAGTCTGAGAGAAAGACACACAAGTATTCATTCAAATGATCAACTATCTACGCTAACATCTTCTAACCTCTTAGTATGTTTATTCACGTCTCCTCCAGATGGTCCACAGCGTCCCTCTATGTCAGTGAGTCCCTCTGCTAAGATGCTGGAGGGCGATTCAGTGACTCTGACCTGTAGCGCTGATGCTAAACCAGCAGCTAACTACACCTGGTACAAGGCGCATCGAACGTCAGACCCTCATCTTCTCAGTAAAGAACCTCATCTGGTCTTCAGCTCCATCCAGTCCTCTGATTCTGGATGGTATTCCTGTACAGCTGAGAACCAGCTGGGGAGGAAGACGTCTGACTTCATCTCTATCAACGTTAAATGTGAGTGAAACAACCTTTTTAAAAGCAACATAATCACTACTGAGGTAGTGTTTTGTTATTAACGTCTATTTATTGAACTCTAACTTGTAATAATATGTTGACACGTCTCCTCCAGATGGTCCACAGCGTCCCTCTGTGTCAGTGAGTCCCTCTGCTGAGATGCTGGAGGGCGATTCAGTGACTCTGACCTGTAGCGCTGATGCTAACCCAGCAGCTAGCTACACCTGGTACAAGGAGCATGAAGACTCACCACGAGCATCAGGACAGATCTTCACCATCACTGACTTCACAGCTGAACACAGTGGGAATTATTACTGTGAAGCCCAGAACGAGATGGGACGTAGTAACTCCACCTTACTTCTGATTACTTCTTCAGGTAAATCACACTCATTCTTCTGTTCACTCACACATTACATCAACAATCCAACTAAAGAAGTGACTCACAGTAAACGCGGCCTTTAGCTCCTGTCCTCCACTCAGTGAAGCAGGAGAGCATTGTGGACTAGAAGGTGAACCTGAGCAGATACACTATGACCCCACTGAGAATCAAACCCTGGACCCTCGGTTCATCACTTTAAAGCTTCACCAGCTGAGCGTCCTGCAGACATCACGTGGTCTGATGCTGCGTCGTCTCATCAAATGATGAAGTCAGAAGTGGAAGGAACAAGAAGAGTCACGTTAGAAGAGCTGAAGATGTTGATACCTGAACAGAGTCTGTAGCTGTAAGAATGCAGGAGCAGCTCAGTAAGAGAAACTAGTCTGGAACAAACACAATGCTGTTAGCAACACAATAGTTAGCTAGCATGCTAACTAGGCAGCTTTGAGTATTATAGTATTTTTGTTGGTTCGGATTGTTTCTCCAAAACGTCTCCTCACTGAGTGTGTTTAGTTTGTGTAGCAGTTATTCCTCTATGTAACGTGAGGGTCTGTGGGGGTCCCGGAATAATGAGGATGCGACTGAGGGTTTCAGTGTACAGTTGAGGCTGAGGCTGATTATGCCTCCACCCAGCACCGTTCCCCCAACCACTACCTTCTCCGTCCCCTCTGCAGCCGAGCCAAACCACGCCCGCCACCAATCTCTACAACAGTTGCCATGGCAACAGGACACAATAAAATGGCCGCCGCTCTGACCAGTCAGCTACGTTCTTTTGATAAGAGGTTCTAGTCCCATTTATTTTGAGTTAAAGTTCATCATCTGCATAGAGCAGATCTTAAGGTCCCAGATATTCTGTTTCACTGAGTTAAACATCTTATTTCCGTCCTGATGGTCCTTAATTTATCCACCACATTTAATACTTTATATTTGTTGTTTATTTTCTTTCCTGTGTAGGAAAAGGAGCCTCCAATGGTTGGATAGCAGCGTTTGCGTCCACATCTGCTATTTTCCTGGTTATCATCATGATCCTCGCTGTCCTCATGATCAGGTGAGCGGTTCAACTTCACTGATGAAATGTAGATGTGGATCTTACATTCAAGCAGTCGTTGAATCACTTGATTTGATCTTTTGTTTGTTCATTAATTTATTTTTCTGCCTGAAGAAAAAAGTCTCCACCAAGCAGCCGGCCTGCAGAGAGACCAGAGAACAACGCTCAGGTGAGGAGGACAAGCTCAGTGTGGAGGCCTCTAGGAACATCTGGGAACATCTGGGATCATCATGTCAGGCCTGTGAGGCGGGGATTTAAAAGCCAACAATTAAAATCTAATACAAGTTCATATAAATTAGGAAATAAAAGTTACCAGCAACACTGGGAGATCAACTCCAGGTAAAAACCGGCCCACCGGGAGGTTTTATCAGGTCCCTCTAGTTCAGCCCACTCCTACGTCCTGGTTCTTCTTCAAACCATCTAGACACCACCTGTCGCTCCCTCGTCCTCCTCTGGTGTTTTCCCTTTTTCCTGATGCGCTCTACGATTATTGACTCAATTTGAGTTAAAATAGGGTCCAACATACATCGGGTAAAATGTTATGCTGTAAAAACATGAGAGAGAACATGCTAACATGTAACTAAACAAACCAAGCTAAAATCATTGATACAATAACTTGCAGCAACAACCCTGTGTACAGCGATATGGCCCAATATGATCCTCCTGGTGACAATTATATTATATATAACTATATATAAATGTAGATATTTTAATTCTGTTTGTCTCCAAAAGGTCAAACTATATCCACGTACACTCTGGTTGTACTTAATGTTCTTAATGAATCTGTGTGCGTGTCCTTCTTGTACACAGCGTGCACAGTATCCACAGACACACAATGACAGTTTGTAGATGGAACTTCATTAACCTCAATGACCTTAATTACAACCATTAAACACATGAGACCTCCATGAGAACCTGTAGGGCCCAAAGGAGTCATTAGAGAACAAGCCCTGCAGATATTCTACTATCTGGTCCTTTGTACTTCAGTCCAACAATACTATCCAATAAGTACTTCTTGTTCTTTGATGCAGATCCCACCAGCAGAGCCTTGCTATGCAACCGTGAGCTTCTCCAGAAACCAGGAGGATCTTCTTCTCTACTCCAACGTCAGTCCAGCTCGCCCCCCCAGACGCAAGGAGGAGGTGGAGGAAGTTCTGTACTCACGTGTCAACTTTGTGCGAGTGAGTCAGTGACAATCTTTACTGAATATGGATCCGTCTCTGCTTTTATCATCACTGTTTTATTGCTGTTTAAACGTGTTAATTATCAATATTCTGAGTTTACGGTTCTTTCACAGACGGAGATGTGAAGGAGCTGTGGATGATTCTTCTGCTCTGTACAGCACCGTCAGCAAAGCACCAAGAGAATGAACCCACACAGATATGTGGTCTGTTACTGTATAGAGTTTAAGCAGCTTAAACACACCTGCATGAATATGAGGTTTGACATGTTGTATATTCACCATCGTTAAGGCTTCCATCAGAGAAGCATCAGGGAGCCAATGGGAGGCCAGCTTGTAGTCTGTAATCAGCCTTTAAATGTTACTAATCAGCAATATGTTACTACCAGTTCTATACAAGCATCTTCAGGTACATTTATCTGCAAATAGTCTTTACCAATATTGCCAATATGCTTCTATTGATTCTCATAATGTTTACTGAAGTTTTTGTTTTGTATGAGAACTCGTCTCAACTTAAAATGGCTGAATTGGACTTTCAGAGTGTTTTAAGCACCTAGTGGTAGAAATGATAATGTAGAAATGTTTAGGGTAGAATTGTAGTTTGTGTGTTAGATATTAGTTATTACATTAGCATGTTAGATGAAGTGACTGCAATATGAATCAAACCCAATTCATAGTAATTATAGTCATATAATTACTGCACACATTGTTTTGTCACAAACGTTAAATCAATGCTATGTTTTATTTTGAAAACAGGAAATGTGATGTAATTTGTCAGGTGACAGGAACCAGGAAGTCAATGAAGAATATGGCTCAGAACTGCTGTTTGTATTGGTAGCTTTTCAATCCAGTTGAGTCTGCATGCATCCTATACCTTTTTGATAGCATCGTTGGTACGTATTGATTTGTTTTATTGTTCATTATCATCTCAGGTGATTATTTTTGTGACAATGTTTAGTTTGGATATTTTTGTGCACATGGCCTATTGAGTCATTCGGGTTGGTAACTGCACTGCTATGGTTGTCATTAAAGTCCATATGACTTAATAAATAACAAAGTAAATAAGCATAAATATATAAAGTAGCGGTCGAAGAAAATGCACTTCATTTGTATTTATTATGTCTTTTGTGTGTTTTAGTTTTACTCTTTCTCATGTCAATAAACCTGTGGACAACGGACCATTGTCTTCAGAGTCGTGATGTCAGAAAAGAGTTCGTCTAACTGCCAAGGTGTATCGGAGCGCATATACCGAGGGCGGCATAGTAAAACAACGCTTTCTACCGGGCAAGATAACGCAGCCAACTGACAGATGCTACTAACAACGTCATCACACGCAACCAGTGGATGACCATCACAGCGGTGTCTAAACAGAGGTACGTCAACAGACAACGCCATGTCCGAGAAAGCAACTTCATTAAAGACGCGGTCCCGCGCTACATGTTCTGCTACATACTCAAGTGTATCATCGACGGGGTCTGCTGCTGCAAAAGCGAGAGCGAGAGCAGAGGCAGCAAAGGCACGCATGTCCTACGCTAAAGAGGAAATGAGCCTGAAGATAGAAAAAGCTAAGCTAGAAGCCTCAATAGAAATGCTCAAATACAAGAAAGAGACAGCTGCAGCTGTAGCTGAGGCCGAAGTCCTTGAAGCTGCGGTAGAGGCAAATAGTGAAAGACAAAGTTTGATGTCAAACTTGGAATCTGCACAACGCACAGAACAATATGTGATTGACCAAGCTGAATCACTAAACACAGACGCTCAGCTGCTTGATGATGGTGTTGTCGCAAAAAGAGAGCCAAGCCAAAACTACGAAACTCCAACTTCATCTATCAAACCTGAAGCAGACTCATTCCATCCGGCTCAAGCCAATATATTTTCCCATCATACACAAAGCCACAATGCAGCTTCTCAACCAACTCGCCTCACCTCACAGCAGCCTTACATCTACGAAGATGAGAAGGTCCACACGACACACAATGTTCGGTTTGACAACCGCAATGCTACTCCTGAGCAAGGTCTTAGACGTCAAAACGACAAAAGTCATCCCGCTCTTAAATCCTACCCCACATCTTCAAACAACAATAATGAAAACTCCAACATTAGCGACTTTGTAAGATACTTTGCTCGTCGTGAGCTTGTGGCAACAGGCCTGCTTCAATTCAACGACAGACCTCAGAACTACAGAGCCTGGAAACGTTCTTTCCAGAACGCAACCAGAGGGTTGGACCTGACACCAAGTGAGGAAATGGATCTCCTGTTTAAATGGCTCGGCAAAGAGTCATCAGAACATGTCGAGCACATAAGAGCAATACACATCAACCATCCAGCGGCAGGCTTGGCCATGATATGGGACAGACTAGAACAATCTTATGGTTCTGCGGAAGTAATAGAAGATGCTCTGTTCAAACGTATTGACGCCTTCCCAAAATTAACAAATCGAGATTATTCCAAACTAACAAAGTTGAGTGATCTTTTAAAGGAACTAGAGTCAGCCAAAGATGAAGGAGACCTGCCCGGTCTCTCTTTCCTCGATACAGCAAGAGGCGTTAACCCTATTGTACAGAAGCTCCCCTTTGGTCTGCAGGAAAAGTGGGCGTCAGTTGGGGCATCCTACAAGCAGCAATATCACGTGTCATATCCTCCCTTTGCCTGCTTTGTAAAATTTGTTAGCCATGAAGCTAGTGTCAAAAATGACCCAAGTTTCAACTTTTTCTCTTACTCAGACATGTCTCTTAGGACAGAAAAAACAACTTGGAAGCCAAACAGACAACGTGAAGTCTCTGTTCACAAAACAGAGATATTTCCAAAAGATACCTCTGGTCCTAGGGAACCCCCAACACAATTCGCTGACTGTGAACAACTGTGTCCAATCCACAAAAAACCTCACCCCATACGCAAATGCCGTGCATTCAGAGAAAAGCCCATTGCAGACCGGAAGACATTCTTAAAAGAGAATAATATCTGTTTCAAATGCTGCGCTTCATCATCACATATTGCAAGGAACTGCACATTTAATGTTCGATGTTATGAATGTAAAAGTGAAAAATACCACACAGCGCTTCACCCTGGACCTGCACCTTGGGTTGAAGACACAAACTCGGTTCCAGAGCATGGCGGGGAGGAGGATAGCTTTCCACAACCCCATGTCGCCACCAAATGTACAGATGTCTGTGGCGGAGACATGCCGGGCCGATCCTGTTCTAAAGTATCCCTCGTGAAAGTGTATCCAACCGGCCACGCTGACAAAGCAGTGAAAATGTACGTGATCCTGGACGAACAGAGCAACAGATCACTAGTTCGTTCACAGTTCTTCGAAATCTTCAATGACCAAAGTCCAAGTGCTCCTTACTCATTGAAAACATGTGCTGGAGTAAAGAAAGCGACAGGAAGAAGGGCCAGTGGCTACATTGTGGAATCTTTGGATAAGACCGTCAGCATTCCACTACCCAGCCTCATAGAATGTGATGACATTCCAAATAACAGAGATGAGATTCCAACTCCAAATGCAGCCTTTCATCACACACACTTAAAGTCAGTTGCACACCTCATCCCAGAGATCGACCCACAGGCCCAAATTATGCTTCTCTTAGGTCGGGATATTCTCAGGGTTCATAAGGTCCGCAAACAGGTCAATGGCTCACACAACCTGCCCTATGCTCAAAAGTTGGATCTGGGATGGGTCATCGTGGGCAATGTGTGTTTAGGTCGCGTTCATAAGCCACCAACAGTCAGCGCCTTCTACACTAACACCACAGAATGGGGACGCCCCACTCTCTTTGACCCATGTCCTAACGTGTTCCGGGTAAAGGAAAGTTACAGTGACACCCAGGCCACAAACCACCTCCAACCACATTTTGTGGAGATACCAAACTGTGATGTTGACAGCCTAGGACATAACATATTCAAGCAGGCCAAAGACGACAACAACATTGCTCCATCTATCCAGGACATCTCCTTTATGGAAATAATGAAAGATGGACTAACAAAAGATGCAAACAACAGTTGGGTAGCTCCATTACCCTTTAAATGCCCACGTCAAAGGCTCCCCAACAACAGGCCACAGGCAGTGAACCGTCTCAAGTTGCTAAGGCGCCAGTTTGAAAAGAGGCCTGAAATGAGAGACCACTTTCTCATTTTCATGGACAAGATGTTCAAGAATGGTCACGCTGAGCTGGCCCCTCCTCCCAGTGTGGGTGGAGAACAGTGGTACCTGCCAATATTTGGGGTGTACCATCCAAGAAAACCAAACCAAATCCGAGTAGTCTTCGATTCCAGCGCCCAGTACAACGGTGTGTCACTCAACGACGTGCTGTTGACTGGGCCTGATCTGAACAACACACTGCTCGGTGTACTGTTGCGCTTTAGAAAGGAAGCAATCGCTTTTACAACGGACATAGAGCAGATGTTCTATTGTTTTTCAGTGAGGGAAGACGATAGGAACTTCCTACGTTTTCTATGGTTCCAAGATAACGACCCCTCCAAAGACATTGTGGAGTATCGAATGACGGTCCACGTCTTTGGAAATAGTCCTTCACCCGCAGTAGCGATTCATGGATTGCACCAGTCTGTTCAGGTCAGTGAACTCCACATTGACGCTGACGTCCAACGTTTTGTGATGCGCGACTTCTATGTAGACGATGGGTTAAAGTCCCTACCCACAGTCGAAGCTGCAGTCAACTTGCTGAAAAAAACACAGGATATTCTCTCCAAATCCAACCTAAGACTACACAAGATCGCAGCAAACAACAAGGAGGTCATGGAGGCCTTTCCGGCTGAAGATCGTGCAAAAGACCTTAAAGACCTTGACCTCAGTGCAGATGCGCTGCCGATGCAGCGTAGTCTAGGTATCAATTGGGACCTCGAGACCGACTGCTTCCAATTCAGCGTCTCCGATGAGAAGAGACCATACACTCGACGGGGTGTCTTGTCAACAATCAACAGCCTCTACGATCCTCTAGGGTTTGTAGCGCCAGTCACAATACAAGGCAAGGCTATTCTGAGAGAGCTAACAACTGAGAAAGGTGACTGGGACTCGCCTTTGCCTCGAGAAATGGAGGAATCATGGACATCGTGGAGAACATCCTTAACAGAACTGTCCCAGCTGTCTATTCCCAGAGCCTACACTACAACTTCCCCCGCAACAGCTGTCAGAAGGGAATTGTGCGTATTTTCTGACGCATCCACCAAAGCTATTGCCGCTGTGGCATACCTAAAAGTAACTGACTCTGCTGGAAATAACCATGTCGGATTTGTAATGGGCAAAGCCAAGCTGGCCCCCCGTCCTGAGCAAACAATTCCGAGACTGGAACTTTGCGCAGCAGTGCTTGGAGTGGAGTTAGCAGACCTAATCTCGACAGAATTAGACCTTCAGCTCGATGCTACAACCTTCCACTCAGACAGCAAGGTGGTCCTTGGCTACATTTCTAATGAAACTAGGCGCTTTTATGTGTATGTAAGTAACCGGGTATTGCGTATCCGAAGATCCTCTCGCCCAGATCAATGGCGCTATGTGTCAACAGAACAGAACCCCGCAGACCACGCTACACGTGCTGTCACTGCAGGCCGTTTGAATGACACAAACTGGCTGAGCGGGCCCAAATCTCTGTACACACCGGAGACCAGTACCTCAGAGAGCACCCATGAACTTGTGGACCCGAGTGCAGACTCAGACATTCGCCCTCTGGTATCCACTATGAGCACTACGACAACATCCAACCAGCTCGGTTCTCAGCGATTCGCAAGGTTCTCATCCTGGAAGTCGCTAACTCGGGCCATTATTCGCCTCATACACATAGCTCGCCTTTTCAACAGCACCTTGAAGAACAGCCTTTGTAAAGGCTGGCATCACTGCAAAACAGGATTCAATTTTGAGGAATCTAATCAAGCATTGCACATCATCATTCGAGCAGTACAGGAGGAAGCCTACAGTCAAGAGATCAAATGTGTCCAAAAACATGAGCAGATCCCTAAAGATAGTCCTCTCAAAAATCTGGATCCTTTCATTGATGCACTCGGCCTTCTGAGAGTCGGAGGCCGCCTCCACAATGCAAACCTTGTTCAGAGCGAGAAGACCCCAGTGATCATTCCTGGCAAGCATCAGGTTGCAACCTTACTCATCAAGCATCACCACGAACAAATCTATCACCAAGGTCGTCTGTTTACGGAGGGGGCCGTCCGTACAGCTGGCTTTTGGATAGTTGGTGGTAAAAGAAAGGTGAGCAACATCATCCACCAGTGTATAACCTGCAGAAGGCTTAGAGCCCCACTTACAATCCAAAAGATGGCCAGTCTTCCAGCGGACCGTCTCTCAACAGAACCTCCCTTTACGAATGTTGGGCTTGATGTGTTCGGCCCTTGGAGTGTCTCTTCACGTAGAACAAGAGGAGGCCACTCACACAGTAAACGATGGGCCGTAATCTTCACGTGCATGAGTGTACGAGCGGTTCATATTGAAGTTATAGAATCCCTTGACACATCCAGCTTCGTCAACGCGCTAAGGCGCTTTCTTGCTGTGCGCGGCCCTGTCAAACACATCCGCTCAGACCGTGGCACCAACTTTGTAGGCGCCTGCCGGGAGTTGAAAATACCCTCAAACATTGACAACACAACTGTGAAGACTTACCTGTTAGGTCAAGGTTGCTCGTGGACCTTTAACCCTCCGCACGCCTCCCATTTTGGCGGTTCGTGGGAAAGAATGATTGGTCTTGCAAGGAGAATCCTGGACGCCATGTTCCTTCGGCTGAAGGACAAACTTACCCACGAGGTGCTGGTGACTTTCATGGCAGAAGTTACAGCCATTATAAATGGCAGACCTCTTGTTCCTGTGACAACCGACTCTGAGGATCCATTTATACTCACTCCAGCTGCCCTTCTCACGCAAAAGGTGAATGTCTTGACTGCCCCTACCGGAGAGTTTGGAGTTTCAGACCTCTACAAGCGCCAGTGGCGACAGGTCCAGCACCTGTCTAACACCTTCTGGGACAGATGGCGAAAGCAATATCTCCCGACACTACAGGCACGTAAGAAGTGGCATTCCGCTCATCCAAACATCAGCCCAGGAAGTATTGTTATCCTCAAGGATAGTCAAGCACCAAGAAATGAATGGCCTCTTGGACTGGTAACACAGGCGTTCCCCAGCGAGGACGGGAAGGTACGAAAGGTCGAGATCAAGGTCGCACGAACAGGAGTGACTAAACTCTTTCTTAGGCCTGTTTCTGAGATAGTGCTTCTTTTCTCCCCAGAGCCCTAGTGGAGTGAACTGTCTAGGATTTATTGGGTGGCGTGTATTCACGCCAAGCGGGGAGTGTTTTGTCACAAACGTTAAATCAATGCTATGTTTTATTTTGAAAACAGGAAATGTGATGTAATTTGTCAGGTGACAGGAACCAGGAAGTCAATGAAGAATATGGCTCAGAACTGCTGTTTGTATTGGTAGCTTTTCAATCCAGTTGAGTCTGCATGCATCCTATACCTTTTTGATAGCATCGTTGGTACGTATTGATTTGTTTTATTGTTCATTATCATCTCAGGTGATTATTTTTGTGACAATGTTTAGTTTGGATATTTTTGTGCACATGGCCTATTGAGTCATTCGGGTTGGTAACTGCACTGCTATGGTTGTCATTAAAGTCCATATGACTTAATAAATAACAAAGTAAATAAGCATAAATATATAAAGTAGCGGTCGAAGAAAATGCACTTCATTTGTATTTATTATGTCTTTTGTGTGTTTTAGTTTTACTCTTTCTCATGTCAATAAACCTGTGGACAACGGAACATTGTCTTCAGAGTCGTGATGTCAGAAAAGAGTTCGTCTAACTGCCAAGGTGTATCGGAGCGCATATACCGAGGGCGGCATACACATTTACCTGCTACAATGTAACGTTAAGACTTGGAGACGGATGCTAATTGCCGTCCTTGATGGATTCCAAAGATTTTTTCGCGGCTTGAATGTGCAGCCATTCACATACGACAGCAGATTGGGCTGAGCTGGAGAAGGAGCAGGCAGAAGCCTCTTGTGAACCATTACTGATGGTCATATGGACGAGGGGACTTCTCTATTTCAGTTTTAAAGTAACGGTTTTAAATAAGATTTAGTTACAGATAATAGAATACAAGAGGTTCTACTAAGTGGGGCAGTTGTGGTTGTGCCAAACAAAATGGAAATTAAGATAACAGAAATAGAAAGAATTAGAACGAAACAAATTGGCTTCCCTTACTTCTCTAAGAACGTCCATCAAAATACAGAGGGAGCACCAACCACTAACCCGGAGTCCCTACGTGATGCACACGTCTACAAGGTACAAACGTACCAATCGTCCTCAACCTCTCACCACAAACCTGCACTTCTTGTGCGTGCATGACAACTAAAGGAACACCTGCTCCAGATCTCCCTTTTAACAGCAGGGCCCTCAGGTGATTGGCGGCTCTCTTCAGGAACTCAGGTGCAGGCAGATCGGCACCTGAAGGGAAAAACAAGGGAGGAGGGGCAACACAGACAGTAGTGACACGGACGTTAGTGTAAGATTGTTATCGCCTCTCGTAAACATGTTGATTGTATTTTGTATTATTACGCAGAATCTGCTAATTGATTTGTGACTGAAGCTGTCACATTGAGGTATTACGTTGTTCATTCTGTCCTCATGACGTCATCGTAGTCCGTCCATCAGGAGACGGATCCTCCTCTCACGCTCTCACTGAGGTTTCTTCCCTCAGGTTTTCCCGTGTAGATGTGATGTTTGGGGACAGAGGATGTCGCATGTGTACAGACTTTAAAGCCCTCTGAGGCACATTTGTAATTTGTGATTTTGGGCTATTCCAAATAAAATGAATTGAATTCTCCTGTGGTTTTGGAGCAGATGTGTAACAGATGTGTTGTGGGAGAAGATTGAGATGATCAAGTAAACCTCAAAGTGGTGATTACCACTGGTAGTAAAGCTCAGTTACAAAGGAAGTGGCTTAACCTGAATTATTATTTTTGAGCGGTGTTTTAAAATGACTACTTCTCTCTTGATTTATTCCCTCAGTAAACATTGTAAACATGAGTTTATGGTCTCAGTCTCTAGTTTCAAGTCTTCTTCAATACAACGTGATGTTCATTTAGTAAATTATGGTCCATTTAGAGCCAACTAAACACATATTTATTCCGTTTATACGCTCTGCATTGTGGTAGATTTCTCTAGTTCTTCCTTGTAGTTCTTCCGTGTCAGACCTCAGTGAACATTTGTTCATCTCAACTCGGGGGTTTACAGCCAGCTGCTCATGCATGGTAATTATCTAAAGGGGAAGCAGGACTTTTTCATCAGCTGATACAGACACACGTTGTCTTTCAGTCCCACGTCCCTCTCTTGGACAGCTGATAGTGGAGGACGTGTTTTAACAGAGAGGGATGAGCGGAGGAGCTGAGAGTGGATCAGTCATCTTCCTCCTGTCTGCATTCATATTCATCACATTTATATCTGTATCACAGAGCCTGAGTCGCCATGAAGGCTTTTATTAGAAACACGGTTGACCAAAATACTATGAAAGTTTCACTTCCCCCTTTGTCTCTTTCTCTGCACCGTCACACCCCAACGCTCACCACAAACACCACCATTTTACTTTCTGCTAATTACTATTCAGTTTCCTTTTCTCTATAGAAAAAGATGTGTGCCTGCACCCCTTGTGCTGTGATGAGTGTGATGGTGGTTTGTAGTTTCTCTTCCAGTCATTCGGGGTCAGGATGGCTGCAGAGTTACTTACGGTTCCTCTTGGATCTGTGGATTAAACGGATCCACCTTGGAGATGCACTACAGATACACCTCCACAGAACCAATGAGGGGTCACAGCAGACCAGAGGGCCTTCTGCTTTACCGACAGGCAGCACGGACACCCGGTGGATCTGAGAACGGACCCGGGACACGTAGAGGACAGTTAGCTTAGCATACCGCTGCTCTCTGAGGATCAGCGGCCTGAGAGGCGGCGACTCGGCTGTGTACAGGTGTGCTGTGTTCATGTTCACCACAAACCAACCGGACAGGAAGTACACCGGCGAACCGGGGGTCCGTCTGTCCGTCACAGGTAACGGATCCAAGCGCTCAACACTTGGGAAGCTGCTGGTGTCTCTGAAGGGATTCTTGTTTCATGGTTTTACAAATGCAGGTGGAGATCAGCAGATCAATGCCTTTGTCACGAAGCGGGTGCAGGCAGAGGCAGGACTCAAACACAGAGTTTTGGGAAACAACAAAAAGACTTTAATGGTCAAAATTCCAAAATGCCAAGGGGCTAAAAAAAAAAACGCAGGCAGGGACCAGGAACGAAGAACCAAAGGATCCACAAACATGCAGACACCGAGGCGACAGGAGACGCACAGGGCTTAAATACACTGGGAAGGTGCAGGTGATTGGACACAGGTGGAAACAATCACAGGACAAGGTAGGAAGTGAAGTTACCCGGGGACACGAGGGGCAGAAAACTACAAAATAAAACAGGAAACAACCCAAACCGTGACGACCTTGTTGTGGAAAGTGTACATCAGCAGACCTGACGGGTCAGAGCAGTCGTCCTCGACCTCGTCCAACCTTCTACAGCTGGTACAAGAACGGAGACAAAGTGATGATGAAAGAAACAAAGATTTGGGGCTACTTTTATTCTTTTTCCAGGTCCTGCAACAAAGTGACGTCATCATTCAGTGGACATTTCTGACTTCTAGATATATCACATCAAAGTTCTGGTGCAGCCCTCTGCATGGTGGTCGTTGGAGGCATCTCGCTCAACCAAAGGACCTTCGTGAAGACTCCCAGGACGAAGGTCGCGTTGAGGTCCTTGATACCGAGAGAGGAAACACTGAGAATCAAAGACCTGAGAGAGAACGATTCAGCCGAGTAGCGTTTCATATTCACAGCATGGAGCTCTGAAGGGATCAGCGGTTTACCTGGAACCACTTTGACCGTCAAAGGTACGAAGAATAAAATCTATCAAATGCTCTGACAAGATGTACCTTACTCACTAAGATACAGTAATAGCTGCATGTATGGCTTCATACCATGAATGTTCTGTGTTGAAACACATCACTGCTGCTGGATCTCACCTTTCCTTACTGAATGGTTCACAGATCCAGATGTGCAGGCGCAGGTTGATCTGGTCTCCTGGGGGTCCGAAGCTGACTCACGTGTGTGTGTTGTCAGCTTTCAAGAGAGTATGTAAGTCACTTGTTTATTATGCACAACATTGATTCATCTCATTTACAGAATTTGCAGCATAATGTCAAGAAAAGAGAGACTCCAAAAGCAGGAGGACAGGGAAAATAGCCTGGTCTGTTTTTGAAATGTATTTATTTATATTATTAATATTTTTAATTTCCTGAATAACTTTGGCAATGGTGCCCTTTTGTTTTGGGTTGAGCAATAAGAGAAATGGCTCAAAGGAGTGAAAAGAATGCGCTATTTAAACAGACTAACAGCATTTTACAGGCCGACTTGTTATCATGGTGGAAAACAAGAAGTAGACGTAGTTGTCAAATTCCAAATGTTTTATTTTAATTTATATCTCAGTCCTATTGTACGATTTGTATGTAATTGAAGAAACAGTGTAATCCATGAAAAAGAGACCTGCTACAATAAATAATGAGCTTTATGAGTGAATGTTCTACTTGTATCTCTTATTATGTTTAGTAACAGAATCATGAAATCAGACATTACAACTGATGATAATCTACTAAAATAAGTCCAATATTTCTGTCCCCATTGTTGTTGATTTTGTGTGAGGGAAGCTGCCAAAACCGTCATGAATAAAATGTACATTTGTGTGTGTGTGTGTGTGTGTGTGTGTGTGTGTGTGTGTGTAAGATGCTGATGAGGAACCACAAAGCGGACCAGAAGATGGGCAGGATGCATTCTCTCTGGTTTATTCAGGTTCTTTAGGAAGAGTTCTGTTTGAAATTACAAAATGCACTGGTAGAAACAGATAGAGAAAGAAACAGAGCGAGAGAAGGAGATGGTGGGAGAGAGAGAGAGAGAAAGGAGGGTTTCATATCCAGAATAAACAGGAATAACATCACCAGATTCAGATTCAGGCAGCGCTTTACTCTCAAAGGGGGAGTTTTTCAGCGAGGAAAAACCTCCTCCTCCTCCCCCCTTTTTAAAATCCTTTTTTAAACTTTTTTAATGTTAGTTAAAGTGTTATCCACCTTCGCATCCCCCCCACAATGTTTAAGCCCCGTGAAATAACTGGCGATATAACAAACAAACATTCTTTGATTTCATCACCAAAGTCATTTCCATTTATTTATTCTTTTATCAGGGCGATTTTTTTTCTTTTTTTGTTTTTAAAAATAGAAGAAAAAAAGAAACACATTGCTCTTAAAAACATCTATCTATATATATTTTTACATATATATACTTTTTTCTTTATATTTATTTATTTTTTTGATTCCTGAAGTTGACTTGTTACCCCACATAGTGGCATGCACATTGCACATGCAAATCTGTAATTAAATACTTCTCTTTTATCTTAAATTGCCGTGTATGTTCATTCTTTTATGCCCCGACTTGCTGAGTGGATCCTGTATGGTTTTCTACTGTGGCACTGGTTCGGTTTCTACTGGGTCGGATGGTCGGCATGGCGATGAGATGGATGCTTGGTGGTTGCTTCGGAGAGTTTCCCAATACATCTCGTTACAGTCAAGATAAGATTACAGTTTATTGTTGTTGTACTTTTACACAATGGTGTTTAACCCTTCGCACCACTCGATGCTTGATTATATATTTACTCTTTAAACATGGTTCAAGAGGGAAACGTCTGATCTGCAGCCGTTTACAGGTTCTAATCTATGTAGTTTGACACCTCAATCGTGGCTTCTATCAAACGATACTTTACCAAATATGTTTTTCCGATAATGATTGAACGGTTAATTTTGTCATTTGCAAACCCAAACCAATCAGGCACAAAGGCTGAATGAATAAAACAAGTCTGTTTCTCAAGGACCCAAAACACAACAAGCGCTCAGATGGTCTGAGAACGATCAAATAGTGAGAGGACGACCTCCCGCGTCCAGATCTCCTGGAAGCAACCTGTCTACTGGATGTGATGGGAATGGAAACACGTGGAGACGAGAGAGGGGGGGGGGGGGGGGGGTTGCTATGGCGACAGCCGGGGACACTTTTACCTGCGGCACTGAGAATTTCATTCACTGTAAAACGGCATCGAGTCCGGTGAGGGATTAAGGTACGAAGGTCCAGGTGACGTGCACAAAAATGAATGAGCCACGGCGGCATCGTGGAAGTGCCGAGCAAGCGTTTAACTTACTCCACCAAAGCATTGATGGATGAATGAGCATCACGCTGTATTGAAGAAGGATTGGAATTAGAGGCTGAGACCAAAAACTCATGTTTACAATGTTTACCGAGGGAATAAATCAAGAGAGAAGTAGAGTCATTTCCTCATAGACGTCTATGGGAGCAGAGGAGTCGCCCCCTGCTGGTCACTACAGAGAAGTAGAGTCATTTCCTCATAGACGTCTATGGGAGCAGAGGAGTCGCCCCCTGCTGGTCACTACAGAGAAGTAGAGTCATTTCCTCATAGACGTCTATGGGAGCAGAGGAGTCGCCCCCTGCTGGTCACTACAGATAATGAAGAATTGAGCGATTGTCAGGACTTGTCAGGACTGATGGGTGCATCAGTTTGGTTTGTCCTCTCTGGGCTACTGTAGCAAAGAGGACACACTCTCTATTCAGGCTCGTGTCCACAACATACCAGTGAAAAGAATTGTGTGGATAAATTCATCAATTATTGTGCAACAATCATCTTGGATTTCTCCTCAAATGATCCGCCGGACTCGTCAGACAACACAGACAAACACAAAGACTCAGACAGATGTTCACAGACAACACCCCCACATGTGTGAGCACGAACTCAGACACACACACCGTTTATGATGACAGCTCAATCACACCCCCTTGTGTCTGCGGATGGTATCACACGAGGAATGGAAGAAAATCAGATGAACACAATGAGTTTTTACAGAAAGTTTATGGATTATATACACAAGAAGTACTGAGACAAAATGTACAATACAGTGGGAGAGAATGGGTGAGAGAAATGAAACTACCACCCTGATGAGCGGTTGGAGGGAGGACGGGGGATGAAGGTGGCGATCTCACGTGCGTGCCGTGATTGTCTCAAAGGAGGAGTCATGGTGTCCTGTACAGTGTAAGGCACTGAGGGTGACCTACTGTAGCTGATGGTGTCAGGACACACACACACACACACACACACACACACACACACACACAGAGTAGATGTCTCCCCCTGTCGCAGCAGTAGCCCCCTTTTATTTTTTAAGATCGTCTTAGTCTCGTCTTAGTCATGGAAAAAAGGTTCGTTAACAAAAAATGTTTGTCAAATTTCGTTGACGAAATTAACACTGGTTTAGACCCGCCCACCAGCTCCTCCATTGGCTCTGCTGTTGCTCGTGTGATTGGCCGTCCCCGCTGTCATCAGGTTGTAAACCGGTCTGCTAGTTGCCTCGAGGAGTCCCTGTTACTCCGCCACTGTAAGTGTGAAATAGGTGCTACTGAGTTGGAGTGAAGATGACTAACAAGGTGAAACACAGAATGATAATGTTTTGCTACATGCTTTACAACCAGTCAAACCAAAAAGGGAACAGTAGCAGTAGAAAACTAGAAGAACTGCTAGTTTGATTAAAAATACTTGTGCCCCCCCCCCCCCACTTCTGAAATCAAAATGAGTCCCTGGATACAAACACGATCAGGGTGGATTTAATTTAGCAACAGAATAGAAGAGCACACTGAGAACTTAAGGGGAGAATATTCAGTGAACTTTTGTCTTTAGGTTGAAGCCAACGATAAACCTGAATGAGCAATAATCCAACATCCTGACAGGAAAATAAATGAACAGTAACAATCAGATTCACATGTGGACATCTCTTCATTTAGTGAGTAACACTCACTGAGTGACTTCAGCTTTGAGTCACATTCTAATACGTCCTTCTGCGTGAGAACAGAAACTTGTTCTTAAATATCTTATGCAGATAAATATTAAAGGGCTTAATCTGTGTCCATTGAACGAGTACTGCGTCATTATGTCAGTGAGCAACACGCCCGCAGATACAGTAAAATACATATATATATATATATATATATATATATATATATATATATATATATATATATATATATATATATATATATATATTGTGGCAACCAACGGGTGTGGGTGAAATCACAGGACTCGGATACACGACCAGCTGCACACAAAAAAAGGGTACGGTTTATTTTGACTTACAAAAAAAGGGAAAAGGGCAAAATAGGTTCTTCCTCTTTTGAGGGCTCGGTTCAACAGGCTGTTCGGCCTTCAGTCCCCTTCCTGCGGGAAGCACAGAAAACAGGATTTACACTCATTCCAAAACCCCCCCAGCGTGAGGCCATCTCCTATACGTCTAGTTCCCCAGGCTGCATGAATGGGTGGTCCTTTATAGTGTGGGGGGGCGGGGGGGCGTTTCCCCTTCTCACCTGACCTCTGGCTCGTCGGTGCCCCAGACCTTGGTGCTGATCTCTTGAGGCGCTGTCCAGGGTGCTGCTTCGTGGGTTGCCACAATATAAAGAAGAATGTCATTCTCTCTGCTAACAAACATTGACGTAATACCTCTTCAGGCCAGAGCTCAGCTTCACCTCGTCCTTCTCATCTTCATGTTAAACTGGTGTGATGGGCTGCAGTCCGTATTCCACTTAAGAATGAAAGCAAAGGTTCAGTTCATTGAAGGAGAAACGTGCTGCTCATCAATCCAGCACATTGTTTGTCCATCCAGACACTAATCTGGAAAAAGCCTTTTGAAGTTACAGCAAAAGAAAACCAGGATGAAATTGAAGGTGATTATGATAAGTTACACGTTTTGACTACTGTTTGTGAGACTCCGCAGGCGGGGTTCTCGCACTCCGCTGCCGGGCATCTTTCTCTCCAACGTGCGCTCACTGTGCAACAAACTGGAGGAAATACAGCTGCTGGTGAGGAGAGACGGAGACTTCTCTACATCCTCCGTCTTGTGCTTCACGGAGACGTGGCTCTGCGGATCGATACCGGACTCCGCGCTCCAGCTGGCGGCTTCCAGCTGCTCCGAGCGGACCGCGACACGGAGCTCTCCGGCAAGACGAAGGGTGGAGGAATCTGCTTCTACTCCAACAGCAGCTGGTGCAACGACGTAACGGTGACCCTAAAACACTGTTCTCCTGATCTGGAAACTTTCTCCATCAACTGCAAACCCTAGTTATTGTCCTCGGGGACTTTAACTAAGGAAATCTCAGCCATGAACTTCCTAAGTACAGACAGTTTATTAAATGGCCACCAGAGAGGAGAACACGCTGGATCATGTAGGATATTAGAAATAAACTGACGACCCGGTGCATGAAATGAATAAAATGCATATAGTGTACACCAGAATACAGCCATGATTCTGAAACTGTGTCATCAATAAAGTAATGACAATAATGTAAAACCGGTAATTGTAATACATATAGAACCACCATAAGATAGAACCACCATCACATAGGACCACCAACACATAGAACCACCATAAGATAGAACCACCATCACATAGAACCACCATCACATAGAATCACCATAAGATAGAACCACCATCAGATAGACCTACCATCACATAGAATCACCATAAGATAGAACCACCATCACATAGGACCGCCATCACATAGACCACCATCAGATAGAACCACCATCACATAGAATCACCATAAGATAGAACCACCATCAGATAGAACTACCATCACATAGAACCACCAACACATAGAACCACCATCACATAGGACCACCATCACATAGAACCACCATAAAATAGATCCACCATCAGATAGAACCACCATCACATAGGACCACCATCACATAGAACCACCATCACATAGGACCACCATCAGATAGAACCACCATAAAATAGATCCACCATCAGATAGAACCACCATCACATAGGACCACCATCACATAGAACCACCATCACATAGGACCACCATCAGATAGAACCACCATCACATAGGACCACCATCACATAGAACCACCATCAGATATAACAACCATCACATAGGACCACCATCAGATAGAACCTCCATCACATAGGACCGCCATCACATAGACCACCATCAGATAGAACCACCATCACATAGAATCACCATAAGATAGAACCACCATCAGATAGAACTACCATCACATAGAACCACCAACACATAGAACCACCATCACATAGGACCACCATCACATAGAACCACCATAAAATAGATCCACCATCAGATAGAACCACCATCACATAGGACCACCATCACATAGAACCACCATCACATAGGACCACCATCAGATAGAACCACCATAAAATAGATCCACCATCAGATAGAACCACCATCACATAGGACCACCATCACATAGAACCACCATCACATAGGACCACCATCAGATAGAACCACCATCACATAGGACCACCATCACATAGAACCACCATCAGATATAACAACCATCACATAGGACCACCATCAGATAGAACCTCCATCACATAGAACCACCATCACATAGAACCTCCATCACATAGAACCTCCATCACATAGAACCACCATCACATAGGACCACCATCAGATAGAACCACCATCACATAGAACCACCATCACATAGGAGAGGGTAGTGTTGGTTCATGATGATGGACTAAGACCTCCCCTCACACGAACAGTTTCTTCCCGTCGGCAGTCGGGCTCATCAACAGAGCCGGTCCCCCACTGACGGACTCTGACAGCATCACGTGACAGCTTCTATCAAGATAACTTCAGCTTTTTCTGAGTTTAGCATCAGGAAGTTGCCGGTCATCCAAGTTTTGATGTCTCCAAGAAATTCTTGAAGTCTAGCTGGTTGGTCTCTTCTGGTTTGATCGACAGACGTAAGGTGTGGGGGGTGGGGGGGGTGGGGGGGTAGGGAGGGCACAGATGCAACATTAGCGTCGCTGAAAACAAGACGTCACAACTGGTCCAACGTTTCCCAAAAAATATACAAACAAAAGACTCTGTGAATTCAAAGCCTCGTCCAGCTGATTACTGACGTTTGTATCTCTCTCTTCCTTAAACGTGACAGACAGGCAGAGAATTTAAAGGCAGTTTTACAGTTCTACAAATTAAGAGGTAGGTCTTAAGTTGAGCTACAGTCTGGTGTATTATTAGTGTAATGCTGCTTATGCTTACAAAAATATTTGTGTGTGTTGTCAACTTATTGATTATTGTGCACAACATTAATTATCTCATTCACAGAATGTGCAGCTTAATGCAAAGAGATGAGACTCCAAAAGCAGAAAGACACTTCTGCCCTTTTCTTTTGGTTTGAGCACCTGCCCCCCAAACTGTCTGAAGCTTGTTTTAATCTTCCCAACAATAACCATGTTTTCATCACTAAGAAGTTTCTTTAGACGAGCGCTTCATATGTTCACTGGGAGCCTTTTTCATCTCCACGTTACCTGAAGGACTTAAAGGGAGGAGTCTGCAGTCTGCAACCTCACCACTAGATGTCACTAAACACTACACGCTGTCCTCAACAGACACTTTCATATTGTAATGGAAATGTGTGAACATTAAATGAATAAAGCAACGTTTGTGTGAGTTGACAGCTTGTTTGTGTTGTTTGTGTCCTGCAGTGAATGTGAGGAAGACGTATGAAGAGCTGCAGAGAGGACATATTTATCTACATGTTAACAGGAGGACGTCACACTGCAGCCTTTCACTTAATGTGAATTATTACAGAGAATGAAGAGACGTTTATGCTGCTTACAGGTTCATCAAGATGATCTTCACATATTAACAACACTTTTATGATGTTTCCTTTTAGCAGAAGTAAGACGTTAACATTAAAGCAGCTTCTTGTTCTGCAGCTCATGCACACTAATGACGGAAACAGGAAGGAAGCTCTGCTGGGGGATGAACAGCAGCTTGTTACCAACTCCAGAAGAGACGAGCTGACCTCAGAGACATCAGCCTCCTCTTTAATGTAGACGTGTTTCTGGTGACTTACTGAATAAAGAGTTTCTGATCTGCTGATTGAACACAGAGGAGCAGCTATGAGTCCATCAGCCGGTGGATTAGTCGTCTTCCTTCTCTCTGTACAAGGTACTGTACTTCTACATTTATATTGTGAGGCCGTTACACACCTCACACACACACAGGGAGCTGTGTTTTTACTTCACACACAGGTCTGATGTCATCACACACAAATAATGACTAAATGAACATTAACAAAGAAGAAATGCTCTGAATAATTTGTCTCTGTTGAACTTCCTCTAATCGTTCAGCAGCGTTTTTTTGCATTAGACCACATTTAGAGGCTGTTATTCACTCCGAGTCTCCGACGACGTTCGTTCTTCTTTTTGGAGCATTTTATTGTGTATTTCTGGTCATTTTTATTCTCTTCCTGGTGGTTCAGTGTCTCTTTGAGGGACATTTTGTAGCTTTGATCCGTGTCATTAAATTACATTACATTACATGTAATTTAGCTGACGCTTTTATCCAAAGCGACGTACAATAAGTGCATTCAACCATAGGGTACAAACTCAGGAGAACAAGAAACAAGAAAGTGCAATTTCCTCAAATAAGCCAATTTACAATTTGCTATAGATGAGTGACGTTAAAAGTACAATTTAAGTTCTACAATTTGTTAGTCTTTAGTCGAGGTAGAGTCTGAAGAGGTGTGTCTTGAGTTTGCGGCGGAAGATGTGGAGGCTCTCTGTGGTGTCCTCAGTGAGGTGTGATCTATATGTCACAGTATCGTTCCCCTCAGAGTTCTGCATTTCTCTACAGTTTCCATCTCCACTCTGCAGCAGACTGACCACAGACAGAAGAGCACAGAGCAAAGACACTCTTCTTCTCATCAACCAAACCCTTCTAATACTTCAACTTGAGCTTTTTCAGGTCCACAGGTTCAATACGTCGCTGTTCCTTCCAGCTGCAGAGTCCATGTGGACATCGTGGACTCTTTCATTACTTTCTATAAACTCAATGATTTTCATATTTCTCATAATATCTTTTCTCTTCAGTAAACTACCAATGAGAGTGTGTCCTGTGATGTTGTTCTGAGTGTGACTGTGGTTCCTGATGTGCTGTGTTACAGTGATACAGAGTCAGGATGGATGGAGAGTGAAATACTATCAGACTGACGTCTGTGCTGCAAAAGGATCAACAGTGAAAATAAGCTGTGACATCACACACCCACCTGGAATTTATTACTATGATATAAAGGACAGATTCTGGTTCACTAAAGAGAAAGATGGTGAACCTGTGGATCTGACAACAGACTCTGAGTATTCAGGCCGTGTAAACTACACGTGTTATAGTAAGAGATGTTATCTGCTCATCACAGACGTGAGAGAGAGCGACTCAGCTGAGTACAAATTCACATTCATGACAAACGAACCAGGAGAGAAATATACTGGTTCACCTGGAGTCACTTTGTCTGTCACAGGTAACATTTTAATTCACATATTAATCATCTACAAATGTTCAACATCTAGAAAACTAGAGTATAAATGTCTTCTGTTAATGTTGACACTTTAAAAAATAATATTCACTGATTCAGGTCTCCAGGTGCAGGTGAGAAGATCAGATTCTACCTGGTTGGAGCTGACGTGTCACAGCAGCTGTGTTCTGTCTGATCGTGCTGAATACGTCTGGTACAAGAATGAAAAGTACTTCAAGACAGGATCTTCTCTTCCAGTCTCCTCTGGTTCTACAGACAAATATTCCTGTTATTTAATTGGATCTCATGGTCACCGTTCTCCTGCAGTGTGTAAGTTCACTCCACTGTGTCGGGCTGTGGAGCTTCACCAACATCTCACATGGAGGCACCAGACCGCTGCATGTAAACTAGAGGCATCAAAAAGATGAAGCACAACGTTCCTCAGGAGGTGGAGCCGTGGTCCACTGACCAGAGGGTTGCTGGTTCAATCCCCGGCCCCTGCAGTCTACGTGTAGAAGAGTCACTCACACACTGACACAACAAAATGATTCTAATCACAGCTGTAAACACACTGGAGTCTAAATGTTAAAGGAGACACAGATCTTTATTTATGTCATTCTCTTATTAATAGAAACACAAATATAAACTATCAGCAGACAGAATAATGTGATTTTCATAAAGACTCAAGTGAATTATTCCAGAACATAAGTAGAAGTGACGTGTCAGCTGGTGGAGGAAACAATCAATAACTCCTACAACAACTAGAAGTGAGAGGACAGACTCAGCTAAGGACACAAGCAGCATCTAAAGAGAAGAATGTGTGGAGATATGAACATTACAAAGGATTAAAGGCTGCTTATTGTCACTTTACACCAGCAGGAGTCTCACCTGTGACAGCTGCTGTGATGAATACTAGAGATAGTCTGAGAGAAAGACACACAAGTATTCATTCAAATGATCAACTATCTACGCTAACATCTTCTAACCTCTTAGTATGTTTATTCACGTCTCCTCCAGATGGTCCACAGCGTCCCTCTGTGTCAGTGAGTCCCTCTGCTGAGATGCTGGAGGGCGATTCAGTGACTCTGACCTGTAGCACTGATGCTAACCCACCAGCTAGCTACACCTGGTACAAGGAGGATGGAACTTCAGACCCTCGTCTTCTCAGTGAAGAACCTCAGCTGGTCTTCAGCTCCATCCAGTCCTCTGACTCTGGAAATTATTCCTGTACAGCTGAGAACCAGCTGGGGAGGAAGACGTCTGACTTCATCTCTATCGATGTGAAATGTGAGTGAAACAACCTTTTTAAAAGCAACATAATCACTACTGAGGTAGTGTTTTGTTATCAACTTCTATTTATTGAACTCTAACTTGTAATAATATGTTGACACGTCTCCTCCAGATGGTCCACAGCGTCCCTCTGTGTCAGTGAGTCCCTCTGCTGAGATGCTGGAGGGTGATTCAGTGACTCTGACCTGTAGCGCTGATGCTAACCCAGCAGCTAACTACACCTGGTACAAGGAGCATGAAGACTCACCGCGAGAATCAGGACAGATCTTCACCATCACTAACTTCACAGCTAAACACAGTGGGAATTATTACTGTGAAGCCCAGAACGAGATGGGACGTAGTACCTCCACCTTACTTCTGATTACTTCTTCAGGTAAATCACACTCATTCTTCTGTTCACTCACACATTATATCAACAATCCAGCTAAAGAAGTGACTCACAGTAAACGCGGCCTTTAGCTCCTGTCCTCCACTCAGTGAAGCAGGAGAGCATTGTGGACTAGAAGGTGAACCTGAGCAGATACAGTATGACCCCACTGAGAATCAAACCCTGGACCCTCGGTTCATCACTTTAAAGCTTCACCAGCTGAGCGTCCTGCAGACATCACGTGGTCTGATGCTGCGTCGTCTCATCAAATGATGAAGTCAGAAGTGGAAGGAACAAGAAGAGTCACGTTAGAAGAGCTGAAGATGTTGATACCTGAACAGAGTCTGTAGCTGTAAGAATGCAGGAGCAGCTCAGTAAGAGAAACGAGTCTGGAACAAACACAATGCTGCTAGCAACACAACAGTTAGCTAGCATGCTAACTAGTCAGCTTTGAGTATTATAGTATTTTAAGGGTTTGGATTGTTTCTCCAAAACGTCTCCTGACGTGCCGAGTGTGTTTAGTTTGTGTAGCAGTAAACACTCTACAGTTGCCATGGCAACAGGACACAATAAAATGGCCGCCGCTGCAACCATCCACCTACGTTGTTTTGATAAGACGTTCTACTCATATTTATTTTGAGTTAAAGTTCATCATCTGCATAGAGCAGATCTTAAGATCCTAGATATTCTGTTTCACTGAGTTAAACATCATATTTCCATCCTGTTGGTCATTAATTCATCCTCCACCCTCCATATTTAGTACTTTATATTTGTTGTTTATTTTCTTTCCTGTGTTGGAAAAGGAGCCTCCAATGGTTGGATAGCAGCGTTTGCGTCCACATCTGCTATTTTCCTGGTGATCATCATGATCCTCACTGTCCTCATGATCAGGTGAGCAGTTCAACTTCACTGATGAAATGTAGATGTGGATCTTACATTCAAGCAGTCGTTGAATCACTTGATTCGATCTTTTGTTTGTTCATTAATTTATTTTTCTGTCCAGAAGAAAAAAGTCTCCACCAAGCAGCCGGCCTGCAGAGAGACCAGAGAACAACGCTCAGGTGAGGAGGACGAGCTCAGTGTGGAGGCCTCTGGGAACATCTGGGAACATCTGGGATCATCATGTCAGGCCTGTGAGGCGGGGATTTAAAAGCCAACAATTAAAATATAATACAAATTCATATAAATTAGGAAATAAAAGTTACCAGCAACACTGGGAGTTCAACTCCAGGTAAAAACCGGCCCACCGGGAGGTTTTATCAGGTCCCTCTAGTTCAGCCCACTCCTACGTCCTGGTTCTTCTTCAAACCATCTAGACACCACATGTCGCTCCCACACGATGACAGTTTGTAGATGGAACTTCATTAACCTCAATGACCTTAATTACAACCATTAAACACATGAGACCTCCATGAGAACCTGTAGGGCCCAAAGGAGTCATTAGAGAACAAGCCCTGCAGATATTCTACTATCTGGTCCTTTGTACTTCAGTCCAACAATACTATCCAACAAGTACTTCTTGTTCTTTGATGCAGATCCCACCAGCGGAGCCTTGCTATGCAACCGCGAGCTTCTCCAGAAACCAGGAGGATCTTCTTCTCTACTCCAACGTCAGTCCAGCTCGCCCCCCCAGACGCAAGGAGGAGGTGGAGGAAGTTCTGTACTCACGTGTCAACTTTGAGAGTTCTGGGGCTGCCAGCGAGTGAGTCAGTGACAATCTTTACTGAATATGGATCCGTCTCTGCTTTTATCATCACTGTTTTATTGCTGTTTAAACGTGTTAATTATTAATATTCTGAGTTTACGGTTCTTTCACGGACGGAGATGTGAAGGAGCTGTGGATGATTCTTCTGCTCTGTACAGCACCGTCAGCAAAGCACCAAGAGAATGAACCCACACAGATATGTGGTCTGTTACTGTACAGAGTTTAAGCAGCTTAAACACACCTGCATGAATATGAGGTTTGACATGTTGTATATTCACCATCGTTAAGGCTTCCATCAGAGAAGCATCAGGGAGCCAATGGGAGGCCAGCTTGTAGTCTGTAATCAGCCTTTAAATGTTACTAATCAGCAATATGTTACTACCAGTTCTATACAAGCATCTTCAGGTACATTTATCTGTAAATAGTCTTTACCAATATTGCCAATGTGCTTCTATTGATTCTCATAATATTTACTGAAGTTTTTGTTTTGTATGAGAACTCGTCTCAACTTAAAATGGCTGAATTGGACTTTCAGAGTGTTTTAAGCACTTAGTGGTAGAAATGATAATGTAGAAATGTTTAGGGTAGAATTGTAGTTTGTGTGTTAGATATTAGTTATTACATTAGCATGTTAGATGAAGTGACTGCAATATGAATCAAACCCAATTCATAGTAATTATAGTCATATAATTACTGCACACATTTACCTGCTACAATGTAACGTTAAGACTTGGAGACGGATGCTAATTGCCGTCCTTGATGGATTCCAAAGAGTTTTTTCTCCTGTCAGGTAGTAGATGAGCAAAGTTTGTACGACAGCCCTGCGAGGCAAACATTCTGATTTTGGATCATATAGAACTGAGTTAAACATAATGGTTCAGATGTGATGATTTAAGATGTGTTAAGTTTACTCGCTATTAGATGATGAGATTATGATGCTTTATTATGTTTACATGAGGAAGCTTTAAGCCAAAGGAGTGATCATTGAATGTACGCTGAAAAAAACGATACTTTGGACCAACTTCTATATTTTGATTTATTTCAAATAAAATGTCACAACAAACAGTATTTTCTGTGATAGAAAAGTAGAATGTTCATACAAGATGAAACTGAAAACATTTAGTCACAGTCAATGTTCGATTTTGTTTAATAGAAATAAAGACAGGAAAATTCTCTTCAAAAGACCTTCAGGTTTACTCGTCTTCCCCGAGGTACAGAATGATGCACTTCAGCAGACACTCAGCTTCACCTCACGGCTCTACAGTGCAAACACTACAATACACAAATGGGTACTTGGAGTTACAGTAACTGAGATTTACAGAGGCTTTCAGCTACTACTGGGAAGTATACTGGTTCATGTACTGAACCATTCATACTGGTTCATGCAGTGTACCGGTTCATGCAGTGTACCGGTTCTTGCAGTGTACTGGTTCTTGCAGTGTACTGGTTCTTGCAGTGTACCGGTTCTTGCAGTGTACCGGTTCTTGCAGTGTACTGGTTCATGCAGTGTACTGGTTCTTGCAGTGTACTGGTTCTTGCAGTGTACCGGTTCTTGCAGTGTACTGGTTCTTGCAGTGTACTGGTTCATCCAGTGTACCGGTTCTTGCAGTGTACCGGTTCATGCAGTGTACTGGTTCTTGTAGTGTACCGGTTCTTGCAGTGTACTGGTTCATGCAGTGTACTGGTTCTTGTAGTGTACCGGTTCTTGCAGTGTACTGGTTCTTGCAGTGTACCAGTTCTTGCAGTGTACCGGTTCATGCAGTGTACTGGTTCTTGCAGTGTACTGGTTCATACAGTGTACTGCTTCTGCACAGTCATACTGATGCAGTTTTGCAAATAACAATCCACCTGTGCAAAACCAGCGTCCTGCTACACTGAGTTCATAAACATGATCTGAAAAAATGTTTTGTCAGACCTCTCAGCTCTAGTTTGAGCGAACCAGTTAAAAGTCCTCACTGTCAATAGATAACGTGCAGTATGTCTTCCTACATTCATGAAAATGAACATAATTGCTTTTTTTAATGATTATTGATGTGATAATGATCAAGTATGGATGTATGTATCAATACATCACAATTGATCAGGACTTCATTCTGACAACTCTTCCCTTTGTTTCTAATAGCCAGGAATCGCGGTTGTGATTCTCAGAAATTCCCCATTGACCTTTAAAAAACAAAAGAGTACATTACATGTTACATTATAACTTTGTGCTGTGTGTTTTTTTTTACATCAAGTGTCCAAACATGAATGTTGTGTTGGTGTGGCATCATTTATTTGCAGGTTTCTAATGATAGGGGATAATATCATTAATTATATAAGCAATCACTGAAATATTGCCGTTGATTACAAAAGTTGGTATTTCCAGGTATCTAGTTGGCCTCTCCTCTCCCAGGTGTCTTAACTGTTCTTTCTGGCAGTGAATCTTCTGGAGCTTTGGACTTTTGGACCATCTTCTGCTACCTTTTCCAGAATACCTGCCTTTGTTTCTGAACTGAGAGTCAACCTTGTCTTGTTTGATCCCTACACAGCATTTCCCTTTGCTAACTGCAGTTTTCCAGGCTTTATGTCATACATGTTGGTGAAGTTTGTGTTTGTGTCCCGTCTTACGTCTGATTTTGAGACTTCCTGTTTTATTGTGGCGTCTAAACCCCCTCTCGTTTCAGGTGTCTTGCCCTTCCTCAGGTGTCTCCTGTCGATTGTCTCCCCTGATTCCTAATTGTCTCCACCTGTTCCCTCACCTCCCCCATGGATACTTATTGTCTGCTTCTCCCTTTGTCCTGTGCCAGTGTGTCTTGTAGTTTTGCATGTTCACCCGCGTTAGTATTGTGATGTGAAAGGGATCGTTGTATTTTGGTGTTATTAGATATATGGTATTATTTGAATAAATCTCCTGCAGTCAAGCCTCTCTGCCTCTCGAGACGTCTCTCGGGGTATTCAACTGAAATGTTAAGAGGTCCAGTTAGAGAAATTTTCTTGAAGCAAAGGTCCAGAAGATCATAATGTCTAACTATTTAGTGTGATATATATTTAAGTAGCCTGGTAGTTGTATAAACATCTGCATATAATCAATCCCTTTCAAATCAAAGGAATTCGGTACGATTAAAACACTTTTTAACAATATTTATTATCATGTAACATAGAACTGGACTTATGTGTGACTGCAGATATATATAATGCTCTCTCATGAACTAAATACAAGTAGGGCTGCATTTTTTAAATGAAATAAATACAAAATGAAAATGGTGCATGTAATAATAAATAATAATAATCAAATAAAGTGCTTAACTTCAGAAAAATTAAATAAAGGGAGGAAAAGCTTAAATGTCCCCGTTTCTGTCTCAAACGATTTTACAGATAATAAATCTTAACACATCTTAACAATTTAACAGTTTTAGAGCATTAGTGTTGCATCCCACTCCCCCACTTTGTGGGTCAGTGGGAGAATTGAGCTCTAGCTTGTCCTGCCAGGACTTTAAACCTGGGCTTGAATGGAGTCAGGGCCATCCGCATGCACATGTGGAGGTGCTCATTGGTGAGCCTCGAACCATATTTATTTTTGATGATATTCATCGTGGAGAAAGCTGCCTCGCGGTTGTAGGTGGAGCCAAACATGGTCAAGATGTATATGGCAACTTTCCTCAGACCTGGAAAAGCTGTCTCAGGGACCGTTTGGAGCCAGAAAGTGGAAGGGTCAGTTCTTAGAAACTGCTCTCTCAGGGACACATCTGCTTGGAGATCAACCAGCTGCATCTGGAGAGGCCCAGGATTTACCCATTTAAAGTGCTGTGTGACTTCCTCTGAGAACCCCCTGACATCCGTGATGATAAATGGGTTCTGAATGAACATGGTGAGCTGCTGTCCAGAGCTGAAGCTGTCAAAACGGTTGCTGAAGTTTACAATCAGCTTATCAATGAAGTCAACAAAAGAAGACCCGTCTCTCTGTCCCTGTACCTGTTCCTGCACTGCTGGGAAGTGTGCACAGTCTCCCTGCAGGTCTTCCTTGAACAACTCAAGTTTCTTTTGAAAGGAGCGGACAGCGGTCATCAGTTCACAAATTGAATGGTCCTCGCCCTGTAGCCTCAAATTCAGTTCATTCAGATGTGCAGTGATATCAACCAAAAAGGCCACATTATCCATCTGTTTCTCATTTCCTAAAAAGAGAGAAAACTGCGTTGCTTTCTGATGTCTTAGCTTTGCCAAAAAAGATGCTACTTCCCTCCTGATGGACCAAAGGCGCGCTAAGACCTTCCCTTTGCTGAGCCATCTCACATTATTGTGTAGCAAAAGATCATCAGCATTGGCATCAACTTCTCTGAGGAATTCCCTCAGCATGCGATGCTGGGTGGAAGAGGATGCCCTGAGAAAATTGATCATTTTCATCATTGTATTCATCACTTCAGCATGCTCATCTGACAGGGAGGCACAGAGGACAGATTGGTGAATGATGCAATGTAAGCTATGAGCTCTGGATTGTCCTCTTTCAGTCTTGCTACAGCTCCTTTCTCTCTCCCTATCATAGCAGGGGCTCCATCTGTGGCTATTGAAACCACTTGTGTTGGCTCTATTCCTCTCTTCGTTAACATCTCCTCAATGGCCAGGTAGACATCTTCTCCTCTTGTACTGGTTTGAAGGGGAGTGACACCTAACAGGTCTTCACAGAATGCTTTCTGGTCTGTGTTGAAACACCTGACCTACACTAACAGCTAAGCATTGTCACAGATGTGAGTGGACTCATCCACAGCTAAGCCTACACATGGTGCCTTATGTATGGCTTCATCTAGCTGGGTTAGCACATCCTCAGTTAATATTTCACCTTTCTTTGTGGCAGATGATGCTGACATGGGTATTTGCTTTATCTTATCACGAAGCTCTTGTTTTGGTTTTCCGTCAAGTAATGTTTCAGCGACGACACTCATGCGTTCTTTGACAAGCCCTCCATCAGTAAACGGCTTTTTGTGTTGCCCCAAAATCCAAGCACCTCTGAGGGAACCCTCATGAGCACGTTGTTGGGCAGTGAACGTGTGGCTCAGGATCCTGGTTGACTGTTCATATTGGGCTGTGAGGCCACTTGTTTTCTGTCATCTCACTTCGGATTTGAGTGGGTATGTTTGTTCAAAACCTTTATGTTTTGTCTCATAATGGCGTTTCACGTTGCCACTTTTAATAAGTGCCACGGTTTCTGAACATATAAGACACACTGGTTTTGTGCTCCCTGTGGGAAGTATGAACAGAAATGAGTCTGTCCATTCCGGATTAAATGCTCTATTTTCCGCTGTCAACTTTTCTTTTTTTGGAGAGCGACATTTGTTCTTTATGTTTCTCTCCCTTTCTCTGTCTCACTCGCCTTTTCCTCAACTTTCTCCGGCGCAGTCGTCCGTTTCTCTCCCTTTGTTTTCTAAATGTGTCGCTATCTTTCTTTTTCTTTCTCTGACTTTCTCATCTCTCAGCGCGGACGCAGCGCTGTCTTGAGACGTAATGTTTACCGCCGAAAATGCATAGATTTGATTGGCTGAGTGGTATCGCACCAGGTGACCATCACAATATAGACAACATTTAAAAAGATACATGTGAAGAAAACCTGTCACTAAATGTTCATACTGCTATTTAATTTCCACTAGATGAAAACTTGAAATTAATGATTACATTTACTTACCACATTAGCAAGTAAACATCTGAACCAGGTTCAAAGCTATTCTCCAGTGTCTCATTTCTATTTTGTGTTTGTGATTCATATTTAAATACACAAGAAAATAATGTTCACAGTTGTTCAGAAATATGGCCTTTTCAGGAAAAACGGTAAACCTGTAAACACAAAGGATATGGTGAGATTTCACGTGTAGTTTTAGTGGACAGTCATCACGTCACTACAGATGAATTCATTGCCTAAGACTTGGATATGCTGGTGGTATTGTATTATACTGCATTATACTGACAAGAAGCAATATGAATTCTTATCACTCAGCACTTTAATCTATGCAAATATAAAAATGAAGAAAGAAAGAGTGAAGAAAGTCGAAATTATGAGCTAATGTATAGACGTAAGATATGCGCATGCGCAGGCTCCTTCGTAGTTTTGGCCAAAACCTCTTGGCGACTTTTTGCCAGAAGCGACTCGCGACAAATCCAGCGACCTTATCTGGTTTAATTGGAGACTTTTGCGGTGTCTGACGTGGGAGACGTATTGTTTGGCGTTTAACGAGGCTTTACCGTCCTCAGCGCGTCTCACACAAGTCCAGCTGCAGTCAGAGCGCAGAGGAGACACACGTCACTCCAGACTGACAGTCACGTGCGCATGCGCAGAGCCGCCGCTGATCCTGAGGCGCAACACTGTTTCAATAAAGACAGAACTCTCTTCTCTCTTCTCACTCGACACTAATCACGACAGCTACACAATAAATACTACCCAGGACGTATTTTCAAAGCCTCGTCCAGCTGATTACTGACGTTTGTATCTCTCTCTTCATTAAACATGACACACAGGGAGACAGGAAGAGAATTTAAAGGCAGTTTTACACTTCTACAAATTAAAAGGTAGGTGTAACGTGCGGCCCTTGGGGGAACGTAGAAAGACGAGGAAACAGCGTGGCGTTTTAACAGTCTTTATTTCACAGGTCTCTCTTATGCCTTAATCGACGTGCGTCTGGTTCCAGCTTCTCCGCCAGACTCTGTCTCCTGTCGCCGGATCTCCCCTTCTTAAGGCAGAACATACAGACGTGAGGCCAATTATGCCTCCTCCGGGCACCGTTCCCCGAGCCACTCCCTTCTCCGTCCCCTCTGCAGCTGAGGCAAACCACGCCCGCCACCACATGCCCCCACCGCCCGACTTAGGCCTGGGAGCCGTCCAGCCTAGCCTACTCCCCCCTTCCGGCTTATGTACACCACGGGGCGGTCCACCCCCCCCCACCTCCTGGGACAAAACGGCCCTCTGTTCTAGGCATCAGTCTGCAGAATAAAGGGGAGAGAGAAGTTAGGAGTATGAAGGAGCTTTACCTTCTCAAACGCGTGGCACTGCTCCGACCACTGGACCGGATCTGACGCACCTTTCCGGGTCAGGTCGGTCAAGGGGCTGGTGAGGTCCGCGAAGCCGGGGATGAACCGCCTGGAATACCCCGCCAGCCCCAAGAACCGCCTCACCTCTTTTTTTGGTCTTGGGCCGCGGGCAGGCTCCGATAGCTGCCGTCTTGTCCACCTCTTGCCCGCCCCCCCAAGTGGTACCCCAAATACCGTAACTCCACCCGTCCAACCGCACACTTCCCCGGGTTGGCGGTGAGCCCCGCCCGTCCCAGCATACTCTCCAATTTCCTCCGAACCACTTCTTTCTTGTGTTCGGGCAACCTGTAGAATCGTGACCTTACCGTCACGCCCGGGGGCGTTTCGATTCTGTCCACTATGAGGTCGGTCCGGCCTGGCAAGGGAGAGAACACATTAGCAAACCACTCCTGCAACCTGGCAACGTCCGCCCTCTGGCTCTCGGAGAGATGAGCCTCTCGAGGGAGCGAGGTATGATTACCTGCTTTTGGAACGTCCGGCCCCAGCTCCTCTCCTTCCGATACAGCAGAGACCAGAGAGACAGACTCCACCCCCCTCCAGGCTTTCAGGAGGTTCAGGTGGTATATCTGTGTATCTCCGCCCCTGTCAAACCGCACCACCTCATAGTCGACATCCCCCACCTGCCGTGTGACCTCAAAGGGCCCTTGCCGCTTGGCTAGGAGTTTAGAGTTGGAAGTAGGAAGTAATACAAGTACCTTTTCTCCTGGTGTGAATCGTCGCCTGGAAAATCATTTCCCGGCGGCTTTTCGGCACCAGCAACTGAGTGTTTTCCTGCCCCGTCTGAATGTCACGACTCACTCACTCTATACAGTCTGCCCCTAATCAATGAAAAGTGCGGAAATGACTGCGCTGCATCGCAGTTCGTATCACTTGGTGGTAGGCTGAGCGTAGGGTATCGTCACGAGACTGTTCGAGTGGAAAATCTTGCATGGAGCGAAACTCGGGTGCCGGCGGAATCTCTACGGGAGGCTCTGCGGGCTCCCCCTCCCAGTCTGCAGCGTCGGACGACCCCGCGTCACCGCTGAGCACAGCACACATCTCGCATAACCCTGTCGGTCGTGAACGCACCCCCGCAGCCCCCCCCCCATTAGCTTATAAAACCCCGGCCAATCTGTACCCAAAATAACGTGGTGAGTCAGGCGGGAGCTAACCGCGACCTTCATTCTATGCTTTTTACTCGCATGGCTAATTTCCACCGATATCACAGGATACTCGTGAACATCCCAATGCACACACCGTATTCCTACCCGGTCTGCCTCCACCAATGCACCCGGCCAAACCAGGCTCTAGTGAATCATAGACTGCGTAAAGCCCGAATCCACCATCGCCTGACGTGTACCCCCCTGGATTCTTACCGGAACGCGGTACGTCGTTCCCGGATCGTGGGAAGGTGCCGGAACGCCAGCGACCCGGATCACCTGTCCCACCTGTCCCCCGGGGCCGGTTGGTCGCGGCCTGGGGAAAAAGGCGCCAGCCATGAGGCCGGTATGGGTTGTTCCGTCGGTCGCGGTGGCCTCCCTCCCTGCGGTGCAGCTCCTGGTCGGGTGACGCCGGCGGACTCTCCAGGTCACTCTGCCCGCTGAGATGCACCGCCAGGTGGTCCTCCGCCAGGGTGATGGCCGCCTCCAGGGTCGCTGGTCGGTGGCACCGGACCCACGCTGCTGTCCGGACCGGGAGCCCCTCCCAGTACTGCTCCAGCATCACGGCATCACGCCGTGGACCCCTCCTGCGCCATCCGGCTGCAACCACCTTGCGGCGGCGTCCTTCAGCCGCTGGCCGAACGCGAATGGTCGGCCCCCGGGGCCCAGCCTGGCCTCTCAGAATCTCCGGCGGTGGTCCTCCGGCAAAAGCTTGAGTCTATCCACCATGGCCCTTTTAACGTCTTTGTAGACGCGCCGTGCCACCGGAGGCAGCCACATGGCTGCGGTCTGCGCCTCCCCAGCCAGTAGAGGCAAAAACCGGACGGTCCACTCGCCTGCAGCCGCCGGCCCCTGCGTCGCCGGCGGCTGCTCTAGCGCCTGGGCTTGTCTCCCCACCTGGGCCTGGAGGGCCCCCAGGAACTGCCGGTTGGCGTCCGCCTGCTCCCTCAGGATGGTCGCCAGGTCGCCGATCATTCGACCGAGCGCCACAATCGGCTGGGCTGTCATCCCCTGCTGGTGGTTGTCGTCCGCCGTTTCTATCCCCGAGTCACGTTGGGCGCCACTGTAACGTGCGGTCCTTGGGGGAACATGGAAAGACGAGGAAACAGCGTGGCGTTTTAACAGTCTTTATTTCACAGGTCTTTATTATGCCTTAATCGACGTGCGTCCAGCTCCAGCTTCTCCGCCAGACTCTGTCTGTCTCCTGTCGCCGGTTCCCCCCTTCTTAAGGCAGAACATACAGACATGATCAATTCCACCTGAGGCCAATTATTCCTCCTCCGGGCACCGTTCCCCGAGCCGCTCCCTTCTCCGTCCCCTCTGCAGCTGAGCCAAACCACGCCCGCCACCACAGTAGGTCTTAAGTTGAGCATTAATTTATCTTATTTACAGAATGTGCAGCTTAATGCAAAGAGAAGAGAGACTCCAAAAACAGAAAGACACTTCTGCCCTTTTGGTTTGAGCACCTGCCCCCCAAACTGTTTGAAGCTTGTTTTAATCTTCCCAACAATAACCATGTTTTCATCACTAAGAGGTTTCTTTAGAGGAGCGCTTCATATGTTCACTGGGAGCATTTTTCATCTCCACGTTACCTGAAGGACTTAAAGGGAGGAGCAGGTGGTTGCAGTCTGCAACCTCACCACTAGATGTCACTAAACACTACACACTGTCCTCAACAGACACTTTCATATTGTAATGGAAATGTTTGAATATTTGGACAAAACAATAAATGAATAAAGCAACATTTGTGTGAGTTGACAGCTTGTTTGTTTTGTTTGTGTCCTGCAGTGATGTGAGGAAGACGTATGAAGAGCTGCAGAGAGGACATATTTATCTACATGTTAACAGGAGGACGTCACACTGCAGCCTTTCACTTAATGTGAATTATTAGAGAATGAAGAGACGTTTATGCTGCTTACAGGTTCATCAAGATGATCTTCACATATTAACAACACTTTTATGATGTTTCCTTTTAGCAGAAGTAAGACGTTAACATTAAAGCAGCTTCTTGTTCTGCAGCTCATGCATACTAATGACGGAAAGAGGAAGGAAGCTCTGCTGGGGTTGAACAGCAGCTTGTTACCAACTCCAGAAGAGACGAGCTGACCTCAGAGACATCAGCCTCCTCTTTAATGTAGACGTGTTTCTGGTGACTTACTGAATAAAGAGTTTCTGATCTGCTGATTGAACACAGAGGAGCAGCTATGAGTCCATCAGCCGGTGGATTAGTCGTCTTCCTTCTCTCTGTACAAGGTACTGTACTTCTACATTTATATTGTGAGGCCGTTACACACCTCACACACACACAGGGAGCTGTGTTTTTACTTCACACACAGGTCTGATGTCATCACACACAAATAATGACTAAATGAACATTAACAAAGAAGAAATGCTCTGAATAATTTATCTCTGTTGAACTTCCTCTAATCGTTCAGCAGCGTTTCTTTGCATTAGACCACATTTAGAGGCTGTTATTCACTCCGAGTCTCTGACGACGTTTGTTCTTCTTTTTGGAGCATTTTATTGTGTATTTGTGGTCATTTTTATTCTCTTCCTGGTTGTTCAGTGTCTCTGTGAGGGACATTTTGTAGCTTTGATCCGTGTCATTACATTACATTACATGTCATTTAGCGGACGCTTTTATCCAAAGCGACGTACAATAAGTGCATTCAACCATAGGGTACAAACTCAGGAGAACAAGAAACAAGAAAGTGCAATTTCCTCAAATAAGCCAATTTACAATTTGCTATAGATGAGTGACGTTACAAGTATAATTTAAGTGCTACAATTTGTTAGTCTTTAGTCGAGGTAGAGTCTGAAGAGGTGTGTCTTGAGTTTGCGGCGGAAGATGTGGAGGCTCTCTGTGGTGTCATCAGTGAGGTTTGACCTCTATGTCACAGTATCGTTCCCCTCAGAGTTCTGCATTTCTCTACAGTTTCCATCTCCACTCTGCAGCAGACTGACCACAGACAGAAGAGCACAGAGCAAAGACACTCTTCTTCTCATCAACCAAACCCTTCTAATACTTCAACTTGAGCTTTTTCAGGTCCACAGGTTCAATACGTCGCTGTTCCTTCCAGCTGCAGAGTCCATGTGGACATCGTGGACTCTTTCATTACTTTCTATAAACTCAATGATTTTCATATTTCTCATAATATCTTTTCTCTTCAGTAAACTACCAATGAGAGTGTGTCCTGTGATGTTGTTCTGAGTGTGACTGTGGTTCCTGATGTGCTGTGTTACAGTGATACAGAGTCAGGATGGATGGAGAGTGAATTACGATCAGACTGACGTCTGTGCTGCAAAAGGATCAACAGTGTATATAACCTGTGACATCACACACCCACCTGGAAAATATCCCTCTGATATAAAGGACAGATTCTGGTTCACAAAAGAGAAAGATGGTGAACCTGTGGATCTGACAACAGACTCTGAGTATTCAGGCCGTGTGACGTATGGATGTTATAGTTATAGTAAGAGATGCACTCTGACCATCAGAGACGTGAGAGAGAGCGACTCAGCTGAGTACAAATTCACATTGATGACAAACAAACCAGGAGAGAAATATACTGGTTCACCTGGAGTCACTTTGTCTGTCACAGGTAACATTTTAATTCACATATTAATCATCTACAAATGTTCAACATCTAGAAAACTAGAGTATAAATGTCTTCTGTGAATGTTGACACTTTAATAAATAATATTCACAGATTCAGGTCTCCAGGTGCAGGTGAGAAGATCAGATTCTACCTGGTTGGAGCTGATGTGTCACAGCAACTGTGTTCTGTCTGATCATCCTGAATACGTCTGGTACAAGAATGAAGAGAACATCGAGACAGGATCTTCTCTTCTAGTCTCCTCTGGTTCTACAGACAGATATTCCTGTTATTTAAGAGGATCTTGGAATCAACGTTCTCCTGTAGTGTGTAAGTTCACTCCACTGTGTCGGCCTGTGGATCTTTATTTATGTCATTCTCTTATTAATAGAAACACAAATATAAACTATCAGCAGACAGAATAATGTGATTTTCATAAAGACTCAAGTGAATTATTCCAGAACATAAGTAGAAGTGACGTGTCAGCTGGTGGAGGAAACAATCAATAACTCCTACAACAACTAGAAGTGAGAGGACAGACTCAGCTAAGGACACAAGCAGCATCTAAAGAGAAGAATGTGTGGAGATATGAACATTACAAAGGATTAAAGGCTGCTTATTGTCACTTTACACCAGCAGGAGTCTCACCTGTGACAGCTGCTGTGATGAATACTAGAGATAGTCTGAGAGAAAGACACACAAGTATTCATTCAAATGATCAACTATCTACGCTAACATCTTCTAACCTCTTAGTATGTTTATTCACGTCTCCTCCAGATGGTCCACAGCGTCCCTCTGTGTCAGTGAGTCCCTCTGCTGAGATGCTGGAGGGCGATTCAGTGACTCTGACCTGTAGCGCTGATGCTAACCCAGCAGCTAACTACACCTGGTACAAGGAGGATGGAACGTCAGACACTCGTCTTCTCAGTAAAGAACCTCAGCTGGTCTTCAGCTCTATCGAGTCTTCTGACTCTGGAAGGTATTCCTGTACAGCTGAGAACCAGCTGGGGAGGAAGACGTCTGACTTCATCTCTATCGACGTGAAATGTGAGTGAAACAACCTTTTTAAAAGCAACATAATCACTACTGAGGTAGTGTTTTGTTATGAACTTCTATTTATTGAACTCTAACTTGTAATAATATGTTGAAACGTCTCCTCCAGATGGTCCACAGCGTCCCTCTGTGTCAGCGAGTCCCTCTGCTGAGATGCTGGAGGGCGATTCAGTGAATCTGACCTGTAGCGCTGATGCTAACCCAGCAGCTAACTACACCTGGTACAAGGAGCATGAAGACTCACCACGAGCATCAGGACAGATCTTCACCATCACTGACTTCACAGCTGAACACAGTGGGAATTATTACTGTGAAGCCCAGAACGAGATGGGACGTAGTAACTCCACCTTACGTCTGATTACTTCTTCAGGTAAATCACACTCATTCTTCTGTTCTCTCACACATTACATCAACAATCCAACTAAAGAAGTGACTCACAGGAAACGCGGCCTTTAGCTCCTGTCCTCCACTCAGTGAAGCAGGAGAGCATTGTGGACTAGAAGGTGAACCTGAGCAGATACACTATGACCCCACTGAGAATCAAACCCTGGACCCTTCACCACTTTAAAGCTTCACCAGCAGAGCGTCCTGCAGACATCACGTGGTCTGATGCTGCGTCGTCTCATCAAATGATGAAGTCAGAAGTGGAAGGAACAAGAAGAGTCACGTTAGAAGAGCTGAAGATGTTGATACCTGAACAGAGTCTGTAGCTGTAAGAATGCAGGAGCAGCTCAGTAAGAGAAACAAGTCTGGAACAAACACAATGCTGTTAGCAACACAACAGTTAGCTAGCATGCTAACTAGTCAGCTTTGAGTACTATAGTATTTTTGGGGATTTGGATTGTTTCTCCAAAACGTCTCCTGATCGAGTGTGTTTAGTTTGTGTAGCAGTAAACACTCTGCAGTTGCCATGGCAACAGGACACAATAAAATGGCCGCCGCTGCAACCATCCACCTACGTTGTTTTGATAAGATGTTCTACTCATATTTATTTTGAGTTAAAGTTCATCATCTGCATAGAGCAGATCTTAAGGTCCCAGATATTCTGTTTCACTGAGTTAAACATCTTATTTCCGTCCTGTTGGTAATTAATTCACCTTCCATATTTAATGCTTTATATTTGTTGTTTATTTTCTTTCCTGTGTGGGAAAAGGAGCCTCCAATGGTTGGATAGCAGCGTTTGCGTCCACATCTGCTATTTTCCTGGTGATCATCATGATCCTCACTGTCCTCATGATCAGGTGAGCAGTTCAACTTCACTGATGAAATGTAGATGTGAATCTTACATTCAAGCAGTCGTTGAATCACTTGATTCGATCTTTTGTTTGTTCATTAATACATTTTTCTGCCTGAAGAAAAAAGTCTCCACCAAGCAGCCGGCCTGCAGAGAGACCAGAGAACAACGCTCAGGTGAGGAGAAGGAGCTCAGTGTGGAGGCCTCTGGGAACATCTGGGAACATCTGGGATCATCATGTCAGGCCTGTGAGGCGGGGATTTAAAAGCCAACAATTAAAATATAATACAAATTCATATAAATTCGGAAATAAAAGTTACCAGCAACACTGGGAGTTCAACTCCAGGTAAAAACCGTCCCACCGGGAGGTTTTGTCAGGTCCCTCTAGTTCAGCCCACTCCTACGTCCTGGTTCTTCTTCAAACCGTCTAGACACCACCTGTCGCTCCCACACGATGACAGTTTGTAGATGGAACTTCATTAACCTCAATGACCTTAATTACAACCATTAAACACATGAGACCTCCATGAGAACCTGTAGGGCCCAAAGGAGTCATTAGAGAACAAGCCCTGCAGATATTCTACTATCTGGTCCTTTGTACTTCAGTCCAACAATACTATCCAATAAGTACTTCTTGTTCTTTGATGCAGATCCCACCAGCGGAGCCTTGCTATGCTACCGTGAGCTTCTCCAGAAACCAGGAGGATCTTGTTCTCTACTCCAACGTCAGTCCAGCTCGCCCCCCCAGACGCAAGGAGGAGGTGGAGGAAGTTCTGTACTCAGGTGTCAACTTTGAGAGTTCTGGTGCTGCCAGCGAGTGAGTCAGTGACAATCTTTACTGAATATGGATCCGTCTCTGCTTTTATCATCACTGTTTTATTGCTGTTTAAACGTGTTAATGATTAATATTCTGAGTTTACGGTTCTTTCACAGACGGAGATGTGAAGGAGCTGTGGATGATTCTTCTGCTCTGTACAGCACCGTCAGCAAAGCACCAAGAGAATGAACCCACACAGATATGTGGTCTGTTACTGTACAGAGTTTAAGCAGCTTAAACACACCTGCATGAATATGAGGTTTGACATGTTGTATATTCACCATCGTTAAGGCTTCCATCAGAGAAGCATCAGGGAGCCAATGGGAGGCCAGCTTGTAGTCTGTAATCAGCCTTTAAATGTTACTAATCAGCAATATGTTACTACCAGTTCTATACAAGCATCTTCAGGTACATTTATCTGTAAATAGTCTTTACCAATATTGCCAATATGCTTCTATTGATTCTCATGTTTACTGAAGTTTTTGTTTTGCATGAGAACTTGTCTCAACTTAAAATGGCTGAATTGGACTTTCAGAGTGTTTTAAGCACCTAGTGGTAGAAATGATAATGTAGAAATGTTTAGGGTAGAATTGTAGTTTGTGTGTTAGATATTAGTTATTACATTAGCATGTTAGATGAAGTGACTGCAATATGAATCAAACCCAATTCATAGTAATTATAGTCATATAATTACTGCACACATTTACCTGCTACAATGTAACGTTAAGACTTGGAGACGGATGCTAATTGCCGTCCTTGATGGATTCCAAAGGGTTTTTTCTCCTGTCAGGTAGTAGATGAGCAAAGTTTGTACGACAGCCCTGCGAGGCAAACATTCTGATTTTGGATCATATAGAACTGAGTTAAACATAATGGTTCAGATGTGATGATTTAAGATGTGTTAAGTTTACTCGCTATTAGATGATGAGATTATGGATGCTTTATTATGTTTACATGAGGAAGCTTTAAGCCAAAGGAGTGATCATTGAATGTACGCTGAAAAAAACGATACTTTGGACCAACTTCTATATTTTGATTTATTTCAAATAAAATGTCACAACAAACAGTATTTTCTGTGATAGAAAAGTAGAATGTTCATACAAGATGAAACTGAAAACATTTAGTCACAGTCAATGTTCGATTTTGTTTAATAGAAATAAAGACAGGAAAATTCTCTTCAAAAGACCTTCAGGTTTACTCGTCTTCCCCGAGGTACAGAATGATGCACTTCAGCAGACACTCAGCTTCACCTCACGGCTCTACAGTGCAAACACTACAATACACGAATGGCTACTTGGAGTTACAGTAACTGAGATTTACAGAGGCTTTCAGCTACTACTGGGAAGTATACTGGTTCATGTACTGAACCATTCATACTGGTTCATGCAGTGTACCGGTTCATGCAGTGTACTGGTTCTTGCAGTGTACCGGTTCATGCAGTGTACTGGTTCATGCAGTGTACTGGTTCATGCAGCGTACCGGTTCTTGCAGCGTACCGGTTCATGCAGTGCACTGGTTCTTGCAGTGTACTGGTTCATGCAGTGTACTGGTTCTTGCAGCGTACTGGTTCATGCAGTGTACCGGTTCATGCAGTGTACCGGTTCATGCAGTGAACTGGTTCTTGCAGTGTACTGGTTCATGCAGTGTACCGGTTCATGCAGTGTACTGGTTCTTGCAGTGTACTGGTTCATGCAGTGTACCGGTTCATGCAGTGTACTGGTTCTTGCAGCGTACTGGTTCATGCAGTGTACCGGTTCTTGCAGTGTACTGGTTCTTGCAGTGTACTGGTTCATGCAGTGTACTGGTTCTTGCAGTGTACTGGTTCATACAGTGTACTGCTTCTGCACAGTCATACTGATGCAGTGTTGCAAATAACAATCCACCTGTGCAAAACCAGCGTCCTGCTACACTGAGTTCATAGACATGATGTGAAAAAATGTTTTGTCAGACCTCTCAGCTCTAGTTTAAGCGAACCAGTTAAAAGTCCTCACAGTCAATAGATAACGTGCAGTATGTCTTCCTACATTTATGAAAATGAACATAATTGCTTTTTTAAATGATTATTGATGTGATAATGATCAAGTATGGATGTATGTATCAATACATCACAATTGATCAGGACTTCATTCTGACAACTCTTCCCTTTGTTTCTAATAGCCAGGAATCGCGGTTGTGATTCTCAGAAATTCCCCACTGACCTTTAAAAAACAAAAGAGTACATTACATGTTACATTATAACTTTGTGGTGTGTGTGTTTTTACATCAAGTGTCCAAACATGAATGTTGTGTTGGTGTGGCATCATTTATTTGCAGGTTTCTAATGATAGGGGATAATATCAATAATTATATAAGCAATCACTGACGTATTGCCATTGATTACAAAAGTTGGTATTTCCAGGTATCTAGTTGGCCTCTCCTCTCCCAGGTGTCTTAACTGTTTTTTCTAGCAGTGAATCTTCTGGAGCTTTGGACTTTTGGACCGTCTTCTGCTACCTTTTCCAGAATACCTGCCTTTGTTTCTGAACTGAGAGTCAACCTTGTCTTGTTTGATCCCTACACAGCATTTCCCTTTGCTAACTGCAGTTTTCCAGGCTTTAAGTCACTCACTGAACAACCCTCATGATGAATTTAAGTGTGGTCAGTTCAGTATGTCTGGAGGGCTGATGACATCTTAACAAGTGGCTTAAAGTCTCTAAAGTCCAAGTCCTGCAGGCACACGGGCAGTTGGCATAGATGCAGGGACAGGATAGATTCTAGAATATTGTGACGTCACGAGATGCTGGGTCTTGGAAGGGAGATACATTCACCGGCGATGGCTGTAACTACTATGGCTCCATCTGCTGGTGGAGGTAGGAACTCCACCCCGAAACTCAGAGCATTCCCCTCACACCTGAAACCCACCAGGGTGTGACGACCGGGAGGCCTTCATGAGGGCGGAAGACACACCGCTGAGAGGGAGAGACGAGCTGCAGAAGAGCAGACCAAGACAGAAGGATTCCCCGAGGCAGGAGAGGACGGTGGTTTCTCCTCAAACAAGTGGATTTCCGTTTCCCCTCCAAAGACAAGACATTAGTTAAGTTTTACCGGCAAAGATCGACCGAAGCCTGAGTTGCCCCCTGTTTGGACTGTTTTCTGTTTAATCTGAAGGACGTAAATTAAAACCTTTGCTTACATTTTGAACCCGGTGTCCTCGCACTATTTGAACTACCCCGGAGAGAGCGGCGGCGCCTCTCGTGACATCACAATATAGACAACATTTAAAAAGATACATGTGAAGAAAACCTGTCACTAAATGTTCATACTGCTATTTAATTTCCACTAGATGAAAACTTGAACTTAAAACTGAAATTAATGATTACAGTCACTTACTACATTAGCAAGTAAACATCTGAACCAGGTTCAAAGCTATTCTCCAGTGTCTCATTTCTATTTTGGGTTTGTGATTCATATTTAAATACACAAGAAAATAATGTTCACAGTTGTTCAGAAATATGGCCTTTTCAGGAAAAACGGTAAACCTGTAAACACAAAGGATATGGTGAGATTTCACGTGTAGTTTTAGTGGACAGTCATCACGTCACTACAGATGAATTCATTGCCTAAGACTTAGATATGCTGGTGGTATTGTATTATACTGCATTATACTGACTAGAAGCAATATGAATTCTTATCACTCAGCACTTTAATCTATGCAAATGTAACGGTCGGTATTATTACCGCCGCCTTATAGGGGTTATAAAACACTTACTCTGGGGAGGACTGAGTGGGACAGGATCTGGGTCCCCCACACTCAATGCCTGTGGCCTCGATGCTCAGGTGAGTGAACAGGTTGTTTACTATTTAGCAGCTAGACTGGACGGTAGCTTCTTAGACGGGGCAAAGTGGGCTTCAGTAGGTGGTCGTCTGAAGTGTGTGTGGGGTGCGTGAGGTAACCCCCCCCCCCCCCACTCTACCCAGGTCTAGCTAAACAGGTGAGGCGCCCCTACCCCGGATAAGCAGCCCAATATACTAGACTAAGGTAAACAAACACGTACAGCTGTTGTTCCCTCTATTGTTTACTCAAGGATAAACACAGAGCACAGTTATATGGGATGGTTTCATTAATACAGACACCTAGAAACCTCACGAATGGCTACTCAATACCTCGGTTTCACCTCACCATCAAACATTGGGTGCTTAACTTGACAGTTAGTGAGCCATACCCGTCTATTGGAAGTTCTCATGGAACCTGGGGAAGCAACGTTCACCCTTGTGACAACTAACAATGGCTCCCTTTAACCAGAACGGGAAGCTTAACAGAGAATATAGGTCACTTCTAAAGGCATTTCACACTCACATTCACATTTCAATAAACTTACTTTAGATGGCGAAATAAACAGTTACTCAGCGTCTGCTGTGCCAGTCTGCATGAGCTAACCGGGTCACTCCGGTGTGTGTGGGTGCGTGTGTGCGTGTTAGTGTTGGTGTCAGCTCCGTTGCTGTACAGTTCAGTTCAGTAGGTGCTGTTAGCGTCTGCGTGCTTGGGCGTGTGTGTGGGCGCACAGCGCGGCTAGTTCGTTCAGTTCACAGACGGTTCTGTTCGGCTGCACACGCCGCCTGCTGGTTCATGGATCAGTGTGTTGAAATGTGGTGCAGTGGTTACCCACACAACCGCAGAGGTCACACGTCGTGGGACGTCCGATGGCTGGCAGGGTAAACCTCCAATGAAACGTGTTGTCCTGACGTCAATCGCCCCCTTTCCCGCGCAGCTCACGCACGGAGTGGGGAGAGGTGGACAGAGCGTTCAGCTAGCACGCTGCACCTCGAGATGTTGATGTCCCGGCTTGCTCTTCTTGGACACTCCTCCAGTCATCTTCATCGGTGCACCGGCATCTAGCCCCCAGCTAAATGCAACAGTTAACTTTAACTTTACTCTAACGCCGCACGACTTCGGCGCTCGCGCTACCCGAGGAAACGTAAACCCAGACGTAACCGCGTTACTGGTTTAAACGTGTCACTTTAATCTAATGCAGCCCGACTTTGGCGCTCGCACCATTCAATTAAAACGAAAACCCAAACGTAACCGCGTTACTGGTTTAAACGTGTCACTTTAATCTAATGCAGCGCAACTTCGGCGCTCGCACCATTCAATTAAAACGAAAACCCAAACGTAACCGCGTTACTGGTTCGGAACGTGTCACTCGATACGACCACTTGACAATATTCCTTACCGGGAAAAACACTTGACGCGCCCGTCGAGCCCAAAAACTTCTATCGCTCTCCTTTTCGCCGCCCGTACTCCCGTTTTCCCTCTCTCTCTTCTCCGCGTTCACGTCAGTCTTAAAGCCGTAGTACATATTTGTGCCCGCTACATTCCCCCCTGCAAAACCCTGCCATGCCATCCAACATCCACCAACGGTGCGACCCCTGAAACAGAAGAAAGAAAAATACAACATGTCAATCCATATGACAGCACTTACAGAGATAAGTTCTCACCATAGGTAACATTTCAACCAGTACATAGGAGTGCCTCACAAAAATTGGCAACTATAAAACACAGCATCATAACACTTTTCACTTTTGTTCAATACTCAAATACCTGGACATGCATGAAGTATAAAACGTTTGCAGATGCACAAATTATTTCAAAACATAATCACTCCTGAATCTACAGGGAATTGTACCCCGGGTCCGTCTTTGAGACCGTCTTGGCTCCGCCACACTTTCACTTTCACCTTCACTCCCTGCATCGGACCCACCCATAGTTCCCAGCTCCTGATGTATGGGCCTAGCTACTTCACCTATGGCCTCATCATCAACCTGATCCCCATCACTCGAGTGCTCCCCCACTACTTCCCTACCCCCCATGCCTGTGTTTGTGTGGGGCGTGTGTGCAGTGGCAGGGATGCATATGAGGTCGGGGCAGCCGTGTCCACGTCAGGGTGTCCTTAATGGGCTGGTGCCGGTCTACGGGACGGGGCGGGGTTGACTGGAAAGTACAGGTTCGGAGTTGGTCCCTGTGAACCACTTTGGAGGGGCCTCCTTTCTCAGGACGAATAGTGTAAACGGGGATGTCCCCGTGGTTCTGTTTGACCACAATGTAGGGAAATTGTTCCCACTTGTCTCCTATCTTATTTCTGCCCCGATGGGAGTGATTGCGCAAAAGAACGCGATCTCCAGCTTTCAGGAGAGCCCCAGCAGCTCTGCGGTCATAGGCTCTTTTCCATCTTCTGGACGCGTCCTGAGCCGCAGAATTAGCAACTTCCACTGCCGTTGTTAACTTCTCGTGGTGGGTCTTAACCCAGTCATCCAGATCATCCACTTCGTCGTCCTCCAGGTCCTTTCCTCCTAAAATGTCCATCGGCAGCCTTGCGTCCCTGGCGAACATCAGGTAAAAGGGTGAGTAACCTGTAGAAGAATGGATGCGACTGTTGTAAGCAAGGACAAGCTCAGAAAGGTGTTCATCCCACCTCCTTTTCTTCTCAGCAGGCAGAGTTCTCAGCATCTCGTGCATGGTTCGATTGAACCTTTCACATTGGCCATTGCCTTGAGGGTGATAGGGCGTGGTGCGGCTCTTCCCTATTCTGTAGATCTTGCAAAGCTCTTTTATCACGTTAGCCTCAAAGCAGCGCCCTTGGTCTGAATGCAGTCTTGCCGGACATCCATAATGAACGAACCAGTGCTTTAGGAGGTTCTTGGCCGTGATATGTGCAGTTTGATTTTTGTTCGGCACCGCAACTGTAAACCGAGTTTAGATTAGAGGTTTTTTTTTTCTCTTTCGCGAAGTCGATTACGCGTGGTCTAAAGAGAAAGTACGTGTTGCCGCCCTGATGCGCTGTGTTTGGAGTTTCCCTGTCAGGTTATAGTGGTGTCTCCCCTTTGGGTTACGTCAGTTTTTTTTGTAGTGTTGTGGCAACGTGGTTAGTGTCAGCTGTCTATGGACGGTTGTCTCGGGAGCACGTCCGTGGGATCCTGCGTTGTGGCCTACTTGTGGGTGACTTCTCAGACCTGCTGGTTTCCAGTGCGTAATTACCCACCGCAAGCTGCATGAAGACTAGGTGAGTTTAGTAAGAGTTTGGACTAGGCAGTTAGGGGGAATACTCCGCGGGGCAAGTTGCCTTCGTTTGTGTGCGTTTGGGGGGTAATACGGTGCGTTCTGTTTGGTCTATGTCTTCCTTGTCGGGTTTTTTTGATGCGCCCTCTGAGGTGTTCATTAATGGCTGTACTAAAGAACAGTTGCTCCAGATAGCCGAGCATTATACTATTGATGTGACTAATGTCAAACTTAAGGCTGAGATGAAAGCTGTTGTTCTGTCCGCTTTAGTGGAAAGTGGTGTTTTGAGGACGGAGGAGTATTTGTCACGACCTGGCTCTTTGGGCCATGACAAGATTGGAGTTACACTGGTTTCCGAGGTGTAACATTCTTTATTTAACACACAAAACAACGAAAAACCATAACCATTCCAGATGGGATGCGAATGTCAGTATTATCAGTAGTGTAGGATGTGCATGAGGGTAAAGTGTAAATGGTGGGTGTTGTCCAGGGCATTTAACCCAAAGGAAAACCGGATTCAACAGGCGGCTGCCCTACCACACTGGACGTCTGCTGGAGAGAGAAGAGAGCGACAGAATCAATGAATGAACACAGGGCTTTCTAATCTCAGGGCACCTGGCCCAGGTGCCTTCAATCACCAAATCTCATTGGAAGGCTGCTGCCTCCACAGCAGGGGTCGTCACAGAGTAAACATGTCGGTAAGGACAAGCACATTTTCGTATCCCCCGTTGGATCTCTCGAGCATGGTGTAGTCCATTGCCACAACCTCAAGGGGTGCCATAATGTTGGTGCATGTCATGGGGCCCTTAATCTTAATAATACATCTCTTGCCAGGGTACAGCGTTTGCATTCTTTAATCCAACTCTGCACATCTTTGGTCATTGTCGGCCAATAATAGCTCCGGCTCATGAGCTCAAGGGTGCTCTGTTCTGCAAAATGACCACCATGTTCGTGCTGACTTTCAAACACTCGATGCTGCAGACTTTCTGGGACAATTAACTGCCGAATTTCGTCTCTGTCTCTTGGATTACAGACAGAACGGAACAAGACTCCCTTTTGAAGGCTCAGCCGCTCGAACTGTTGGGCGAGCCGCTTCCGCCTTGGGTCCACATCCCTTAGTTCCGAGAGAGTGGGCTTCCTGTGATTCCACACAGCTGAGTGGACAGGCCAGACACAGGGGTCCCGTCGTTGCTCCTGTTCTATCTCTGGCCAGCTGAAGCCACTCACAGTTCCCTTTATGGCATTCTGTATGACCTCTTCCACCCTGACTACGCCCCTTGTTTCCACAGGCCCTGGCCATAGACAGGCACGTACCTCATCCGGTCCTATGCGTATGAAGTCTTTTCCTGTATCTTCTTCATCTGGCTCTGTGTCCACTGGGAATCTGGACAAGACATCAGCATTTGTGTTTTGACGCCCGGGCTTATAGCAGACTTCAAAATTGTACTCTGCAAGCTGGGCTACCCAGCGCTGCTCCACCGCTCCTAGGTTGGCAGACCCCAGGTAGCGCAGCGGGTTGTGATCGGATACAACTGTAAATTTGGAGTACATTAGATATTCTTTACATTTTTCGGTCATTGCCCATTTTAGAGTGAGCAGCTCTAATTTAAAAGCACTGTAGTTTTTGTCATTCTTTTCAGCTCCACGCAGACCTCGGCTGGCGAAGGCAATGACGTGCTCGACTCCCCCCTGTTTTTGGCTTAATACGGCTCCTAGGCCCTGTAGACTTCCATCGGTGGTGAGTATGAAGGATAGGCCGGGTAAGTCAGGGTAAGCAAGGACCGGCGGGTTCATCAGGCTACACTTCAGCTCGTAAAATGCATGTTGGCAGGCGTCACTCCATCTAAATGGCTCGGCAGGGCCGGCTCCACCTCCTTTCCCGACCAGAGCATGGAGGGGACGGGCAAGGTGAGCAAACTTCGGGACGAATCTTCTGTAGTAACTCATGAACCCCAGGACTTGCCTCACCTCTCTCACGGACTTAGGGGCTGCCCATGTCTCCAGTGCACGCACTTTCTCCTGATCCACCTGGATGCCTCGAGCGGATATTATGTGGCCTAGGTACTTCACTTCGGGCCTCAGGATGTGGCACTTACTGGGCTTTAGTTTCAAACCGTGCTGCCTCAGTCTATTGAAGACGACCTCCAGTCTCTCGCAATGGGTGTCAAAGTCACTGGAAAAGACTATGATGTCATCCAAATAGACGAGCAGAGTCTCGAACGTCAGATCGCCAAGCACCACGCCCATCAGACGTTGAAATGTGGCCGGGGCTTTACATAGCCCAAATGGCATCCTTGACCATTCAAACAGGCCGAACGGGGTGGTGACTGCGGTTTTCGCTGGGTCTGCATCATCCATGGCCACTTGGAAATAGCCTGAGGTTAAGTCCAGGGTTCAAAACAGCTGTGCCTTCACTAACGCATCAAGCGATCCATCAACACGCGGCAGTGGGTAAGCATCTTTGCAGGTCACTTCGTTGAGCCTCCGATAATCGCAACAAAACCTCACACTACCATCGCTCTCCTTTTCGCCGCTCGTACTCCCGTTTTCCCTCTCTCTCTTCTCCGCGTTCACGTCAGTCTTAAAGCCGTAGTACATATTTGTACCCGCTACACAAATATGAAAATGAAGAAAGTTAAAGTCGAAATTATGAGCTAATGTATAGACGTAAGATATGCGCATGCGCAGGCTCCTTCGTAGTTTTGGCCCAAACCTCTTGGCGACTTTTTGCCAGAAGCGACTCGCGACAAATCCAGCGACCTTATCTGGTTTAATTGGAGACTTTTGCGGTGTCTGACGTGGGAGACGTATTGTTTGGCGTTTAACGAGGCTTTACCGTCCTCAGCGCGTCTCACAGAAGTCCAGCTGCAGTCAGAGCACAGAGGAGACACACGTCACTCCAGACTGACAGTCACGTGCGCATGCGCAGAGCCGCCGCTGATCCTGAGGCGCAACACTGTTTCAATAAAGACAGAACTCTCTTCTCTCTTCTCACTCGACACTAATCACGACAGCAACACAATAAATACCACCCAGGACGTATTTTATCTCCCTATAAGTTGATTTATCTCGGACTCTGAAATACCGAAGATAATTTAGACTCTGCTGAAAGTGGACCTCTACGTCAGACGTCCCTCCTGTTTGTTTTGAGGTGTGGAGTGAAAACTTTTACCGTTCGGTAAAGTTGGCAAGATATTCACAGGCTTCCCGGTTCGTTCAGTAGCTCATCAGCGAGACGTTGTGAAAACACAAACCCACCTCTGTGAGCCTGCGCATGCGCAAATCTTAATCATAATCATAATCATGGTTTCGCCTTTCAAACCCTTCTTTTTTTTAGTGGCGGAAACGGGCTTCCATAGGAAAACACATTTCTCAGAAAACAACAAAAGATCGAACTCAGCTTATCGAAGGACGTTTTGGATCTCTCTCTTCATTAAATCGTGACAGACAGGCAGAGAATTAAAAGGCAAAATTACAAATTAAAAGGTAGGTCCTAAGTTGAGCTACAGTCTGGTGTATTATTAGTAAAATGCTGCTTACGCTTCAACTCTCAGTACAAAAATATTTGTGTGTGTCGTCAACTTTTGATTATTGTGCACAACATTAATTTATCTCATTCACAGAATGTGCAGCTTAATGCAAAGAGAAGAGAGACTCCAAAAGCAGAAAGACACTTCTGCCCTTTTGGTTTGAGCACCTGCCCCCCAAACTGTCTGAAGCTTGTTTTAATCTTCCCAACAATAACCATGTTTTCATCACTAAGAAGTTTCTTTAGAGGAGCGCTTCATATGTTCACTGGGAGCCTTTTTCATCGCCACGTTACCTGAAGGACTTAAAGGGAGGAGGCTGCAGTCTGCAACCTTACCACTAGATGTCACTAAACACTACACACTGTCCTCAACAGACACTTATATTGTAATGGAAATGTGTGAACATTAAATGAATAAATCAACATTTGTGTAAGTTGACAGCTTGTTTGTGTTGTTTGTGTCCTGCAGTGAATGTGAGGAGACGTATGAAGAGCTGCAGAGAGGACATATTTATCTACATGTTAACAGGAGGACGTCACACTGCAGCCTTTCACTTAATGTGAATTATTACAGAGAATGAAGAGACGTTTATGCTGCTTACAGGTTCATCAAGATGATCTTCACATATTAACAACACTTTTATGATGTTTCCTTTTAGCAGAAGTAAGAAGTTAACATTAAAGCAGCTTCTTGTTCTGCAGCTCATGCACACTAATGACGGAAAGAGAAAGGAAGCTCTGTTGAACAGCAGCTTGTTACCAACTCCAGAAGAGACGAGCTGACCTCAGAGACATCAGCCTCCTCTTTAATGTAGACGTGTTTCTGGTGACTTACTGAATAAAGAGTTTCTGATCTGCTGATTGAACACAGAGGAGCAGCTATGAGTCCATCAGCCGGTGGATTAGTCGTCTTCCTTCTCTCTGTACAAGGTACTGTACTTCTACATTTATATTGTGAGGCCGTTACACACCTCACACACACACAGGGAGCTGTGTTTTTACTTCACACACAGGTCTGATGTCATCACACACAAATAATGACTAAATGAACATTAACAAAGAAGAAATGCTCTGAATAATTTGTCTCTGTTGAACTTCCTCTAATCGTTCAGCAGCGTTTCTTTGCATTAGACCACATTTAGAGGCTGTTATTCACTCCGAGTCTCTGACGACGTCTGTTCTTCTTTTTGGAGCATTTTATTGTGTATTTCTGGTCATTTTTATTCTCTTCCTGTTTGTTCAGTGTCTCTTTGAGGAACATTTCGTAACTTTGATCCGTGTCACAGATAATTGATTCACAGCCGGATGCTGAGCGCCGTGTCCTCAGTGAGGTGTGATCTATATGTCACAGTATCGTTCCCCTCAGAGTTTTGCATTTCTCTACAGTTTCCATCTCCACTCTGCAGCAGACTGACCACAGACAGAAGAGCACAGAGCAAAGACACTCTTCTTCTCATCAACCAAACCCTTCTAATACTTCAACTTGAGCTTTTTCAGGTCCACAGGTTCAATACGTCGCTGTTCCTTCCAGCTGCAGAGTCCATGTGGACATCGTGGACTCTTTCATTACTTTCTAAAAACTCAATGATTTTCATATTTCTCATAATATCTTTTCTCTTCAGTAAACTACCAATGAGAGTGTGTCCTGTGATGTTGTTCTGAGTGTGACTGTGGTTCCTGATGTGCTGTGTTACAGTGATACAGAGTCAGGATGGATGGAGAGTGAATTACCATCAGACTGACGTCTGTGCTGCAAAAGGATCAACAGTGGAAATAAGCTTTGACTACACACACCCACCTGGAATATATTACTATGATATAAAGGACAGATTCTGGTTCACTAAAGAGAAAGATGGTGAACCTGTGGATCTGAAAACAGACTCTGAGTATTCAGGCCGTGTGACGTATGGATGTTATAGTTATAGTAAGAGATGCACTCTGACCATCAGAGACGTGAGAGAGAGCGACTCAGCTGAGTACAAATTCACATTGATGACAAACAAACCAGGAGAGAAATATACTGGTTCACCTGGAGTCACTTTGTCTGTCACAGGTAACATTTTAATTCACATATTAATCATCTACAAATGTTCAACATCTAGAAAACTAGAGTATAAATGTCTTCTGTGAATGTTGACACTTTAATAAATAATATTCACTGATTCAGGTCTCCAGGTCCAGGTGAGAAGATCAGATTCTACCTGGTTGGAGCTGACGTGTCACAGCAGCTGTGTTCTGTCTGGTCGTCCTGAATACGACTGGTACAAGAATAGAGAGAACATCAAGAGAGGATCTTCTCTTCTAGTCTCCTCTGGTTCTACAGACAGATATTCCTGTTATTTAAGAAGATCTTGGACACACCGTTCTCCTGCAGTGTGTAAGTTCACTCCACTGTGTCGGCCTGTGGAGCTTCAACAACATCTCACATGGAGGCACCAGACCGCTGCATGTAAACTAGAGGCATCAAAAAGATGAAGCACAACGTTCCTCAGGAGGTGGAGCCGTGGTCCACTGACCAGAGGGTTGCTGGTTCAATCCCCGGCCCCTGCAGTCTACGTGTAGAAGAGTCACTCACACACTGACACAACAATATGATTCTAATCACAGCTGTAAACACACTGGAGTCTAAATGTTAAAGGAGACACAGATCTTTATTTATGTCATTCTCTTATTAATAGAAACACAAATATAAACCATCAGCAGACAGAATAATGTGATTTTCATAAAGACTCAAGTGAATTATTCCAGAACATAAGTAGAAGTGACGTGTCAGCTGGTGGAGGAAACAATCAATAACTCCTACAACAACTAGAAGTGAGAGGACGGACTCAGCTAAGGACACAAGCAGCATCTAAAGAGAAGAATGTGTGGAGATATGAACATTACAAAGGATTAAAGGCTGCTTATTGTCACTTTACACCAGCAGGAGTCTCACCTGTGACAGCTGCTGTGATGAATACTAGAGATAGTCTGAGAGAAAGACACACAAGTATTCATTCAAATGATCAACTATCTACGCTAACATCTTCTAACCTCTTAGTATGTTTATTCACGTCTCCTCCAGATGGTCCACAGCGTCCCTCTGTGTCAGTGAGTCCCTCTGCTGAGATGCTGGAGGGCGATTCAGTGACTCTGACCTGTAGCACTGATGCTAACCCAGCAGCTAACTACACCTGGTACAAGGCGCATCGAACTTCAGACCCTCGTCTTCTCAGTGAAGAACCTCAGCTGGTCTTCAGCTCCATCCAGTCCTCTGATTCTGGAAATTATTCCTGTACAGCTGAGAACCAGCTGGGGAGGAAGACGTCTGACTTCATCTCTATCGATGTGAAATGTGAGTGAAACAACCTTTTTAAAAGCAACATAATCACTACTGAGGTAGTGTTTTGTTATGAACGTCTATTTATTGAACTTTAACTTGTAACAATATGTTGACACGTCTCCTCCAGATGGTCCACAGCGTCCCTCTGTGTCAGTGAGTCCCTCTGCTGAGATGCTGGAGGGCGATTCAGTGACTCTGACCTGTAGCGCTGATGCTAACCCAGCAGCTAACTACACCTGGTACAAGGAGCATGAAGACTCACCACGAGCATCAGGACAGATCTTCACCATCACTGACTTCACAGCTGAACACAGTGGGAATTATTACTGTGAAGCCCAGAACGAGATGGGACGTAGTAACTCCACCTTACGTCTGATTACTTCTTCAGGTAAATCACACTCATTCTTCTGTTCTCTCACACATTACATCAACAATCCAACTAAAGAAGTGACTCATAGTAAACGCGGCCTTTAGCTCCTGTCCTCCACTCAGTGAAGCAGGAGATCATTGTGGACTAGAAGGTGAACCTGAGCAGATACACTATGACCCCACTGAGAATCAAACCCTGGACCCTCGGTTCATCACTTTAAAGCTTCACCAGCTGAGCGTCCTGCAGACATCACGTGGTCTGATGCTGCGTCTTCTCATCAAATGATGAAGTCAGAAGTGGAAGGAACAAGAAGAGTCACGTTAGAAGAGCTGAAGATGTTGATACCTGAACAGAGTCTGTAGCTGTAAGAATGCAGGAGCAGCTCAGTGAGAGAAACAAGTCTGGAACAAACACAATGCTGTTAGCAACACAACAGTTAGCTAGCATGCTAACTAGTCAGCTTTGAGTATTAGCAGCAGTATTTTTGGGGGCTTGGATTGTTTCTCCAAAACGTCTCCTCACTGAGTGTGTTTAGTTTGTGTAGCAGTTATTCCTCTATGTAACGTGAGGGTCTGTGGGGGTCCCGGAATAATGAGGATGCGACTGAGGGTTTCAGTGTACAGTTGAGGATGAGGCTGATTATGCCTCCACCCAGCACCGTTCCCCCAACCACTACCTTCTCCGTCCCCTCTGCAGCCGAGCCAAACCACGCCCGCCACCAATCTCTACAACAGTTGCCATGGCAACAGGACACAATAAAATGGCCGACGCTCTGACCAGTCAGCTACGTTGTTTTGATAAGACGTTCTAGTCACATTTATTTTGAGTTAAAGTTCATCATCTGCATCGAGCAGATCTTAAGGTCCCAGATATTCTGTTTCACTGAGTTAAACTTCTTATTTCCGTCCTGTTGGTAATTAATTCACCTTCCATATTTAATATTTAATATTTGTTGTTTATTTTCTTTCCTGTGTGGGAAAAGGAGCCTCCAATGGTTGGATAGCAGCGTTTGCGTCCACATCTGCTATTTTCCTGGTGATCATCATGATCCTCATTGTCCTCATGATCAGGTGAGCGGTTCAACTTCACTGATGAAATGTAGATGTGGATCTTACATTCAAGCAGTCGTTGAATCACTTGATTCGATCTTTTGTTTGTTCATTAATTTATTTTTCTGTCCAGAAGAAAAAAGTCTCCACCAAGCAGCCGGCCTGCAGAGAGACCAGAGAACAACGCTCAGGTGAGGAGGACGCGCTCAGTGTGGAGGCCTCTGGGAACATCTGGGATCATCATGTCAGGCCTGTGAGGCGGGGATTTAAAAGCCAACAATTAAAATCTAATACAAATTCATATAAATTAGGAAATAAAAGTTACCAGCAACACTGGGAGTTCAACTCCAGGTAAAAACCGGCCCACTGGGAGGTTTTGTCAGGTCCCTCTAGTTCAGCCCACTCCTACGTCCTGGTTCTTCTTCAAACTATCTAGACACCAGCTGTCGCTCCCACATGATGACAGTTTGTAGATGGAACTTCATTAACCTCAATGACGTTAATTACAACCATTAAACACCTGAGACCTCCATGAGAACCTGTAGGGCCCAAAGGAGTCATTAGAGAAGAAGCCCTGCAGATATTCTACTATCTAGTCCTTTGTACTTCAGTCCAACAATACTATCCAATAAGTACTTCTTGTTCTTTGATGCAGATCCCACCAGCGGAGCCTTGCTATGCTACCGTGAGCTTCTCCAGAAACCAGGAGGATCTTCTCTACTCCAACGTCAGTCCAACTCGCCCCCCCAGACGCAAGGAGGAGGTGGAGGAAGTTCTGTACTCACGTGTCAACTTTGTGCGAGTGAGTCAGTGACAATCTTTACTGAACATGGATCCGTCTCTATTTTTATCATCACTGTTTTATTGCTGTTTAAACGTGTTAATTATTAATATCCTGAGTTTACGGTTCTTTCACAGACGGAGATGTGAAGGAGCTGTGGATGATTCTTCTGCTCTGTACAGCACCGTCAGCAAAGCACTAAGAGAATGAACCCACACAGATATGTGGTCTGTTACTGTACAGAGTTTAAGCAGCTTAAACACACCTGCATGAATATGAGGTTTGACATGTTGTATATTCACCATCGTTAAGGCTTCCATCAGAGAAGCATCAGGGAGCCAATGGGAGGCCAGCTTGTAGTCTGTAATCAGCCTTTAAATGTTACTAATCAGCAATATGTTACTACCAGTTCTGTACAAGTGTCTTCAGGTACATTTATCTGCAAATAGTCTTTACCAATATTGCCAATATGCATCTATTGATTCTCATGTTTACTGAAGTTTTTGTTTTGTATGAGAACTTGTCTCAACTTAAAATGGCTGAATTGGACTTTCAGAGTGTTTTAAGCACCTAGTGGTAGAAATGATAATGTAGAAATGTTTAGGGTAGAATTGTAGTTTGTGTGTTAGATATTAGTTATTACATTAGCATGTTAGATGAAGTGACTGCAATATGAATCAAACCCAATTCATAGTCATTATAGTCTTATAATTACTGCACACATTTACCTGCTACAATGTAACGTTAAGACAAAAGTAGAATGTTCATACAAGATGAAACTGAAAACATTTAGTCACAGTCAATGTTTGATCTTGTTTAATAGAAATAAAGACAGGAAAATTGTCTTCAAAAGACCTTCAGGTTTACTCGTCTTCCCCGAGGTACAGAATGATGCACTTCAGCAGACACTCAGCTTCACCTCACGGCTCTACAGTGCAAACACTACAATACACGAATGGCTACTTGGAGATACAGTAACTGAGATTTACAGAGGCTTTCAGCTACTACTGGGAAGTATACTGGTTCATGCAGTGTACTGGTTCATGCAGTGTACTGGTTCTTGCAGTGTACTGCTTCTGCACAGTCATACTGATGCAGTGTTGCAAATAACAATCCACCTGTGCAAAACCAGCGTCCTGCTACACTGAGTTCATAGACATGATGTTAAAAAATGTTTTGTCAGACCTCTCAGCTCTAGTTTGAGCGAACCAGTTAAAAGTCCTCACAGTCAATAGATAACATGCAGTATGTCTTCCTACATTCATGAAAATGAACATAATTGCTTTTTTTAAATGATTATTGATGTGATAATGATCAAGTATGGATGTATGTATCAATACATCACAATTGATCAGGACGTCATTCTGACAACTCTTCCCTTTGTTTCTAATAGCCAGGAATCACGGTTGTGATTCTCAGAAATTACCCACTGACCTTTAAAAAAAATCAAAAGAGTACATTACATGTTACATTATAACTTTGTGGTGTGTTTTTTTTTTTTTTACATCAAGTGTCCAAACATAAATGTTGTGTTGGTGTGGCATCATTTATTTGCAGGTTTCTAATGATAGGGGATAATATCATTAATTATATAAGCAATCACTGACGTATTGCCATTGATTACAAAAGTTGGTATTTCCAGGTATCTAGTTGGCCTCTCCTCTCCCAGGTGTCTTAACTGTTTCTTCTGGCAGTGAATCTTCTGGAGCTTTGGACTTTTGGACCGTCTTCTGCTACCTTTTCCAGAATACCTGCCTTTGTTTCTGAACTGAGAGTCAACCTTGTCTTGTTTGATCCCTACACAGCATTTCCCTTTGCTAACTGCAGTTTTCCAGGCTTTAAGTCACTCACTGAACAACCCTCATGATGAATTTAAGTGTGGTCTGTTCAGTATGTCTGGAGGGCTGATGACATCTTAACAAGTGGCTTAAAGTCTCTAAAGTCCAAGTCCTGCAGGCACACGGGCAGTTGGCATAGATGCAGGGACAGGATAGATCAGGGGTATTCAACTAAAATGTTAAGAGGTCCAGTTAGAGAAATTTTCTTGAAGCAAAGGTCCGGAAGATCATAATGTCCAACTATTTAGTGTGATATATATTTAAGTAGCCTGGTAGTTGTATAAACATCTGCATATAATCAATACCTTTCAAATCAAAGGAATTCGGTACGATTAAAACACTTTTTAACAATATTTATTATCATGTAACATAGAACTGGACTTATGTGTGACTGCAGATATGTATGATGCTCTCTCATGAACTAAATACAAGTAATTTTTTAAATTAAATAAATACAAAATGAAAATGCTGCATGTAATAATAAATAATAATAACTTCAGAAAAATTAAATAAAGGGAGGAAAAGCTTAAATGTCCCCGTTTCTGTCTCAAACGATTTTACAGATAATAAATCTTAACACATCTTAACAATTTAACAGTTTTAGAGCATTAGTGTTGCATCCCACTCCCCCACTTTGTGGGTCAGTGGGAGAATTGAGCTCTAGCTTGTCCTGCCAGGACTTTAAACCTGGGCTTGAATGGAGTCAGGGCCATCCGCATGCACATGTGGAGGTGCTCATTGGTGAGCCTCGAACCATATTTATTTTTGATGATATTCATCGTGGAGAAAGCTGCCTCGCGGTTGTAGGTGGAGCCAAACATGGTCAAGATGTATATGGCAACTTTCCTCAGACCTGGAAAAGCTGTCTCAGGGACCGTTTGGAGCCAGAAAGTGGAAGGGTCAGTTCTTAGAAACTGCTCTCTCAGGGACACATCTGCTTGGAGATCAACCAGTTGCATCTGGAGAGGCCCAGGATTTACCCATTTAAAGTGCTGTGTGACTTCCTCTGAGAACCCCCTGACATCCGTGATGATAAATGGGTTCTGAATGAACATGGTGAGCTGCTGTCCAGAGCTGAAGCTGTCAAAACGGTTGCTGAAGTTTACCATCAGCTTATCAATGAAGTCAACAAAAGAAGACACGTCTCTGTGTCCCTGTACCTGTTCCTGCACTGCTGGGAAGTGTGCACAGTCTCCCTGCAGGTCGTCCTTGAACAACTCAAGTTTCTTTTGAAAGGAGCGGACAGCGGTCATCAGTTCACAAATTGAATGGTCCTCGCCCTGTAGCCTCAAATTCAGTTCATTCAGATGTGCAGTGATATCAACCAAAAAGGCCACATTATCCATCTGTTTCTCATTTCCTAAAAAGAGAGAAAACTGCGTTGCTTTCTGATGTCTTAGCTTTGCCAAAAAAAATGCTACTTCCCTCCTGATGGACCAAAAGCGCGCTAAGACCTTCCCTTTGCTGAGCCATCTCACATTGTTGTGCAGCAAAAGATCATCAGCATTGGCATCAACTTCTCTGAGGAATTCCCTCAGCATGCGATGCTGGGTGGAAGAGGATGCCCTGAGAAAATTGATCATTTTCATCCTTGTATTCATCACTTCAGCGTGCTCATCTGACAGGGAGGCACAGAGGACAGATTGGTGAATGATGCAATGTGAGCTATGAGCTCTGGATTGTCCTCTTTCAGTCTTGCTACAGCTCCTTTCTCTCTCCCTATCATAGCAGGGGCTCCATCTGTGGCTATTGAAACCACTTGTGTTGGCTCTATTCCTCTCTTTGTTAACATCTCCTCAATGGCCAGGTAGACATCTTCTCCTCTTGTACTGGTTTGAAGGGGAGTGACACCTAACAGGTCTTCACAGAATGCTTTCTGGTCTGTGTTGAAACACCTGACCTACACTAACAGCTGAGCATTGTCACAGATGTGAGTGGACTCATCCACAGCTAAGCCTACACATGGTGCCTTATGTATGGCTTCATCTAGCTGGGTTAGCACATCCTCAGTTAATATTTCACCTTTCTTTGTGGCAGATGATGCTGACATGGGTATTTGCTTTATCTTATCACAAAGCTCTTGTTTTGGTTTTCCGTCAAGTAATGTTTCAGCGACGACACTCATGCGTTCTTTGACAAGCCCTCCATCAGTAAACGGCTTTTTGTGTTGCCCCAAAATCCAAGCAGCTCTGAGGGAACCCTCATGAGCACGTTGTTGGGCAGTGAACGTGTGGCTCAGGATCCTGGTTGACTGTTCATATCGGGCTGTGAGGCCACTTGTTTTCTGTCATCTCACTTCGGATTTGAGTGGGTATGTTTGTTCTAAACCTTTATGTTTTGTCTCATAATGGCGTTTCACGTTGCCACTTTTAATAAGTGCCACGGTTTCTGAACATATAAGACACACTGGCTTTGTGCTCCCTGTGGGAAGTATGAACAGAAATAAGTCTGTCCATTCCGGATTAAATGCTCTATTTTCGCTGTCAACTTTTCTTTTTTTGGAGAGCGACATTTGTTCTTTATGTTTCTCTCGCTTTCTCTGTCTCACTCGCCTTTTCCTCAACTTTCTCCGGCGCAGTCGTCCGTTTCTCTCCCTTTGTTTTCTAAATGTGTCGCTATCTTTCTTTTTCTTTCTCTGACTTTCTCATCTCTCAGCGCGGACGCAGCGCTGTCTTGAGACGTAATGTTTACCGCCGAGAATGCATAGATTTGATTGGCTGAGTGGTATCACGTGGGATGGCTTAACTCGCATGCAATTGGTCTGCGCGTTTCCTCATCCGCTAAACCACTACCGTAAAAACTGCAAAAGCCGCGCCGCGCCGCCGGGCAAAAAAAATAAAAACGCCGTCAGGTTTTAAATCACAACCTTCTGTCTTGTCTGGCGGTCCGGGTCCGGATGGGACGGCCTCTGGGTCCGGACCCGGTCCGCCAGTTAGTGACCTATGGGATAGATTCTAGAATATTGTGACGTCACGAGATGCTGGGTCTTGGAAGGGAGATACGTTCACCGGCGATGGCTGTAACTACTATGGCTCCATCTGCTGGTGGAGGTCGGAACTCCACCCCGAAACTCAGAGCATTCCCCTCACACCTGAAACCCACCAGGGTGTGACGACCGGGAGGCCTTCATGAGGGCGGAAGACACACCGCTGAGAGGGAGAGACGAGCTGCAGAAGAGCAGACCAAGACAGAAGGATTCCCCGAGGCAGGAGAGGACGGTGGTTTCTCCTTAAACAAGTGGATTTCCGTTTCCCCTCCAGAGACAAGACATTAGTTAAGTTTTACCGGCAAAGATCGACCGAAGCCTGAGTTGCCCCCTGTTTGGACTGTTTTCTGTTTAATCTGAAGGACGCAAATTAAAGCCTTTGCTTACATTTTTACGAGTTTAGAGTTGGAAGTAGGAAGTAATACAAGTACCTTTTCTCCTGGTGTGAGTCGTCGCATCCTGGCCCCTCTGTCGTACAGCCGTTGTCGCTCTTGGGCCTGCAGCAAATTCTCGTGACATCCGGCCCAGTGTGTGGAGTTTTGCTCGCAGGTCCATGACGTACTGGATCTCATTCTTACAGGGGCTCAGACCTTCCTCCAAGTATACTTTAATACGTTCCATACGCTCCACCAGCCCATCCGTCTGCGGGTGATACACGCTATTACGAATGGACTTAATGCTCAGTAACCCATAAAGTTCTCTCAGTGTGCGCGACATGAAAAAGGTGCCCTGGTCAGTCAGAATATCTTTAGGGATTCCAACTCGGGAGATGACCTGAAACAGAGCCTGCGCGACGCTCTATGCAGAGACATTGCGCAATCGCACTGCTTCCGGATAACGCGTTGGGTAATCCACAAGAACTAGCACAAAGCGATATCCGCGTGCGCTCCGGTGAAACGGCCCGATGAGGTCCATACCGATCCGCTCGAACGGAACCTCCACCAACGGCAGAGGACGCAACGGCGCCCTCGGAATGGCCGGAGCGTTCACTAACTGACACTCCGGGCAGGACGCGCACCGGCGGCGCACGTCCCCCGGGATGCCTGGCCAAATAAAATTGGGTCATTATCCGGTCTAGCGTTTTCTCGTATCCCATGTGACCAGCCATCGGGTTATAGTGAGCTGCCTGGAAAATCATTTCCCGGCGGCTTTTCGGCACCAGCAACTGAGTGTTTTCCTGCTCCGTCTGAGTGTCACGACTCACTCACTCTATACAGTCTGCCCCTAATCAATGAAAAGTGCGGAAATGACTGCGCTGCATCGCAGTTCGTATCACTTGGTCGTAGGCTGAGCGTAGAGTATCGTCACGAGACTGTTCGAGTGGAAAATCTTGCATGGAGCGAAACTCGGGAGCCGGCGGAATCTCTACGGGAGGCTCTGCGGGCTCCCCCTCCCAGTCTGCAGCGTCGGACGACCCCGCGTCACCGCTGAGCACAGCACACATCTCGCATAACCCTGTCGGTCGTGAACGCACCCCCGCAGCCCCCCCCCCATTAGCTTATAAAACCCCGGCCAATCTGTACCCAAAATAACGTGGTGAGTCAGGCGGGAGCTAACCGCGACCTTCATTCTATGCTTTTTACTCGCATGGCTAATTTCCACCGATATCACAGGATACTCGTGAACATCCCAATGCACACACCGTATTCTTACCCGGTCTGCCTCCACCAATGCACCCGGCCAAACCAGGCTCTAGTGAATCATAGACTGCGTGCAGCCCGAATCCACCATTGCCTGACGTGTACCCCCCTGGATTCTTACCGGAACGCGGTACGTCGTTCCCGGATCGTGGGAAGGTGCCGGAACGCCGGCGACCCGGATCACCTGTCCCACCTGTCCCCCGGGGCCGGTTGGTCGCGGCCTGGGGAAAAAGGCGCCAGCCATGAGGCCGGTATGGGTTGTTCCGTCGGTCGCGGTGGCCTCCCTCCCTGCGGTGCAGCTCCTGGTCGGGCGACGCCGGCGGACTCTCCAGGTCACTCTGCCCGCTGAGATGCACCGCCAGGTGGTCCTCCGCCAGGGTGATGGCCGCCTCCAGGGTCGCTGGTCGGTGGCACCGGACCCACGCTGCTGTCCGGACCGGGAGCCCCTCCCCGTACTGCTCCAGCATCACGGCATCACGCCGTGGACCCCTCCTGCGCCGTCCGGCTGCAACCACCTTGCGGCGGCGTCCTTCAGCCGCTGGCCGAACGCGAATGGTCGCAGAATGTCCGGCGGTGGTCCTCCGGCAAAAGCTCGAGTCTATCCGCCATGGCCCTTTTAACGTCGTCGTAGACGCGCCGTGCCACCGGAGGCAGCCCCATGGCTGCGGTCTGCGCCTCCCCGGCCAGTAGAGGCAAAAACCGGACGGTCCACTCTCCTGCAGCCGCGGGCCCCTGCGTCGCCCGCGGCTGCTCTAGCGCCTGGGCTTGTCTCCCCACCTGGGCCTGGAGGGCCCTCAGGAACTGCCGGTTGGCGTCCGCCTGCTCCCTCAGGATGGTCGCCAGGTCGCCGATCATTCGACCGAGCGCCACAATTGGCTGGGCTGTCATCCCTTCTGGTGGTTGTCGCCCGCCGTTTCTATCCCCGAGTCACGTTGGGCGCCACTGTAACGTGCGGTCCTTGGGGGAACATGGAAAGACGAGGAAACAGCGTGGCGTTTTAACAGTCTTTATTTCACAGGTCTCTATTATGCCTTAATCGACGTGCGTCCGGCTCCAGCTTCTCCGCCAGACTCTGTCTGTCTCCTGTCGCCGGTTCCCCCCTTCTTAAGGCAGAACATACAGACATGATCAATTCCACCTGAGGCCAATTATTCCTCCTCCGGGCACCGTTCCCCGAGCCGCTCCCTTCTCCGTCCCCTCTGCAGCTGAGCCAAACCACGCCCGCCACCACAGTAGGTCTTAAGTTGAGCATTAATTTATCTTATTTACAGAATGTGCAGCTTAATGCAAAGAGAAGAGAGACTCCAAAAGCAGAAAGACACTTCTGCCCTTTTGGTTTGAGCACCTGCCCCCCAAAATGTTTGAACCTTGTTTTAATCTTCCCAACAATAACCATGTTTTCATCACTAAGAAGTTTCTTTAGAGGAGCGCTTCATATGTTCACTGGGAGCCTTTTTCATCTCCACGTTACCTGAAGGACTTAAAGGGAGGAGGCTGCAGTCTGCAACCTCACCACTAGATGTCACTAAACACTACACACTGTCCTCAACAGACACTTTCATATTGTAATGGAAATGTGTGAACATTAAATGAATAAAGCAACATTTGTGTGAGTTGACAGCTTGTTTGTGTTGTTTGTGTCCTGCAGTGAATGTGAGGAAGACGTATGAAGAGCTGCAGAGAGGACATATTTATCTACATGTTAACAGGAGGACGTCACACTGCAGCCTTTCACTTAATGTGAATTATTACAGAGAATGAAGAGACGTTTATGCTGCTTACAGGTTCATCAAGATGATCTTCACATATTAACAACACTTTTATGATGTTTCCTTTTAGCAGAAGTAAGACATTAACATTAAAGCAGCTTCTTGTTCTGCAGCTCATGCACACTAATGACGGAAACAGGAAGGAAGCTCTGCTGGGGATGAACAGCAGCTTGTTACCAACTCCAGAAGAGACGAGCTGACCTCAGAGACATCGGCCTCCTCTTTAATGTAGACGTGTTTCTGGTGACTTACTGAATAAAGAGTTTCTGATCTGCTGATTGAACACAGAGGAGCAGCTATGAGTCCATCAGCCGGTGGATTAGTCGTCTTCCTTCTCTCTGTACAAGGTACTGTACTTCTACATTTATATTGTGAGGCCGTTACACACCTCACACACACACAGGGAGCTGTGTTTTTACTTCACACACAGGTCTGATGTCATCACACACAAATAATGACTAAATGAACATTAACAAAGAAGAAATGCTCTGAATAATTTGTCTCTGTTGAACTTCCTCTAATCGTTCAGCAGCGTTTCTTTGCATTAGACCACATTTAGAGGCTGTTATTCACTCCGAGTCTCTGACGACGTTTGTTCTTCTTTTTGGAGGATTTTATTGTGTATTTCTGGTCATTTTTATTCTCTTCCTGTTTGTTCAGTGTCTCTTTGAGGGACATTTTGTAGCATTGATCCGTGTCACAGATAATTGATTCACTGCCGGATGCTGAGCGCCGTGTCATTACATTACATTACATGTCATTTAGCTGACGCTTTTATCCAAAGCGACGTACAATAAGTGCATTCAACCATAGGGTACAAACTCAGGAGAACAAGAAACAAGAAAGTGCAATTTCCTCAAATAAGCCAATTTACAATTGACGTTACAAGTACAATTTAAGTGCTACAATTAGTTAGTCTTTAGTCGAGGTAGAGGTCTGAAGAGGTGTGTCTTGAGTTTGCGGCGGAAGATGTGGAGGCTCTCTGTGGTGTCCTCAGTGAGGTGTGATCTATATGTCACAGTATCGTTCCCCTCAGAGTTCTGCATTTCTCTACAGTTTCCATCTCCACTCTGCAGCAGACTGACCACAGACAGAAGAGCACAGAGCAAAGACACTCTTCTTCTCATCAACCAAACCCTTCTAATACTTCAACTTGAGCTTTTTCAGGTCCACAGGTTCAATACGTCGCTGTTCCTTCCAGCTGCAGAGTCCATGTGGACATCGTGGACTCTTTCATTACTTTCTATAAACTCAATGATTTTCATATTTCTCATAATATCTTTTCTCTTCAGTAAACTACCAATGAGAGTGTGTCCTGTGATGTTGTTCTGAGTGTGACTGTGGTTCCTGATGTGCTGTGTTACAGTGATACAGAGTCAGGATGGATGGAGAGTGAAATACCGTCAGACTGACGTCTGTGCTGCAAAAGGATCAACAGTGAAAATAAGCTGTGACATCACACACCCACCTGGAATATATTACTCTGATATAAAGGACACATTCTGGTTCACTAAAGAGAAAGATGGTGAACCTGTGGATCTGAGAACAGACTCTGAGTATTCAGGCCGTGTGAAGCACACATGTTATAGTAAGAGTTGTTATCTGACCATCAGAGACGTGAGAGAGAGCGACTCAGCTGAGTACAAATTCACACTCAGGACAAACAAACCAGGAGAGAAATATACTGGTTCACCTGGAGTCACTTTGTCGGTCAAAGGTAACATTTTAATTCACATATTAATCATCTACAAATGTTCAACATCTAGAAAACTAGAGTATAAATGTCTTCTGTGAATGTTGACACTTTAAAAAATAATATTCACTGATTCAGGTCTCCAGGTGAAGGTGAGAAGATCAGATTCTACCTGGTTGGAGCTGACGTGTCACAGCAACTGTGTTCTGTCTGATCATCCTGAATACTACTGGTACAAGAATGAAAAATACATCAAGACAGGATCTTCTCTTCTAGTCTCCTCTGGTTCTACAGACAGATATTCCTGTTATTTAACAGGATATTGGAATCAACGTTCTCCTGCAGTGTGTAAGTTCACTCCACTGTGTCGGCCTGTGGAGCTTCAACAACATCTCACATGGAGGCACCAGACCGCTGCATGTAAACTAGAGGCATCAAAAAGATGAAGCACAACGTTCCTCAGGAGGTGGAGCCGTGGTCCACTGACCAGAGGGTTGCTGGTTCAATCCCCGGCCCCTGCAGTCTACGTGTAGAAGAGTCACTCACACACTGACACAACAATATGATTCTAATCACAGCTGTAAACACACTGGAGTCTAAATGTTAAAGGAGACACAGATCTTTATTTATGTCATTCTCTTATTAATAGAAACACAAATATAAACTATCAGCAGACAGAATGATGTGATTTTCATAAAGACTCAAGTGAATTATTCCAGAACATAAGTAGAAGTGACGTGTCAGCTGGTGGAGGAAACAATCAATAACTCCTACAACAACTAGAAGTGAGAGGACAGACTCAGCTAAGGACACAAGCAGCATCTAAAGAGAAGAATGTGTGGAGATATGAACATTACAAAGGATTAAAGGCTGCTTATTGTCACTTTACACCAGCAGGAGTCTCACCTGTGACAGCTGCTGTGATGAATAATAGAGATAGTCTGAGAGAAAGACACACAAGTATTCATTCAAATGATCAACTATCTACGCTAACATCTTCTAACCTCTTAGTATGTTTATTCACGTCTCCTCCAGATGGTCCACAGCGTCCCTCTGTGTCAGTGAGTCCCTCTGCTGAGATGCTGGAGGGCGATTCAGTGACTCTGACCTGTAGCGCTGTTGCTAACCCAGCAGCTAGCTACACCTGGTACAAGGAGGATGGAACGTCAGACCCTCGTCTTCTCAGTGAAGAACCTCAGCTGGTCTTCAGCTCCATCCAGTCCTCTGACTCTGGAAATTATTCCTGTACAGCTGAGAACCAGCTGGGGAGGAAGACGTCTGACTTCATCTCTATCGATGTGAAATGTGAGTGAAACAACCTTTTTAAAAGCAACATAATCACTACTGAGGTAGTGTTTTGTTATTAACTTCTATTTATTGAACTCTAACTTGTAACAATATGTTGACACGTCTCCTCCAGATGGTCCACGGCGTCCCTCTGTGTCAGTGAGTCCCTCTGCTGAGATGCCGGAGGGCGGTTCAGTGACTCTGACCTGTAGCGCTGATGCTAACCCAGCAGCTAACTACACCTGGTACAAGGAGCATGAAGACTCACCACGAGCATCAGGACAGATCTTCACCATCACTAACTTCACAGCTGAACACAGTGGGAATTATTACTGTGAAGCCCAGAACGAGATGGGACGTAGTAACTCCACCTTACGTCTGATTCCTTCTTCAGGTAAATCACACGCATTCTTCTGTTCACTCACACATTATATCAACAATCCAACTAAAGAAGTGACTCACAGTAAACGCGGCCTTTAGCTCCTGTCCTCCACTCAGTGAAGCAGGAGAGCATTGTGGACTAGAAGGTGAACCTGAGCAGATACACTATGACCCCACTGAGAATCAAACCCTGGACCCTCGGTTCATCACTTTAAAGCTTCACCAGCTGAGCGTCCTGCAGACATCACGTGGTCTGATGCTGCGTCGTCTCATCAAATGATGAAGTCAGAAGTGGAAGGAACAAGAAGAGTCACGTTAGAAGAGCTGAAGATGTTGATACCTGAACAGAGTCTGTAGCTGTAAGAATGCAGGAGCAGCTCAGTAAGAGAAACGAGTCTGGAACAAACACAACGCTGTTAGCAACACAACAGTTAGCTAGCATGCTAACTAGTCAGCTTTGAGTACTATAGTATTTTTGGGGGTTTGGATTGTTTCTCCAAAACGTCTCCTCACTGAGTGTGTTTAGTTTGTGTAGCAGTTATTCCTCTATGTAACGTGTGGGTCTGTGGGGGTCCCGGAATAATGAGGATGCGACTGAGGGTTTCAGTGTACAGTTGAGGCTGAGGCTGATTATGCCTCCACCCAGCACCGTTCCCCCAACCACTACCTTCTCCGTCCCCTCTGCAGCCGAGCCAAACCACGCCCGCCACCAATCTCTACAACAGTTGCCATGGCAACAGGACACAATAAAATGGCCGCCGCTGTGACCATCCAGCTACGTTGTTTTGATAAGACGTTCTAGTCACATTTATTTTGAGTTAAAGTTCATCATCTGCATAGAGCAGATCTTAAGGTCCCAGATATTCTGTTTCACTGAGTTAAACATCTTATTTCCGTCCTGATGGTCCTTAATTTATCCACCACATTTAATACTTTATATTTGTTGTTTATTTTCTTTCCTGTGTGGGACAAGGAGCCTCCAATGGTTGGACGGCAGCGTTTGCGTCCACATCTGCTATTTTCCTGGTGATCATCATGATCCTCGCTGTCCTCATGATCAGGTGAGCGGTTCAACTTCACTGATGAAATGTAGATGTGGATCTTACATTCACGCAGTCGTTGAATCACTTGATTCGATCTTTTGTTTGTTCATTAATACATTTTTCTGTCCAGAAGAAAAAAGTCTCCACCAAGCAGCCGGCCTGCAGAGAGACCAGAGAACAACGCTCAGGTGAGGAGAAGGAGCTCAGTGTGGAGGCCTCTGGGAACATCTGGGATCATCATGTCAGGCCTGTGAGGCGGGGATTTAAAATCCAACAATTAAAATATAATACAAATTCATATAAATTAGTTAATAAAAGTTACCAGCAACACTGGGAGTTCAACTCCAGGTAAAAACCGGCCCACTGGGAGGTTTTGTCAGGTCCCTCTAGCTCAGCCCACTCCTACGTCCTGGTTCTTCTTCAAACCATCTAGACACCACCTGTCGCTCCCTCGTCCTCCTCTGGTGTTTTCCCTTTTTCCTGATGCGCTCTACGACTATTGACTCAATTTGAGTTAAAATAGGATCCAACATACATCGGGTAAAATGTTATGCTGTAAAAACATGAGAGAGAACATGCTAACATGTAACTAAACAAACCAAGCTAAAATCATTGATACAATAACTTGCAGCAACAACCCTGTGTACAGCGATATGGCCCAATATGATCCTCCTAGTGACAATCATATTATATATAACTATATATAAATGCAGATATTTTAATTCTGTTTGTCTCCAAAAGGTCAAACTATATCCACGTACACTCTGGTTGTACTTAATGTTCCTAATGAATCTGTGTGCGTGTCCTTCTTGTACACAGCGTGCACAGTATCCACAGACACACAATGACAGTTTGTAGATGGAACTTCATTAACCTCAATAACCTTAATTACAACCATTAAACACATGAGACCTCCATGAGAACCTGTAGGGCCCAAAGGAGTCATTAGAGAAGAAGCCCTGCAGATATTCTACTATCTGGTCCTTTGTACTTCAGTCCACCAATACTATCCAATAAGTACTTCTTGTTCTTTGATGCAGATCCCACCAGCGGAGCCTTGCTATGCTACCGTGAGCTTCTCCAGAAACCAGGAGGATCTTCTTCTCTACTCCAACGTCAGTCCAGCTCGCCCCCCCAGACGCAAGGAGGAGGAAGTTCTGTACTCACGTGTCAACTTTGAGAGTTCTGGTGCTGCCAGCGAGTGAGTCAGTGACAATCTTTACTGAATATGGATCCGTCTCTGCTTTTATCATCACTGTTTTATTGCTGTTTAAACGTGTTAATTATTAATATCCTGAGTTTACGGTTCTTTCACAGACGGAGATGTGAAGGAGCTGTGGATGATTCTTCTGCTCTGTACAGCACCGTCAGCAAAGCACCAAGAGAATGAACCCACACAGATATGTGGTCTGTTACTGTACAGAGTTTAAGCAGCTTAAACACACCTGCATGAATATGAGGTTTGACATGTTGTATATTCACCATCGTTAAGGCTTCCATCAGAGAAGCATCAGGGAGCCAATGGGAGGCCAGCTTGTAGTCTGTAATCAGCCTTTAAATGTTACTAATCAGCAATATGTTACTACCAGTTCTATACAAGCATCTTCAGGTACATTTATCTGTAAATAGTCTTTATCAATATTGCCAATATGCTTCTATTGATTCTCATAATGTTCACTGAAGTTTTTGTTTTGTATGAGAACTTGTCTCAACTTAAAATGGCTGAATTGGACTTTCAGAGTGTTTTAAGCACCTAGTGGTAGAAATGATAATGTAGAAATGTTTAGGGTAGAATTGTAGTTTGTGTGTTAGATATTAGTTATTACATTAGCATGTTAGATGAAGTGACTGCAATATGAATCAAACCCAATTCATAGTCATTATAGTCATATAATTACTGCACACATTTACCTGCTACAATGTAACGTTAAGACTTGGAGACGGATGCTAATTGCCGTCCTTGATGGATTCCAAAGAGTTTTTTCTCCTGTCAGGTAGTAGATGAGCAAAGTTTGTACGACAGCCCTGCGAGGCAAACATTCTGATTTTGGATCATATAGAACTGAGTTAAACATAATGGTTAAGATGTGATGATCTAAGATGTGTTAAGTTTATTCGCTATTAGATGATGAGATTATGGATGCTTTATTATGTTTAAAAATCCAACGGCTTGGCAGAAAGCTCAGTGAAAACAGTAAAAAACATGATGAGGAAAGCACAGGACAGAGATGACTTTCAGAAGAGCTTACTGATCTATAGGAGTGCACCTCTACAGAACGGACTGTCACCAGCTCAAATGCTGATGGGTAGACGCATTCGCTCTAACCTACCAATAACTGAGGATTTGCTTACGCCAAAGAACGCACACAAAGTCAGAAAAATAAAGGAGGAACAAAAAGAAAAGCAGAAACAGCTGTATGATCGAACGGCAAAACACCTGCCAAAGCTGAGTCCTGGTGCGTCTCAGGGACGTCTCTGCAGGCACATGGGGACAAAAGGGACAGGTGAAGGAGGAAGTTGCTCCACGCTCCTACAGGATCCAGACGGTGAATGGAGTGTCTCTGAGGAGGAACCGCACTGATCTGCAACTACGAACGACTGAGCAGGACAGTATGGTTCAAGTGACGGTTCAGGAGGACACAGCTGAATCTGCAGAGCTATCGGACAGCGACGTCTGCGTCTACGGCTGAGGCGACACCTTTCAGATTGCTGAAATCGCCGGCTGCTGAAAGACAGGTGTTACATGCCAGACGGGGACGGTCTGCATGTGTTCTTGTCGTTCTCCCTCCTGCTCATTGGTTTCTCTCCCCCAGTGATTATGCTGATTGCTTTCCACCTATGTTTGGAGTTGGCCAATCAGCAGTTCCGGTGGCAGTCCATAAAGGAAGACTCCTGAGACGTGAAAGGGTGTGTGTTGTGCTGCGGGCTGGTGGCCAGTCTTCCTGTACATGAGCTTTAGCTGGCTGCCAGCAAAACAGGAGTTTGGTAAGGTGGAGGTTGAGGACCTTAGTAAGTTGGGGTACCCTGTACATTCTTGCACGTAGGTATACCTTTGTATAGACACACTAGGTGTAGTGGTTGTTGCCTCCTGTGTAACGTTTTCCTTTAGTCCTTTTTAGAGAAGCAGGTAAGGTATTTTGTTTGACTTGTTTTGGATGAAGAGCCAGTGGTGAGCTAGCCCTCGTTTTGTTATATTCATTTCATTTGTTTGTGCACATCCTGTAGGTCCCATCTTCCACCATCTCCCTCCCTCTTGTTGGGACCTTCTTTTTGTGTAAGAATAAAAACTAGAAAGACACCTTTTACCCTGACTCTGTCACCTTTCTTTGATTGTTGTTTTACTGTCCTGGAGTCTACAAAAGGGCCGTAACACAAGTGGGGGCTCGTCCGGGATCTTTCCCTTGAAGAAAAGAAAAAGTCGGTAAAAGGGGAAGAATTAATTTGTAGTTTGGTCAATGGTAACCATGAATTTTGACTTGCAGGATTTTATTGTAAATCCAAGTTTTGAAAAAGTTGACTTGTGCCGAAAAGATGATTTATTGTCCATCGCATCCCATTTTGATATAAGCGTTCGAAAGTATAGTCTTAAACGGGACATAAAAGACAAAGTATTAGAACAATTGGTAGAGTTAAAGGTCCTAGCCGTTCCTGTTGGGGAGGATTTTCCAGGTGCGGGTGCTGGAGCTTCCCCTGTTGGAAGCAAGGGTACACCGGCTACTCCTTCGGGTGAAAAGTTTGAACCTGAGGTACCTCCTGCAACCTTGCCCCGTTTTGAACCTTTTTCCCCAGAGCTCCATGTATCCAGTGGGGATGCCAGGCTGAAGGTCCGCCTAGCCCGCCTTCAGCTCGAAGCCCAGGAAAAGGAAATGGTGCGTAAAGCAGACTATGATCTTCAATTACAGGTACGCAGGCTGGAGATAGCGGCTGAAAAAGAAGTCAAGCTGCGTCAGCTGGACATAGAGGCCATGAGAATTGCTGCGGGACCACAGTCGACACACACCTCAAAATCTTCCCATACCAGCCATAACCAACCAGGTTTTGATGTCAGCAAGAACATCGCACTTGTGCCAACATTTCGGGAGTCTGAGGTTGACTCCTACTTCAACGCTTTTGAGAGAATAGCCACTGCCCTGGTCTGGCCCAAGGACATGTGGCCGATATTGCTTCAATGTAAACTGGTGGGTAAAGCCCAGGAGGTTGTGTCATCTCTTTCATTAGAAGAGAGTTTGAAGTATGAAATGCTCAAGGAGGCAATTTTGCGTGCCTATGAGCTCGTGCCTGAGGCATACCGACAAAAGTTCAGGAACCATAAAAAGACTAGTGAACAAACTTTTGTGGAGTTTGCTAGAGAGAAAGGGGTACTGTTTGATAAATGGTGTGCTGCCAGTGAAGTAAAGGATAATTTTGAGTCCCTTCGACAATTAATACTGGTAGAAGACTTCAAGGGCACTTTACCAGAAAAGGTGGTAGTATTCTTAAATGAACAGAAGGTGACGTCTGTGTCAAAAGCGGCAGTCCTAGCCGATGAGTTTGTCCTCACGCATAAGCATGTGTTTGTGTCTTCCTTCCGCTCGAACAGAGAGGCACCGCTACGTCCTATGGGGCAGAGTATTGGCCGTCCACCATTTGACAAGTTTAAGGGACCGCCGTCTCCACCTCGTAGTGATCGGGAGTGCTTTTATTGTCATAAGAAAGGACATGTCATTTCGGATTGTTTTTCTCTGAAGCGTAGACAACAGGTCTCGCCTGGCCCACAAAAGCCAAAAGGCATGGGTCTGATTAAAGGGGTGTCACCACCAGAAGCTGGAATGTCACAACCTGAAGAGGATGGACCTGATGACTGTTTCAAACCCTTTATGTCTGAAGGCTTGGTCTCCTTTACTGGGAACCCTGAAGAACAGCGGCCAGTACGGATGCTAAGGGACACAGGAGCATCCCAGTCTATTATTCGCGAGGGCATCTTACCATGGTCGTCAATATCCTCATGTCGCTCAAGTGTAGTGATTCAAGGTGTTGGAATGAGCTACATACCAGCCCCTCTCCATAGAATTAATGTTCTGTCCCACCTGGTAAATGGGTTCTTTAGAGTGGCTGTATTGCCAGCATTGCCCATTAAAGGGGTAGACTTCATCCTGGGAAACGACCTAGCTGGTGGCAGAGTTGTACCAGTCCCTGAATTGGTAGACAGCCCCGATTTGCATTTGGGGTCTGACAACATGGCAGAGATACATCCTGGCACATTTCCAGCTTGCGTGACTACCAGAGCCCACACAAAGAGATATGGCATTGATTTGTCTGACACTTTTCTGGTAACAGAACCGGTTCCTGACGCTGTTGTGAGCGAGGTTCAGCCTGCTGATGATACTGGGTCTACCCTCACAAGTCGCGAGGGGGTTGAACTGCCAGCCACCAGGGACGATTACATTGCAGCCCAAAGAGCAGATGTCACCCTGGTGAAATGTTATTCAGCTGTTCTTAGCCAAGAAGAAGCTAAGAGAAAGCAAATGGCCTACTTTCTCGATAATGGCCTGTTGATGCGTCGCTGGACTAGGGGAGGTTCAGAAGAGATGGATTGGAGTGAGACTTACCAGGTCGTGGTACCTACATCCCATCGTTTTCAGGTACTGTCCTTGGCCCATGATCACCCATGGTCAGGTCACCTGGGGATCACCAAAACCTACGATAGAGTCCTCAGACATTTCTTTTGGCCAGGACTCAAAACTGATGTTGTTAACTATTGTCGTACTTGTCATGTGTGTCAAGTCGTTGGAAAACCGAACCAAGTGATTCCTCCCGCTCCCCTCTGCCCTATTCCAGTAATGGGTGAGCCGTTTGAGAGAATTATTGTCGATTGTGTCGGGCCATTGCCAAAAACTAAGACTGGAAATCAGTTTTTACTAACCGTAATGTGTGCTTCCACTAGGTTCCCCGAGGCCATCCCACTACGAAGGATAACTACCCCAATAATCACAAAGGCTCTGGTAAAATTCTTTTCATTGTTTGGTCTGCCAAAAGTAGTTCAAACCGATCAAGGCACCAACTTCATGTCAAAAGCCTTTGCCCAAGCACTCGGAACGTTAAACATTAAACATGTGACGTCTAGTCCCTACCATCCAGAAAGCCAAGGGGCACTGGAAAGATTTCACCAGACGATGAAGTCCATGTTGCGAAAACACTGTCACGAATCGGAGAGGGATTGGGATGACAGTGTACCACTAGTTATGTTTGCTGCCCGCGAAGCTGTACAGGAGTCCCTAGGTTTCAGTCCTGCTGAATTAATTTTTGGACATGAGGTTAGGGGCCCTTTGACAGTTCTTAAAGAACAACTAGTCGTACCCGAGCAGAAGGTCCGAAGTATTCCGGACTACGTCCACAAGCTCAAGGAGCGCCTCCAGCTAACTTGTTCTTTAGCTAGGGAGGCCCTGACCTCTTCCCAGGCAAGGATGAAGAGAAGATATGACCAGCGCGCAATCACACATTTGTTTAAGCCAGGTGATAAAGTTTTGATTCTTTTACCTATATCTGGTTCTGCTCTCTCCACTAAGTTCTCCGGTCCTTATGTAGTGGAGAAGAAGCTCAGTGACACAAATTATGTGGTTCAAACCCCGGACCGCAGGCGAAGAAATAGGGTGTGCCATGTGAACATGATGAAACGCTACCACCTCCGAGAAGTTCACCCAGGGTCATCAGAGGCCCAGGAGTCAACGACGGTGTCACCTGTTGCAGCTGTTTCCATGGTGGGCTCTCCTGTCGATGGTAATGAAGACGGGTTGGTGATGCGCAATGCTGCATCAATAGGGGCCAGACTAACTAATACTGAGGTATTGTCGCAACTGCCCCACAACTTGTCTCATCTCCCTGTTGACCAGAGGAATGACATTATGACACTTATTGGTGATTTTCCGTGCCTGTTCCGTGACACTCCCACCCAAACATCTGTCATAACGCATGACATTGTCTTAACCAGCCCTACGCCGATCAAACAACGCGCTTATCGGGTAAATCCAGGTAAGAGAGCGGCCATGAGAGAGGAGGTTGACTATCTTGTGCAGAATGGATTTGCAGTGCCAAGTTCCAGTCCATGGAGTTCCCCCTGTCTCTTGGATACAAAGTCTGATGGGAGTTATCGGTTCTGCACTGACTTTCGCAAGGTAAATGCCGTAACTGTCCCGGATGCACATCCATTACCACTGATCGACGACTGCATTGATGAAATTGGTCCTGCAACATATGTAACTAAACTTGACATGTTGAAGGGATACTGGCAAGTTCCTTTAACCCCACATGCTTCAGCAGTTTCAGCTTTTGTAACACCTGACTGCTTCCTCCAGTACACCGTCATGCCATTTGGTATGTGTAACGCTCCTGCTACTTTTCAAAGGCTGATAAATTCAGTCCTTGGGGATGTTCCACACTGTAGAGCGTATCTCGATGATATTGTCATCTATTCCAGTGAGTGGGGTGAGCACATGACTACCTTGAGAGAAGTATTCGGCCGTCTCCTAAACGCATCCCTTACGCTCAATCTTGCCAAATGTGAGTTTGGAAAAGGAACTGTCCTCTATCTTGGTCAGCAGGTTGGTCAAGGACAGGTTTGTCCCGCGGATGCAAAGATCTCTGCAATTAGAGCGTTCCCCGAGCCAAAAACCCGGCGAGAGCTGCGTCGATTCCTTGGAATGTCGGGATATTATCGACGGTTTTGCAAAAACTTCTCCTCTGTAGCGGCTCCGTTGACCTCGTTAACCAGTCCAGCAAAACCCTTTGTATGGTCTAATGAGTGCAAACAATCTTTTGAGAGCCTAAAAGGTATAATGTGTTGCACTCCTGTGCTGAAGGCCCCGGATTTCATGTTGCCTTTCAAGTTGGAGGTTGATGCCAGCGCAGTTGGAGCTGGTGCAGTTCTTCTGCAGGAGGATGCCCACGGCATCGACCACCCTGTGAGTTATTTCTCACGGAAGTTCAACAGGCATCAGCTTGGGTATTCAACAATAGAGAAGGAGGCTCTGGCCCTGTTGTTTGCTCTACAGCATTTTGAGGTTTATCTTGGGTCTAGTGAAAAGCCTGTTCAAGTATTCACCGATCATAACCCTCTTGTGTTTCTTTCCAGGATGCATAACTACAACCAACGTCTGATGCGTTGGTCTCTCATTGTTCAGGACTACAATCTTAGCATCGTGCATAAAAAGGGATCTGAAAATGTTCTTGCTGATGCCTTGTCTCGTGCGGTATAGTTATGTTCCCCTATTAATTTAGATCGTAACTTTATGGGAGATAGTTTTTGTGGCATTCATTTTTTTTTCTGAGCTTATATGGGTGGGGGTGTTACATGCCAGACGGGGACGGTCTGCATGTGTTCTTGTCGTTCTCCCTCCTGCTCATTGGTTTCTCTCCCCCAGTGATTATGCTGATTGCTTTCCACCTATGTTTGGAGTTGGCCAATCAGCAGTTCCGGTGGCAGTCCATAAAGGAAGACTCCTGAGACGTGAAAGGGTGTGTGTTGTGCTGCGGGCTGGTGGCCAGTCTTCCTGTACATGAGCTTTAGCTGGCTGCCAGCAAAACTGGAGTTTGGTAAGGTGGAGGTTGAGGACCTTAGTAAGTTGGGGTACCCTGTACATTCTTGCACGTAGGTATACCTTTGTATAGACACACTAGGTGTAGTGGTTGTTGCCTCCTGTGTAACGTTTTCCTTTAGTCCTTTTTAGAGAAGCAGGTAAGGTATTTTGTTTGACTTGTTTTGGATGAAGAGCCAGTGGTGAGCTAGCCCTCGTTTTGTTATATTCATTTCATTTGTTTGGCACAACCTGTAGGTCCCATCTTCCACCATCTCCCTCCCTCTTGTTGGGACCTTCTTTTTGTGTAAGAATAAAAACTAGAAAGACACCTTTTACCCTGACTCTGTCACCTTTCTTTGATTGTTGTTTTACTGTCCTGGAGTCTACAAAAGGGCCGTAACACAGGCTAGACCTAGGAGACATGTTCAGCCACCCATGAGGTTGATTGAGAGTTGCTAGACTGTCTGTAGTTTGTTTTGTTTGCAAGGAAGGAAAAGGCAATGTGTACCTTTTAATTTTGTCTTGTTCGAGTAAATTTACTTAAGAAGAAAAAGGGGAAGTTGCAATTGTAGAAGTTGTTTACAAGTATAGCTTATATGTTACATTACACTTTGCACTTAAAGATGGCTATGTTTTTACAGGGGTAAATATTATCTCATTGTAAGGGGAAAGATGTGATGTTACTAGATGTTACTGGTTACTGTTACGGTAAAGAACTCCATCAGCCAGCATTCCCTAGTCAGTGCTGAGGGACATGCGCAGTGCGGAGCGCGGCAGACCCCTGGTAGCATTACAGCGGACTGTGCTAGTTGACATTAAAAGTTCATGAAACGTATATCACGCCTCCCCTGCTTATTATAAGAATACGCAAGGTACAACAGGAAGTATGAACAGAAATGAGTCTGTCCATTCCGGATTAAATGCTCTATTTTCGCTGTCAACGTTTCTTTTTTTGGAGAGCGACATTTGTTCTTTATGTTTCTCTCCCTTTCTCTGTCTCACTCGCCTTTTCCTCAACTTTCTCCGGCGCAGTCGTCCGTTTCTCTCCCTTTGTTTTCTAAATGTGTCGCTATCTTTCTTTTTCTTTCTCTAACTTTCTCATCTCTCAGCGCGGACGCAGCGCTGTCTTGAGACGTAATGTTTACCGCCGAGAATGCATAGATTTGATTGGCTGAGTGGTATCACGTGGGATGGCTTAACTCGCATGCAATTGGTCTGCGCGTTTCCTCATCCGCTAAACCACTACCGTAAATACTGCAAAAGCCGCGCCGCGCCGCCGGGGGAAAAAATCACAACCTTCTGTTTTGTCTGGCGGTCCGGGTCCGGATGGGACGGCCTCTGGGTCCGGACCCGGACCGCGTCCGCCAGTTAGTGACCTATGGGATAGATTATAGAATATTGTGACGTCACGAGAGGCTGGGTCTTGGAAGGGAGATACGTTCACCGGCGATGGCTGTAACTACTATGGCTCCATCTGCTGGTGGAGGTAGGAACTCCACCCCGAAACTCAGAGCATTCCCCTCACACCTGAAACCCACCAGGGTGTGACGACCGGGAGGCCTTCATGAGGGCGGAAGACACACCGCTGAGAGGGAGAGACGAGCTGCAGAAGAGCAGACCAAGACAGAAGGATTCCCCGAGGCAGGAGAGGACGGTGGTTTCTCCTCAAACAAGTGGATTTCCGTTTCCCCTCCAAAGACAAGACATTAGTTAAGTTTTACCGGCAAAGATCGACCGAAGCCTGAGTTGCCCCCTGTTTGGACTGTTTTCTGTTTAATCTGAAGGACGTAAATTAAAACCTTTGCTTACATTTTGAACCCGGTGTCCTCGCACTATTTGAACTACCCCGGAGAGAGCGGCGGCGCCTCTCGTGACATCACAATATAGACAACATTTAAAAAGATACATGTGAAGAAAACCTGTCACTAAATGTTCATACTGTTATTTAATTTCCACTAGATGAAAATTAATGACTACATTCACTACATTAGCAAGTAAACATCTGAACCAGGTTCAAAGCTATTCTCCAGTGTCTCATTTCTATTTTGTGTTTGTGATTCATATTTAAATACACAAGAAAATAATGTTCAGTTGTTCAGAAATATGGCCTTTTCAGGAAAAACGGTAAACCTGTAAACACAAAGGATATGGTGAGATTTCACGTGTAGTTTTAGTGGACAGTCATCACGTCACTACAGATGAATTCATTGCTTAAGACTTGGATATGCTGGTGGTATTGTATTATACTGCGTTATACTGACAAGAAGCAATAGGAATTCTTATCACTCAGCACTTTAATCTATGCAAATATAAAAATGAAGAAAGAAAGAGTTAAGAAAGTCGAAATTATGAGCTAATGTATAGACTTAAGATATGCGCATGCACAGTTACGCCCGTACTGTACCTGGCCTCCCTCTCCGACAGCTTCCGGCTAATGTAGAGGACCGGGCGGTCCACCCCCTGCACCTGCTGGGACAAAACGGCCCCCAGCCCTCTGTTCGACGCATCAGTCTGCAAGACAAAAGGGAGAGAGAAGTCAGGTGTATGGGGCAGTGGTTCCCCACAGAGGGCTCGTTTCACCCCCTCAACCGCCCACTGGCACTGCTCCGTCCACTGGACCGCATCTGAGGCACCTTTCCGGGTCAGGTCAGTTAAGGGGCTGGTCAGCTCCGCAAAGCCCGGGATGAACCTCCTGTAGTAGCCCGCCAGCCCCAAAAACTGCCTCACCTCTTTTTTCGTCTTGGGCCGCGGGCAGGCTGCAATCTTGTCCGCCCAAGTGGTACCCCAGATACCGTACCTCCCTCCGACCAACTGCACACTTCGTTGGCGGTGAGCCCGGCCTGCCTCAGGGACTACAGCACCGCGCCCACCCGCCGCACATGCTCCGCTCACGTGGCTCTTTGGATGATGACGTCATCCAGGTAGGCGGCAGTATACGCAGCGTGCGGACGCAGCACCCGGTCCATGAGGCGCTGGAAGGTGGCCGGGGCGCCGAACAGCCCGAAGGGAAGCGTGGTGAATTGGTATAATCCAATTCTCCACGGAGTGGAGAACGCCGACTTTTGCCTGGACTCTGGTGACAAGGGAATCTGCCAGTAGCCCTTGGTCAAATCCAGTGTCGTAAAAAATTGCACGGTGCCCAATCGGTCCAGGAGTTCGTCGACCCGGGGCATCGGGTACGCGTCAAACCGTGAGACCGCATTCACCCTGCGATAATCCACACAGAACCTTATCGAGCCGTCCTTCTTGGCGACAAGAACGATGGGGCTGCACCAGGCGCTGTTGGACTCCTCTATTACCCCCATCTCCAGCATAGCGGCCAATTCTCGCTGAACCATTTTCCTTTTGTGTTCAGGTAACCTGTAGGGCCGCGTCCGCACCGTCACGCCCGGGGACGTCTCAATGTGATGCACTATGAGGTCCGTGCAACCTGGCCGGGAAGAGAACACATCATTACATTGATCTTGCAACCGGGCTATGTCCGCTTGCTGGGCTGGAGAGAGACGGGCGTCGGACGGGAGCCGGGTTGGATCGGTGGACTTTGGGACCTCTGGCCCCAGCTCCTCGCTCTCTGCTACTGCAGACACCAGGGACACGGACTCCGCCTCTCTCCATGCTTTAAGGAGGTTGAGGTGGTAGATCTGCGTGACTCCCTCTGTCAGATCGCACCACCTCGTAGTCGACGTCCCCTACCTGCCGTGTGACCACAAAGGGCCCTTGCCACTTGGCGAGTAGTTTTGAGCTGGAAGAAGGAATGCACTTTTTCTCCCGGTGTGAATTGTCTCAGCTTGGCCCCTCTGTTGTACAGCCGTTGTTGACGTTCCTGGGCCTGGAGCAAATTCTCACGTGACAACTCACCCAGTGTGTGGAGTTTGGCTCGCAGGTCCAGGACGTACTGAATCGCATTCTTACTGAGGCTCGGACCCTCCTCCCAGTGTTCCTTAAGCAGGTCGAGCACCCCCCGTGGTCTCCTGACGAACAGCAGCTCGAAGGGAGAAAATCCCGTGGAGGCCTGGGGGACCTCCCGTACTGCAAACAACAGAGGGTCAAGCCATTTATCCCAATTACGTTCATCGTCGTGAATAAACTTACGAATCATGGATTTCAGTGTCTTGTTCAGCCGTTCCACCAGGCCGTCAGTCTGGGGATGGTACACACTGGTCCGAACGGACTTAACCCCCAATAATTCGTACAGTTCTCGTAGGGTGCGTGACATGAACGAGGTGCCCTGGTCAGTCAGAATCTCTTTCGGGATTCGGACTCGGGAGATGACCTGAAACAGCTCCTGCGCAACACTCTTGGCGGAGATGCTGCGCAACGGCACTGCCTCGGGATATCGGGTTGCGTAATCCACCAGAACCAACACAAAGCGATACCCCCGTGCACTCCGGTGAAATGGCCCGATGAGGTCCATACCTAAGCGTTCGAACGGCAGCTCCATTAACGGCAGCGGACGCAAGGGCGCTTTCGGGATGGCCGGCTGGTTCACCAGCTGGCACTGTGGGCAGGACGCACACCAGCGGCGCACATCCGCCCAGATGCCTGGCCAGTAAAATCGGGCCACTATCCGATCCAGAGTTTTATAGCTACCCAGGTGGCCCGCCATCGAGTTATAGTGAGCCGCCTGGAAAACCGTTTCCCGGCGGCTTTTCGGTACCAACAACTGCGTAATTTCCTGACCTGTCTGAGTGTCGCGACTCACTCTGTATAGCCTGTCCCTAATCAGTGAAAAGTGTGGGTATGATAATGCGGCGTCGGGGCGCACCACTTGACCATCAATTTGTATCACTTAGTCGAAGGCAAAGCGTAGAGTATCATCACGAGACTGCTCCAGTGGAAAATCTTCCATGGAGCGTAGCTCTGGCGTCGGCAGCGTCCCCATAGGAGGCCCCGCCGATTCCCCCTCCCCGTCCGCAGCGTCGGACAACCTCGCGTCACCGTCGAGCGCCGCACACACCCTGCATGTCCCTATCGGTCGCGAACGCACCCCCGCGCACTGCCCCGCTAACTTATGAAACCCCGATAAGTCTGTCCCCAAGATCAGGGGGTGCGTCAGGCGGGAGCTAACCGCGACCCTTACTCTATGCTTTTTACTCCCAAACCTAATCTCTATCGGCACCACTGGGTAGTCGTGAATATCCCCATGCACACACTTAATACTCACCCGGGATGCCTCAACCAATGCCCCGGGTCGAACCAGTCTCTGGTGGATCATAGACTGCGTGCAGCCAGAGTCCACCATCGCCTGATGTATACCCCCCTGGATCCTTACCGGAACGTCGTACGTCCCAGACCGGGGGAGGGTGCTGGAGGCCCAGCAACCCGCACCGTTTGGCCCACCTCCATTAGCGGGCACTCCCGCCGGTAGTGTCCGGGCTGCCCGCACCTCCAACACTCCTGCCCTGGCGGTTGAGGAGTCCTCTGTAGGTCGGGGAGGGTGCCGGCCAGGCCGGGTGGATCAGTACCCCGTTGAGGGGCTAGGGCCCGCGGGGCCGGAGGGGGCCGAGCCGGGACAGGTAGCGGGGATCTCCGTCGTGGCGCGGGAACGGGCTGCGTCGATGTGGTCGGCCGACCGCCCTCCCCATGCCCCCCAGGGTGCACTGCCAGGTGGTCCTCGGCGAGGGTCACGGCGGCTTCCAGCGCTGTCGGCCGGTGGTAGCGGACCCATGCCGCAGTCCGCGGCGGAAGACCCTCCAGGAATTGCTCCGTCACCACCTTCTCCACCACCGCCGGCGCCCCTCCCGCGCCCTCCGGCTGCAGCCACCTGTTGGCCGCGTCTGTGAGTCGCTGGGCAAACGCGAACGGGCGGTCCCCCGGCCCCAGCCTCGCCTCCCGGAACCGCCTCCTATGGTCCTCGGGGGAGAGCCCCAGTCGGTCCATGATGGCCTTCTTTACGTTGGCGTAGATGTGCCTGGGCCCGAGTGGCAGACCCAGGGCCGCTGTCTGCGCCTCCCCCGTTAGGAGCGGCAGGAGGCGGATCGCGCACTCGCCCGCCGGCCAGCCACTCGCCCCCGCCATCGCCTCAAACATCTCTAGGTATGACTGCACCTGGTCCCCCGGGGTTATCTTGTGCACCACCACGCCCGTATATGCCGAGGGACCCGGCGCCGTTGGGGAAGCGACTGGTCGGGCCGCCAATTGTTCCAATACCTGGGTCTGCCGGTCCGCAGCAGGCTGCAGCGCTCCCAGGAAGTGCCGGTTGGCCTCGGCCTGCTCGCGCTGCATCGCGGCAATCTCTCCCAGCATTCGTCCAAGCGCGACCGCCGGCTGCATCAGGCCCTCTCCGTGGTCGTTTGCGTCCATCCCTGGCCGGGCGCCACTGTAGCCGTGATAGCGCTACCACCGGCGGGTTCCGTAAGGACGCACGGACACACGTTAAGAGCAACAAGTCTTTATTTTCCAAAGGGGGTCAGTGAGCAGGAATGAGGCCGCTCGTCGTGCTGTTGCTCGGCTTCACTCTGTCCTGCTCTGCACAGCCCAGCTCTCGTGCTCCGCTCTGCTCTGCTCGGCTCACGTCCCCCGATCTGGATCCTGCTCACTGTTTTTATCAGAGACAATCAGTGCAGATTATTTCCACCTGCTTTCTCCTCACCTACCAGCACCGTCCGCTGAACCACTCCCCCGCTCTCCCACCTGCAGCTGAGCTAACCACGCCCCTCCACCACAGCAGTTTTACACTTTGTTACGCACGTACAGCACCCCGTGAGGGGAGGGGAACATACACCGCGCTGCCCAGAACCCCAGACGGCCAGAGACCGGGTGTGGGCGCAAGTAATCACACCAACATCGATGGGTCTGGTTTAAACAGGCTATAGCACGTGCCAGTTTATTAATAATAATAATAATAATAAACAATAGAGGGAAATGGGAGGACGGCTGAGCTGATCCAAAACAAAGAAATTAGCAAAAACCCCACCCCTTACCTGTCCCAACGTCCTACACAAAACACTTATTTACTCTGGCGCTCGAGCAAGGCGCCCTAACCAAAAATACAGGGGGTGGATCGCTCAGATCTAACCTGGTGTGTATAACAGGAGATATCCCTACGGGTGATGTATGCCCAGGGCGTCTTTCCTAACACTCCCAAGTGCTTTCCGTTCTCCCTGGGAAGGACACACGAAATACAAATGATTAACACTTTCAATACTCCAAAACACTCCACCATGTACAACCAATTTCACAAGAGCACCCCAAACACAACCTTACACCCGGCCTGAGAGATATGGACTTAACAACCAGAAACACATAAATACAGCTGATGGGACGATGCGATTGGAGGATGGGAAAACAGGAACCAGCTGTAGGAGATCACGGGAGGGCGGATGAGTAATGAAGACAATTAGCTCCACCTGAGGAGGGTTATCACACACACAGAACACAGACAAGACCGGGGGTCGTAACACACTTCTACAAATTAAAAGGTAGGTTCTAAGTTGAGCTACAGTCTGGTGTATTATTAGTGTAATGCTGCTTATGCTTCAACTCTCAGTACAAAAATATTTGTGTGTGTTGTCAACTTTTGATTATTGTGCACAACATTAATTTATCTCATTCACAGAATGTGCAGCTTAATGCAAAGAGAAGAGAGACTCCAAAAGCAGAAAGACACTTCTGCCCTTTTGGTTTGAGCACCTGCCCCCCAAACTATCTGAAGCTTGTTTTAATCTTCCCATCAATAACCATGTTTTCATCACTAAGAAGTTTCTTTAGAGGAGCGCTTCATATGTTCACTGGGAGCCTTTTTCATCTCCACCTGAAGGACTTCGTAAAGGGAGGAGTCGGCAGTCTGCAACCTCACCACTAGATGTCACTAAACACTACACACTGTCCTCAACAGACACTTTCATATTGTAATGGAAATGTTTGAATATTTCGACAAAACAATAAATGAATAAACCAACATTTGTGTGAGTTGACAGCTTGTTTGTTTTGTTTCTGTCCTGCAGTGAATGTGAGGAAGACGTATGAAGAGCTGCAGAGAGGACATATTTATCTACATGTTAACAGGAGGACGTCACACTGCAGCCTTTCACTTAATGTGAATTATTACAGAGAATGAAGAGACGTTTATGCTGCTTACAGGTTCATCAAGATGATCTTCACATATTAACAACACTTTTATGATGTTTCCTTTTAGCAGAAGTAAGACGTTAACATTAAAGCAGCTTCTTGTTCTGCAGCTCATGCACACTAATGACGTAAAGAGGAAGGAAGCTCTGCTGGGGATGAACAGCAGCTTGTTACCAACTCCAGAAGAGACGAGCTGACCTCAGAGACATCAGCCTCCTCTTTAATGTAGACGTGTTTCTGGTGACTTACTGAATAAAGAGTTTCTGATCTGCTGATTGAACACAGAGGAGCAGCTATGAGTCCATCAGCCGGTGGATTAGTCGTCTTCCTTCTCTCTGTACAAGGTACTGTACTTCTACATTTATATTGTGAGGCCGTTACACACCTCACACACACACAGGGAGCTGTGTTTTTACTTCACACACAGGTCTGATGTCATCACACACAAATAATGACTAAATGAACATTAACAAAGAAGAAATGCTCTGAATAATTTGTCTCTGTTGAACTTCCTCTAATCGTTCAGCAGCGTTTCTTTGCATTAGACCACATTTAGAGGCTGTTATTCACTCCGAGTCTCTGACGACGTTTGTTCTTCTTTTTGGAGCATTTTATTGTGTATTTGTGGTCATTTTTATTCTCTTCCTGTTTGTTCAGTGTCTCTTTGAGGGACATTTTGTAGCTTTGATCCGTGTCACAGATAATTGATTCACTGCTGGATGCTGAAAAGTCACATTCTGTGGTTTTAGACAAATAAATATTGTTTTTGAAAATTCTATTTCTTATTTTTTGTTGGCTTTTGAAAGCCAGTCGAGTCTTAAAACACTTCTTATCAGTGACGTGTGATCTAATCAGCACATAACTGTCACGTTAGGGGGAGAGGTGTGAAAATGTGCGTTTCCGTGCTGCATTTTGTCAAAAATTGAGCAAACATGGGCGGTTTCTTGTGTTTGTGTGTGTGTGTGAGTGTGTGTGTGTGTGTGAGGGCACATCCTATTATTTTGCATGTTATCATACAAGGGTCAAAGGCGTTGGCGTGCAGAGGGGTGATTTAATTAATCATACGTGTGTTAATAAAGGTATCTGGGAATTTGATGTGGTTTCGACCGGAGAATGCATCTGCCCCCGTGGTTACCATGGTTACCATAGTCGTGCATTGTTTGATTAAATAATGCAGCTAAAAGCTTATGTCAATTGTGTCAAAATGGCGGCCAAATTGCCTGAACAGACACACGTGTATTTTCACACTTTCCCCCCAAAGGTGCCGTTCATATTCTACTAATCTATATGTCACAGTATCGTTCCCCTCAGAGTTCTGCATTTCTCTACAGTTTCATTTTATTGTGTATTTCTGGTCATTTTTATTCTCTTCCTGGTGGTTCAGTGTCTCTGTGAGGGACATTTTGTAGCTTTGATCCGTGTCATTAAATTACATTACATTACATGTAATTTAGCTGACGCTTTTATCCAAAGCGACGTACAATAAGTGCATTCAACCATAGGGTACAAACTCAGGAGAACAAGAAACAAGAAAGTGCAATTTCCTCAAATAAGCCAATTTACAATTTGCTATAGATGAGTGACGTTAAAAGTACAATTTAAGTTCTACAATTTGTTAGTCTTTAGTCGAGGTAGAGTCTGAAGAGGTGTGTCTTGAGTTTGCGGCGGAAGATGTGGAGGCTCTCTGTGGTGTCCTCAGTGAGGTGTGATCTATATGTCACAGTATCGTTCCCCTCAGAGTTCTGCATTTCTCTACAGTTTCCATCTCCACTCTGCAGCAGACTGACCACAGACAGAAGAGCACAGAGCAAAGACACTCTTCTTCTCACCAACCAAACCCTTCTAATACTTCAACTTGAGCTTTTTCAGGTCCACAGGTTCAATACGTCGCTGTTCCTTCCAGCTGCAGAGTCCATGTGGACATCGTGGACTCTTTCATTACTTTCTATAAACTCAATGATTTTCATATTTCTCATAATATCTTTTCTCTTCAGTAAACTACCAATGAGAGTGTGTCCTGTGATGTTGTTCTGAGTGTGACTGTGGTTCCTGATGTGCTGTGTTACAGTGATACAGAGTCAGGATGGATGGGGAGTGATTTACCTTCAGACTGACATCTGTGCTGCAAAAGGATCAACAGTGGATATAAGATGTGACATCACATACCCATATGGAATATATCCCTCTGATATAAAGGACAGATTCTGGTTCACTAAAGAGAAAGATGGTGAACCTGTGGATCTGAGAACAGACTCTGAGTATTCAGGCCGTGTGGAGTATGGATGTAGTAGTAAGAGTTGTTATCTGACCATCACAGACGTGAGAGAGAGCGACTCAGCTGAGTACAAATTCAGATTCATGACAAACAAACCAGGAGAGAAATATACTGGTTCACCTGGAGTCACTTTGTCTGTCACAGGTAACATTTTAATTCACATATTAATCATCTACAAATGTTCAACATCTAGAAAACTAGAGTATAAATGTCTTCTGTGAATGTTGACACTTTAATAAATAATATTCACAGATTCAGGTCTCCAGGTGCAGGTGAGAAGATCAGATTCTACCTGGTTGGAGCTGACGTGTCACAGCAGCTGTGTTCTGTCTGATCGTGCTGAATACGTCTGGTACAAGAATGAAGAGAACATCAAGAGAGGATCTTCTCTTCTAGTCTCCTCTGGTTCTACAGACAGATATTCCTGTTATTTAAGAGGATCTTGGAATCAACGTTCTCCTGTAGTGTGTAAGTTCACTCCACTGTGTCGGCCTGTGGATCTTTATTTATGTCATTCTCTTATTAATAGAAACACAAATATAAACTATCAGCAGACAGAATAATGTGATTTTCATAAAGACTCAAGTGAATTATTCCAGAACATAAGTAGAAGTGACGTGTCAGCTGGTGGAGGAAACAATCAATAACTCCTACAACAACTAGAAGTGAGAGGACAGACTCAGCTAAGGACACAAGCAGCATCTAAAGAGAAGAATGTGTGGAGATATGAACATTACAAAGGATTAAAGGCTGCTTATTGTCACTTTACACCAGCAGGAGTCTCACCTGTGACAGCTGCTGTGATGAATACTAGAGATAGTCTGAGAGAAAGACACACAAGTATTCATTCAAATGATCAACTATCTACGCTAACATCTTCTAACCTCTTAGTATGTTTATTCACGTCTCCTCCAGATGGTCCACAGCGTCCCTCTGTGTCAGTGAGTCCCTCTGCTGAGATGCTGGAGGGCGATTCAGTGACTCTGACCTGTAGCGCTGATGCTAACCCAGCAGCTAGCTACACCTGGTACAAGGAGGATGGAACGTCAGACCCTCGTCTTCTCAGTGAAGAAGCTCAGCTGGTCTTCAGCTCCATCCAGTCCTCTGACTCTGGAAATTATTCCTGTACAGCTGAGAACCAGCTGGGGAGGAAGACGTCTGACTTCATCTCTATCGACGTGAAATGTGAGTGAAACAACCTTTTTAAAAGCAACATAATCACTACTGAGGTAGTGTTTTGTTATTAACGTCTATTTATTGAACTCTAACTTGTAACAATATGCTGACACGTCTCCTCCAGATGGTCCACAGCGTCCCTCTGTGTCAGTGAGTCCCTCTGCTGAGATGCTGGAGGGTGATTCAGTGACTCTGACCTGTAGCACTGATGCTAACCCAGCAGCTAACTACACCTGGTACAAGGAGCATGAAGACTCACCACGAGCATCAGGACAGATCTTCACCATCACTGACTTCACAGCTGAACACAGTGGGAATTATTACTGTGAAGCCCAGAACGAGATGGGACGTAGTAACTCCACCTTACGTCTGATTACTTCTTCAGGTAAATCACACTCATTCTTCTGTTCTCTCACACATTATATCAACAATCCAACTAAAGAAGTGACTCACAGTAAACGCGGCCTTTAGCTCCTGTCCTCCACTCAGTGAAGCAGGAGAGCATTGTGGACTAGAAGGTGAACCTGAGCAGATACACTATGACCCCACTGAGAATCAAACCCTGGACCCTCGGTTCATCACTTTAAAGCTTCACCAGCTGAGCGTCCTGCAGACATCACGTGGTCTGATGCTGCGTCGTCTCATCAAATGATGAAGTCAGAAGTGGAAGGAACAAGAAGAGTCACGTTAGAAGAGCTGAAGATGTTGATACCTGAACAGAGTCTGTAGCTGTAAGAATGCAGGAGCAGCTCAGTGAGAGAAACAAGTCTGGAACAAACACAATGCTGTTAGCAACACAACAGTTAGCTAGCATGCTAACTAGTCAGCTTTGAGTATTAGCGGCAGTATTTTTGGGGGTTTGGATTGTTTCTCCAAAACGTCTCCTGATCGAGTGTGTTTAGTTTGTGTAGCAGTAAACACTCTACAGTTGCCATGGCAACAAGACATAATAAAATGGCCACCGCTGCGACCATCCACCTACGTTGTTTTGATAAGACGTTCTACTCATATTTAGTTTGAGTTAAAGTTCATCATCTGCATAGAGCAGATCTTAAGATCCCAGATATTCTGTTTCACTGAGTTAAACATCTTATTTCCGTCCTGTTGGTAATTAATTCACCTTCCATATTTAATACTTTATATTTGTTGTTTATTTTCTTTCCTGTGTTGGAAAAGGAGCCTCCAGTGGTTGGATAGCAGCGTTTGCGTCCACATCTACTATTTTCCTGGTGATCAACATGATCCTCGCTGTCCTCATGATCAGGTGAGCTGTTCAACTTCACTGATTAAATGTAGATGTGGATCTTACATTCAAGCAGTCGTTGAATCACTTGATTCGATCTTTTGTTTGTTCATTAATACATTTTTCTGTCCAGAAGAAAAAAGTCTCCACCAAGCAGCCGGCCTGCAGAGAGACCAGAGAACAACGCTCAGGTGAGGAGGACGAGCTCAGTGTGGAGGCCTCTGGGAACATCTGGGATCATCATGTCAGGCCTGTGAGGCAGGGATTTGAAAGCCAACAATTAAAATATAATACAAATTCATATAAATTAGTAAATAAAAGTTACCAGCAACACTGGGAGTTCAACTCCAGGTAAAAACCGGCCCACTGGGAGGTTTTGTCAGGTCCCTCTAGTTCAGCCCACTCCTACGTCCTGGTTCTTCTTCAAACCATTTAGACACCACCTGTCGCTCCCTCGTCCTGTTTTCCCTTTTTCCTGATGCGCTCTACGATTATTGACTCAATTTGAGTTAAAATAGGGTCCAACATACATCAAGTAAAATGTTATGCTGTAAAAACATGAGAGAGAACATGCTAACATGTAACTAAACAAACCAAGCTAAAATCATTGAAACAATAACTTGCAGCAACAACCCTGTGTACAGCGATATGGCCCAATATGATCCTCCTGGTGACAATCATATTATATATAACTATATTTCCATGAGAACCTGTAGGGCCCAAAGGAGTCATTAGAGAACAAGCCCTGCAGATATTCTACTATCTGGTCCTTTGTACTTCAGTCCAACAATACTATCCAATAAGTACTTCTTGTTCTTTGATGCAGATCCCACCAGCGGAGCCTTGCTATGCTACCGTGAGCTTCTCCAGAAACCAGGAGGATCTTCTTCTCTACTCCAACGTCAGTCCAGCTCGCCCCCCCAGACGCAAGGAGGAGGTGGAGGAAGTTCTGTACTCACGTGTCAACTTTGTGCGAGTGAGTCAGTGACAATCTTTACTGAACATGGATCCGTCTCTGCTTTTATCATCACTGTTTTATTGCTGTTTAAACGGGTTAATTATTAATATTCTGAGTTTACGGTTCTTTCACAGACGGAGATGTGAAGGAGCTGTGGATGATTCTTCTGCTCTGTACAGCACCGTCAGCAAAGCACCAAGAGAATGAACCCACACAGATATGTGGTCTGTTACTGTACAGAGTTTAAGCAGCTTAAACACACCTGCATGAATATGAGGTTTGACATGTTGTATATTCACCATCGTTAAGGCTTCCATCAGAGAAGCATCAGGGAGCCAATGGGAGGCCAGCTTGTAGTCTGTAATCACCTTTAAATGTTCCTAATCAGCAATATGTTACTACCAGTTCTATACAAGCATCTTCAGGTACATTTATCTGTAAATAGTCTTTACCAATATTGCCAATATGCTTCTATTGATTCTCATGTTTACTGAAGTTTTTGTTTTGTATGAGAACTTGTCTCAACTTAAAATGGCTGAATTGGACTTTCAGAGTGTTTTAAGCACCTAGTGGTAGAAATGATAATGTAGAAATGTTTAGGGTAGAATTGTAGTTTATGTGTTAGATATTAGTTATTACATTAGCATGTTAGATGAAGTGACTGCAATATGAATCAAACCCAATTCATAGTAATTATAGTCATATAATTACTGCACACATTTACCTGCTACAATGTAACGTTAAGACTTGGAGACGGATGCTAATTGCCGTCCTTGATGGATTCCAAAGAGTTTTTTCTCCTGTCAGGTAGTAGATGAGCAAAGTTTGTACGACAGCCCTGCGAGGCAAACATTCTGATTTTGGATCATATAGAACTGAGTTAAACATAATGGTTAAGATGTGTTAAGTTTACTCGCTATTAGATGATGAGATTATGATGCTTTATTATGTTTACATCAGGAAGCTTTAAGCCAAAGGAGTGATCATCGAATGTACGCTGAAAAAAACGATACTTTGGACCAACTTGTATTGGACAGTAGTCCAATACAATTCTATATTTTGCTTTATTTTAAATAAAATGTCACAACAAACAGTATTTTCTGTGATAGAAAAGTAGAATGTTCATACAAGATGAAACTGAAAACATTTAGTCACAGTCAATGTTTGATCTTGTTTAATAGAAATAAAGACAGGAAAATTCTCTTCAAAAGACCTTCAGGTTTACTCGTCTTCCCCGAGGTACAGAATGATGCACTTCAGCAGACACTCAGCTTCACCTCACGGCTCTACAGTGCAAACACTACAATACACGAATGGCTACTTGGAGTAACAGTAACTGAGATTTACAGAGGCTTTCAGCTACTACTGGGAAGTATACTGGTTCATGCAGCGTACTGGTTCATGCAGCGTACTGGTTCATGCAGTGTACTGGTTCATGCAGCGTACTGGTTCTTGCAGTGTACTGGTTCATGCAGTGTACTGGTTCTTGCAGTGTACCGGTCCTTGCAGTGTACCGGTTCTTGCAGTGTACTGGTTCATGCAGTGTACTGGTTCTTGCAGTGTACTGGTTCTCGCAGTGTACCGGTCCTTGCAGTGTACTGGTTCATGCAGTGTACCGGTTCATGCAGTGTACTGGTTCATGCAGCGTACTGGTTCTTGCAGTGTACCGGTTCTTGCAGTGTACTGGTTCTTGCAGTGTAATGGTTCTTACAGTGTACTGGTTCTTGCAGTGTAATGGTTCTTACAGTGTACTGGTTCATGCAGTGTACTGGTTCTTGCAGTGTAATGGTTCATACAGTGTACTGGTTCTTGCAGTGTAATGGTTCTTACAGTGTACTGGTTCTTGCAGTGTACTGGTTCTTGCAGTGTACTGGTTCTTGCAGTGTACTGCTTCTGCACAGTCATACTGATGCAGTGTTGCAAATAACAATCCACCTGTGCAAAACCAGCGTCCTGCTACACTGAGTTCATAGACATGATGTGAAAAAATGTTTTGTCAGACCTCTCAGCTCTAGTTTGAGCGAACCAGTTAAAAGTCCTCACAGTCAATAGATAACGTGCAGTATGTCTTCCTACATTCATGAAAATGAACATAATTGCTTTTTTAAATTATTATTGATGTGATAATGATCAAGTATGGATGTATGTATCAATACATCACAATTGATCAGGACTTCATTCTGACAACTCTTCCCTTTGTTTCTAATAGTCAGGAATCGCGGTTGTGATTCTCAGAAATTCCCCACTGACCTTTAAAAAACAAAAGAGTACATTACATGTTACATTATAACTTTGTGGTGTGTTTTTTTTTTTTTTTTACATCAAGTGTCCAAACATGAATGTTGTGTTGGTGTGGCATCATTTATTTGCAGGTTTCTAATGATAGGGGATAATATCATTAATTATATAAGCAATCACTGACGTATTGCCATTGATTACAAAAGTTGGTATTTCCAGGTATCTAGTTGGCCTCTCCTCTCCCAGGAGTCTTAACTGTTCTTTCTGGCAGTGAATCTTCTGGAGCTTTGGACTTTTGGACCGTCTTCTGCTACCTTTTCCAGAATACCTGCCTTTGTTTCTGAACTGAGAGTCAACCTTGTCTTGTTTGATCCCTACACAGCATTTCCCTTTGCTAACTGCAGTTTTCCAGGCTTTAAGTCACTCACTGAACAACCCTCATGATGAATTTAAGTGTGGTCAGTTCAGTATGTCTGGAGGGCTGATGACATCTTAACAAGTGGCTTAAAGTCTCTAAAGTCCAAGTCCTGCAGGCACACGGGCAGTTGGCATAGATGCAGGGACAGGATAGATCAGGGGTATTCAACTAAAATGTTAAGAGGTCCAGTTAGAGAAATTTTCTTGAAGCAAAGGTCCAGAAGATCATAATGTCTAACTATTTAGTGTGATATATATTTAAGTAGCCTGGTAGTTGTATAAACATCTGCATATAATCAATCCCTTTCAAATCAAAGGAATTCGGTACGATTAAAACACTTTTTAACAATATTTATTATCATGTAACATAGAACTGGACTTATGTGTGACTGCAGATATGTATGATGCTCTCTCATGAACTAAATACAAGTAATTTTTTTAATTAAATAAATACAAAATGAAAATGCTGCATGTAATAATAAATAATAATAACTTCAGAAAAATTAAATAAAGGGAGAGGAAAAGCTTGAATGTCCCCGTTTCTGTCTCAAACGATTTTACAGATAATAAATCTTAACACATCTTAACAATTTAACAGTTTTAGAGCATTAGTGTTGCATCCCACTCCCCCACTTTGTGGGTCAGTGGGAGAATTGAGCTCTAGCTTGTCCTGCCAGGACTTTAAACCTGGGCTTGAATGGAGTCAGGGCCATCCGCATGCACATGTGGAGGTGCTCATTGGTGAGCCTCGAACCATATTTATTTTTGATGATATTCATCGTGGAGAAAGCTGCCTCGCGGTTGTAGGTGGAGCCAAACATGGTCAAGATGTATATGGCAACTTTCCTCAGACCTGGAAAAGCTGTCGCAGGGACCGTTTGGAGCCAGAAAGTGGAAGGGTCAGTTCTTAGAAACTGCTCTCTCAGGGACACATCTGCTTGGAGATCAACCAGCTGCATCTGGAGAGGCCCAGGATTTACCCATTTAAAGTGCTGTGTGACTTCCTCTGAGAACCCCCTGACATCCGTGATGATAAATGGGTTCTGAATGAACATGGTGAGCTGCTGTCCAGAGCTGAAGCTGTCAAAACGGTTGCTGAAGTTTACCATCAGCTTATCAATGAAGTCAACAAAAGAAGACACGTCTCTGTGTCCCTGTACCTGTTCCTGCACTGCTGGGAAGTGTGCACAGTCTCCCTGCAGGTCGTCCTTGAACAACTCAAGTTTCTTTTGAAAGGAGCAGACAGCGGTCATCAGTTCACAAATTGAATGGTCCTCGCCCTGTAGCCTCAAATTCAGTTCATTCAGATGTGCAGTGATATCAACCAAAAAGGCCACATTATCCATCTGTTTCTCATTTCCTAAAAATAGAGAAAACTGCGTTGCTTTCTGATGTCTTAGCTTTGCCAAAAAAGATGCTACTTCCCTCCTGATGGACCAAAAGCGCGCTAAGACCTTCCCTTTGCTGAGCCATCTCACATTATTGTGCAGCAAAAGATCATCAGCATTGGCATCAACTTCTCTGAGGAATTCCCTCAGCATGCGATGCTGGGTGGAAGAGGATGCCCTGAGAAAATTGATCATTTTCATCATTGTATTCATCACTTCAGCGTGCTCATCTGACAGGGAGGCACAGAGGACAGATTGGTGAATGATGCAATGTAAGCTATGAGCTCTGGATTGTCCTCTTTCAGTCTTGCTACAGCTCCTTTCTCTCTCCCTATCATAGCAGGGGCTCCATCTGTGGCTATTGAAACCACTTGTGTTGGCTCTATTCCTCTCTTCGTTAACATCTCCTCAATGGCCAGGTAGACATCTTCTCCTCTTGTACTGGTTTGAAGGGGAGTGACACCTAACAGGTCTTCACAGAATGCTTTCTGGTCTGTGTTGAAACACCTGACCTACACTAACAGCTGAGCATTGTCACAGATGTGAGTGGACTCATCCACAGCTAAGCCTACACATGGTGCCTTATGTATGGCTTCATCTAGCTGGGTTAGCACATCCTCAGTTAATATTTCACCTTTCTTTGTGGCAGATGATGCTGACATGGGTATTTGGGCAGCTCTGAGGGAACCCTCATGAGCACGTTGTTGGGCAGGGAACGTGTGGCTCAGGATCCTGGTTGACTGTTCATATCGGGCTGTGAGGCCACTTGTTTTCTGTCATCTCACTTCGGATTTGAGTGGGTATGTTTGTTCAAAACCTTTATGTTTTGTCTCATAACGGCGTTTCACGTTGCCACTTTTAATAAGTGCCACGGTTTCTGAACATATAAGACACACTGGTTTTGTGCTCCCTGTGGGAAGTATGAACAGAAATGAGTCTGTCCATTCCGGATTAAATGCTCTATTTTCGCTGCCAACGTTTCTTTTTTTGGAGAGCGACATTTGTTCTTTATGTTTCTCTCGCTTTCTCTGTCTCACTCGCCTTTTCCTCAACTTTCTCCGGCGCAGTCGTCCGTTTCTCTCCCTTTGTTATCTAAATGTGTCGCTATCTTTCTTTTTCTTTCTCTGACTTTCTCATCTCTCAGCGCGGACGCAGCGCTGTCTTGAGACGTAACGTTTACCGCCGAGAATGCATAGATTTGATTGGCTGAGTGGTATCACGTGGGATGGCTTAACTCGCATGCAATTGGTCTGCGCGTTTCCTCATCCGCTAAACCACTACCGTAAATACTGCAAAAGCCGCGCCGCGCCGCCGGGTAAACAAAATAAAAACGCCGTCAGGTTTTAAATCACAACCTTCTGTTTTGGCTGGCGGTCCGGGTCCGGATGGGACGGCCTCTGGGTCCGGACCCGGACCGCGGTCCGCCAATTAGTGACCTATGGGATAGATTCTAGAATATTGTGATGTCACGAGAGGCTGGGTCTTGGAAGGGAGATACGTTCACCGGCGATGGCTGTAACTACTATGGCTCCATCTGCTGGTGGAGGTAGGAACTCCACCCCGAAACTCAGAGCATTCCCCTCACACCTGAAACCCACCAGGGTGTGACGACCGGGAGGCCTTCATGAGGGCGGAAGACACACCGCTGAGAGGGAGAGACGAGCTGCAGAAGAGCAGACCAAGACAGAAGGATTCCCCGAGGCAGGAGAGGACGGTGGTTTCTCCTTAAACAAGTGGATTTCCGTTTCCCCTCCAGAGACAAGACATTAGTTAAGTTTTACCGGCAAAGATCGACCGAAGCCTGAGTTGCCCCCTGTTTGGACTGTTTTCTGTTTAATCTGAAGGACGTAAATTAAAACCTTTGCTTACATTTTGAACCCGGTGTCCTCGCACTATTTGAACTACCCCGGAGAGAGCGGCGGCGCCTCTCGTGACATCACAATATAGACAACATTTAAAAAGATACATGTGAAGAAAACCTGTCACTAAATGTTCATACTGTTAGTTAATTTCCACTAGATGAAAACTTGAACTTAAAACTGAAATTAATGATTACATTCACTTACTACATTAGCAAGTAAACATCTGAACCAGGTTCAAAGCTATTCTCCAGTGTCTCATTTCTATTTTGGGTTTGTGATTCATATTTAAATGAACAAGAAAATAATGTTCACAGTTGTTCAGAAATATGGCCTTTTCAGGAAAAACGGTAAGCCTGTAAACACAAAGGATATGGTGAGATTTCACGTGTAGTTTTAGTGGACAGTCATCACGTCACTACAGATGAATTCATTGCCTAAGACTTGGATATGCTGGTGGTATTGTATTATACTGCATTATACTGACAAGAAGCTATATGAATTCTTATCACTCAGCACTTTAATCTATGCAAATATCAAAATGAAGAAAGAAAGAGTTAAGAAAGTCGAAATTATGAGCTAATGTATAGACGTAAGATATGCGCATGCGCGGGCTCCTTCGTAGTTTTGGCCAAAACCTCTTGGCGACTTTTTGTCAAAAGCGACTCGCGACAAATCCAGCGACCTTATCTGGTTTAATTGGAGACTTTTGCGGTGTCTGACGTGGGAGACGTATTGTTTGGCGTTTAACGAGGCTTTACCGTCCTCAGCGCGTCTCACAGAAGTCCAGCTGCAGTCAGAGCGCAGAGGAGACACACGTCACTCCAGACTGACAGTCACGTGCGCATGCGCAGAGCCGCCGCTGATCCTGAGGCGCAACACTGTTTCAATAAAGACAGAACTCTCTTCTCTCTTCTCACGCGACACTAATCACGACAGCTACACAATAAATACCACCCAGGACGTATTTTATCTCCCTACAAGTTGATTTATCTCGGACTCTGAAATACCGAAGATAATTTAGACTCGGCTGAAAGTGGACCTCTACGTCAAACGTCCCTCCTGTTGGTTTTGAGGTGTGGAGTGAAAACTTTTACAGTTCGGTAAAGTTGGCAAGATATTCACAGGCTTCCCGGTTCGTTCAGTAGCTCATCAGCGAGACGTTGTGAAAACACAAACCCACCTCTGTGTGACCGTAGTGACGTCACAACCAGCTGCAAGGAGCCTGCGCATGCGCAAATCTTAATCATAATCATGATTTCGACTTTCAAACCCTTCTTTTTTTTAGTGGCGGAAACGGGCTTCCATAGGAAAACACATTTCTCAGAAAACAACAAAAGATCGAACTCAGCTTATCGAAGGACGTTTTGTGGTCCTGCAGAAGGTGTTCGGCTTCACGACGCAGCTTAGTAAATACGACGGGCAAGATAAAGGATGGTTTGGTGACGTCATTTAGTCACGTGACATGAAAACCTCTGGTTTAAAGTAAAAACACTTTAGGTAAAAGTATTGCTGTTCATTTGCTCTGAGGGGCGTATGTTTTAGTTTCAGGCAAACTGAAAAACCCCAAATTACAATTTTCACTTTGACCGAAGTACAAATTCACTTTAAGTCAATGACACGAGGATGTACTTTTTTCAGTGTACGGAGCGCAGCGGCCTTGTAGGACAATACGGTGTTACAAGCTCTTTAAGATACGACGTGCCTCACCAGCAAGGGCCTTGTAGGTGAGGAGAAGTACCTTAACATCTATTCTTGATTTAACAGGGAGCCGGTGCAGAGAAGTTAATACAGGAGTGATATGATCCCTTTTCTTAGTTCTTGTTAACACAGCGTTCTGAATTCATTCAGGCACGTGCACAGATGCCCCGGATGAGAAAAGTTTCCTTCTACTGGAGCCCAATTCTTTCTTCATTCATCAACATTCAGGAATAAAAATGACTCTGTCATCAATTCCCCGCAAATGTGTTTCAATGTCTGACGGAGCATTTATTTGAGTTCTTGTGTTCCTCCTCCTCCTCCTCCTCCTCCTCCTCCTCTTCCTCCTCCTCGTGCAGAAACATCTACAGCATCAGACAAACAGGTGATGACGGTTTGTGCAAATCCCTGATGTTGTTTGGTGATAAATTAACAACATTAGCGTCGCTGAAAACATGACGTCACAACTGGACCGACGTTTCCTAAAAAACATACAAACAAAAAACTTCTCGTCCAGCTGTTTACTGACGTTTGTATCTCTCTCTTCATTAAACGTGACAGACAGGCAGAGAATTTAAAGGCAGTTTTACAGTTCTACAAATTAAAAGGTAGGTCTTAAGTTGAGCTACAGTCTGGTGTATTATTAGTGTAATGCTGCTTATGCTTACAAAAATATTTGTGTGTGTTGTCAACTTTTGATTATTGTGCACAACATTAATTTATCTCATTCACAGAATGTGCAGCTTAATGCAAAGAGAAGAGAGACTCCAAAAGCAGAAAGACACTTCTGCCTTTTTCTTTTGGTTTGAGCACCTGCCCCCCAAACTGTCTGAAGCTTGTTTTAATCTTCCCAACAATAACCATGTTTTCATCACTAAGACGTTTCTTTAGAGGAGCGCTTCATATGTTCACTGGGAGCCTTTTTCATCTCCACGTTACCTGAAGGACTTAAAGGGAGGAGGCTGCAGTCTGCAACCTTACCACTAGATGTCACTAAACACTACACACTGTCCTCAACAGACACTTTCATATTGTAATGGAAATGTGTGAACATTAAATAAATAAAGCAACATTTGTGTGTGTTGACAGCTTGTTTGTGTTGTTTGTGTCCTGCAGTGAATGTGAGGAAGACGTATGAAGAGCTGCAGAGAGGACATATTTATCTACATGTTAACAGGAGGACGTCACACTGCAGCCTTTCACTTAATGTGAATTATTACAGAGAATGAAGAGACGTTTATGCTGCTTACAGGTTCATCAAGATGATCTTCACATATTAACAACACTTTTATGATGTTTCCTTTTAGCAGAAGTAAGACGTTAACATTAAAGCAGCTTCTTGTTCTGCAGCTCATGCATACTAATGACGGAAAGAGGAAGGAAGCTCTGCTGGGTGTTGAACAGCAGCTTGTTACCAACTCCAGAAGAGACGAGCTGACCTCAGAGACATCAGCCTCCTCTTTAACGTAGACGTGTTTCTGGTGACTTACTGAATAAAGAGTTTCTGATCTGCTGATTGAACACAGAGGAGCAGCTATGAGTCCATCAGCCGGTGGATTAGTCGTCTTCCTTCTCTCTGTACAAGGTACTGTACTTCTACATTTATATTGTGAGGCCGTTACACACCTCACACACACACACAGGGAGCTGTGTTTTTACTTCACACACAGGTCTGATGTCATCACACACAAATAATGACTAAATGAACATTAACAAAGAAGAAATGCTCTGAATAATTTGTCTCTGTTGAACTTCCTCTAATCGTTCAGCAGCGTTTCTTTGCATTAGACCACATTTAGAGGCTGTTATTCACTCCGAGTCTCTGACGACGTCTGTTCTTCTTTTTGGAGCATTTTATTGTGTATTTCTGGTCATTTTTATTCTCTTCCTGGTTGTTCAGTGTCTCTTTGAGGGACATTTTGCAGCTTTGATCCGTGTCACAGATAATTGATTCACAGCCGGAGGCTGAAAAGTCACATTCTGTGGTTTTAGACAAATAAATATTGTTTTGGAAAATTCTATTTCTTATTTTTTGTTGGCTTTTGAAAGCCAGTCGAGTCTTAAAACACTTCTTATCAGTGACGTGTGATCTAATCAGCACATAAATGGCACGTTAGGGGGAGAGGTGTGAAAATGTGCGTTTCCGTGCCGCCATTTTGTCAAAAATTGAGCGAATATGGGCGGTGTCTTGTTTGTGTGTGTGTGTGTGTGTGTGTGTGTGTGTGAGGGCACATCCTATTATTTTGCATGTTATCATACAAGGGTCAAAGGCGTTGGCGTGCAGAGGGGTGATTTAATTAATCATACGTGTGTTAATAAAGGTATCTGGGCATTTGATGTGGTTTTGAAAATGTATCTGCCCCCGTGGTTACCATGGTTACCATAGTCGTCCATTGTTTGATTAAATAATGCAGCTAAAAGCTTATGTCAATTGTGTCAAAATGGCGGCCAAATTGCCTGAACAGACACACGTGTATTTTCACACTTTCCCCCCAAAGGTGCCGTTCATATTCTACTAATCTATATGTCACAGTATCGTTCCCCTCAGAGTTCTGCATTTCTCTACAGTTTCCATCTCCACTCTGCAGCAGACTGACCACAGACAGAAGAGCACAGAGCAAAGACACTCTTCTTCTCATCAACCAAACCCTTCTAATACTTCAACTTGAGCTTTTTCAGGTCCACAGGTTCAATACGTCGCTGTTCCTTCCAGCTGCAGAGTCCATGTGGACATCGTGGACTCTTTCATTACTTTCTAAAAACTCAATGATTTTCATATTTCTCATAATATCTTTTCTCTTCAGTAAACTACCAATGAGAGTGTGTCCTGTGATGTTGTTCTGAGTGTGACTGTGGTTCCTGATGTGCTGTGTTACAGTGATACAGAGTCAGGATGGATGGAGAGTGAAATACGATCAGACTGACGTCTGTGCTGCAAAAGGATCAACAGTGTATATAAGCTGTGACTACACACACCCACCTAGAATACGTCCCTCTGATATAAAGGACAGATTCTGGTTCACTAAAGTGAAAGATGGTGAACCTGTGGATCTGAGAACAGACTCTGAGTATTCAGGCCGTGTGACATATGGATGTTATAGTTATAGTGAGAGTTGTTATCTGATCATCACAGACGTGAGAGAGAGCGACTCAGCTGAGTACAAATTCAGATTCATGACAAACAAACCAGGAGAGAAATATACTGGTTCACCTGGAGTCACTTTGTGTGTCACAGGTAACATTTTATTTAACATAATAATCATCTACAAATGTTCAACATCTAGAAAACTAGAGTATAAATGTCTTCTGTGAATGTTGACACTTTAATAAATAATATTCACTGATTCAGGTCTCCAGGTGCAGGTGAGAAGATCAGATTCTACCTGGTTGGAGCTGACGTGTCACAGCAGCTGTGTTCTGTCTGATCGTCCTGGATACGACTGGTACAAGAATGAAGAGATCATCAAGAGAGGATCTTCTCTTCTAGTCTCCTCTGGTTCTACAGACAGATATTCCTGTTATTTCAGAGGATCTTATGGTCAACGTTCTCCTGCAGTGTGTAAGTTCACTCCACTGTGTCGGCCTGTGGAGCTTCAACAACATCTCACATGGAGGCACCAGACCGCTGCATGTAAACTAGAGGCATCAAAAAGATGAAGCACAACGTTCCTCAGGAGGTGGAGCCGTGGTCCACTGACCAGAGGGTTGCTGGTTCAATCCCCGGCCCCTGCAGTCTACGTGTAGAAGAGTCACTCACACACTGACACAACAATATGATTCTAATCACAGCTGTAAACACACTGGAGTCTAAATGTTAAAGGAGACACAGATCTTTATTTATGTCATTCTCTTATTAATAGAAACACAAATATAAACCATCAGCAGACAGAATAATGTGATTTTCATAAAGACTCAAGTGAATTATTCCAGAACATCAGTAGAAGTGACGTGTCAGCTGGTGGAGGAAACAATCAATAACTCCTACAACAACTAGAAGTGAGAGGACAGACTCAGCTAAGGACACAAGCAGCATCTAAAGAGAAGAATGTGTGGAGATATGAACATTACAAAGGATTAAAGGCTGCTTATTGTCACTTTACACCAGCAGGAGTCTCACCTGTGACAGCTGCTGTGATGAATAATAGAGATAGTCTGAGAGAAAGACACACAAGTATTCATTCAAATGATCAACTATCTACGCTAACATCTTCTAACCTCTTAGTATGTTTATTCACGTCTCCTCCAGATGGTCCACAGCGTCCCTCTGTGTCAGTGAGTCCCTCTGCTGAGATGCTGGAGGGCGGTTCAGTGACTCTGACCTGTAGCGCTGATGCTAACCCAGCAGCTAGCTACACCTGGTACAAGCAGGATGGAACGTCAGATCCTCGTCTTCTCAGTAAAGAACCTCAGCTGGTCTTCAGCTCCATCCAGTCCTCTGACTCTGGAAATTATTCCTGTACAGCTGAGAACCAGCTGGGGAGGAAGACGTCTGACTTCATCTCTATCGACGTGAAATGTGAGTGAAACAACCTTTTTAAAAGCAACATAATCACTACTGAGGTAGTGTTTTGTTATGAACTTCTATTTATTGAACTCTAACTTGTAACAATATGTTGACACGTCTCCTCCAGATGGTCCACAGCGTCCCTCTGTGTCAGTGAGTCCCTCTGCTGAGATGCTGGAGGGCGGTTCAGTGACTCTGACCTGTAGCACTGATGCTAACCCAGCAGCTAGCTACACCTGGTACAAGGAGGATGGAACTTCAGACCCTCATCTTCTCAGTAAAGAACCTCAGCTGGTCTTCAGCTCCATCCAGTCCTCTGACTCTGGAAGGTATTCCTGTACAGCTGAGAACCAGCTGGGGAGGAAGACGTCTGACTTCATCTTGATCCCTGTGAAATGTGAGTGAAACACAACCTCTTTAAAAGCAACATAATCACTACTGTCAAGTTCTCCAGGTGTTAATTATATTCATCTCGGCCCAAACTTGAAAATGGCTTGTTTAACCCAAATATCACAAGGGGACAACTCGGATCTGTTTTGGTCTTTTATTTTCAATCGTAATGGTTGTGGGAACCGGAATAGCTTGATAACCTTAAAGCAAAAATAGTAGACTAAATTCTACATCAAAGTAATAAAATAACAACAAAATAATAATTCATCATTAAACACCATTCTTTACCACATTAAGTAAATACACTAGCAAATCCAATTCAAAGAAGTATTTCCATTACAATTTAAACTTCTACTTTTCCTTTTACGGGTAAAAGATCAAAATCAACAGAAAATGGCAAACAAACTATTGCTTCAAACAATATTTGAAATGAATAAAATCCATAGCAGTTGCGTCTGTGGTCGAACATGAGCGGCTGAGAGAGGGCGGCTAAGCTAATACCTAAACATTTTATACTCCTGCCTGATGAGGGACGCGCTGGTGACTCGGTCCCTCCAGAAATATGGGTTGTATTTTTAGGGTTCCACTTCTCTTTAGTTCTCTGCCCCTTTCAGGGTTGGAGTTTACCGATGCTCCTTGTTTAAAATGCATGTGCAAACTGGTTTTAAACGCAATAACTACTAAGGTAGTGTTTTGTTATTACATCACATTACATTACATGTCATTTAGCTGACGCTTTTATCCAAAGCGACTTACAATAAGTGCATTCAACCATAGGGTACAAACTCAGGAGAACAAGAAACAAGAAAGTGCAATTTCCTCAAATAAGCCAATTTACAATTTGCTGTAGATGAGTGGCGTAATAAGTCCAATGTAAGTGCTACAGTTAGTGTGTTAGTGGAGGTAGAGTCTGAAGAGGTGTGTCTTTAGTCTGAAGACCATTTAGGAGCAGGACAGCAAAGAGTGGTGATCTAGTCGAGTATTTTGCTCTCAGTGAGGAGGAACAAGCAGTTTATCACATACAGAGCGGAAAGGGCGGGTCTGGATGTCGGGTTTGACCATGCCCTGGATGTTAGCTGGACCCGATCCATTCACAGCATGGTACGTGAGCACCAATGTTTAGAACTGGATGCGGGCAGCCACCGGTACCAGTGAAGAGAGCGGAGGAGTGGAGTAGTGTGGGAGAACTTAGGAAGGTTGAAGACCAGGCGAGCTGCTGCATTCTGGATGAGCTGCAGAGGTGGACTGGTGGTAGCAGGAGACCTGCAGGAGGGAGTCGCAGTAGTCCTGGCGGGAGATGACAAGAGCCTGAATCAGTACCTGGGCAGCCTTCTGAGTGAGAAGGGGACGTATTCTCCTGATGTTGTAGAGCGTGTATCTACAAGATTGTGTTGTCGCGGTGATGTTGGGAGTCAGGGAGAGTCGGCTGTCAAGTGTGACGCCGAGGTTCCTAGCGGTCAAAGTGGGCATTAGTACGGAGTTGCCAAAGTTGACCGTCAGGTCCTGGGTCGGGGAGTCTTTTCCCGGAAAGAGAAGTAGTTCAGTCTTGTCGGGGTTTCAGATGGTGGGCGGACATCCACTGAGAGATGTCAGTTAGACAGGCAGAGATCCGTGCCGCCACCTGTGTGTCCGAGGGAGGGAAGGAGAGAATGCGTTGGGTGTCATCGGCATAGCTGTGGTAGGAGAAGCCATGCGAGCGAATGACAGCGCCGAGAGAGTTGGTGTAGAGCAAGAAGAGGAGGGGACCCAGGACGGAACCGTGAGGAACTCCAGTAGTAAGAGGACAAGGTTCCGACACAGATCCTCTCCAGGTTACCCGGTAGGTACGGCCGTTGAGGTAGGACGAGAGAAGGGAGAAAGCAGAGCCTGAGACACCAAGTTCATGAAGGGAGGAAATAAGGATCTGGTGGTTGACTGTGTCTAATGCAGCAGAGAGGTCCAGAAGGATGAGGACAGATGAGAGAGAGGCGGCTCTAGCAGTGTGGAGTTGCTCTGAGACAGCAAGGAGAGCAGTCTCTGTGGAATGGCCTTGAATCCTGACTTGTGGAGGTGAAGGGGGTTGTTATGGTGGAGATAGGAGGAGAGTTCGTTAAAGATACACGTTCAAGGGTTTTGGATAAAAAGAGGAAGAAGAGAGACCGGTCTGTAGTTGTTTTCTTCAGAAGGGTTGATGGTGGGTTTCTTCAGGAGTGGGTTTACTCTTGCCTCCTTCAGAAAATTGGGAAAACAGCCAGATAACAGAGCATTGTTGATGAGACAGGTGAGGAAAGGGAGGTCAGGTGCGTAGATTGTAGAAGATCTGATGGAATGGGGTCAAGAGGGCATGTGGTCGGACGGGCAGAGGTTAATAGGGTAAGAATTTGGTTAGGAGACAGGGGGGTGAAGGAGGAAAGTGAGGGTGATAGAGGTGAAGTCAATGGGACGCGAGAAGTAGGAGGTGGGTTTGAGAAAGAGGAGTGTATGTCATGAACTTCTATTTATTTAACTCTAACTTGGAATAATTTGTTGACACGTCTCCTCAAGATCTTCCACAGCGTCCCTCTGTGTCAGTGAGTCCCTCTGCTGAGATACTGGAGGGCGATTCAGTGACTCTGACCTGTAGCACTGATGCTAACCCAGCAGCTAACTACACCTGGTACAAGGGGGATGGAACTTCAGATCCTCATCTTCTCAGTGAAGAACCTCAGCTGGTCTTCAGCTCCATCCAGTCTTCTGACTCTGGAAGGTATTCCTGTACAGCTGAGAACCAGCTGGGGAGGAAGACGTCTGACTTCATCTCTATCGATGTGAAATGTGAGTGAAACAACCTTTTTAAAAGCAACATAATCACTACTGAGGTAGTGTTTTGTTATGAACTTCTATTTATTGAACTCTAACTTGTAATAAGATGTTGACACGTCTCCTCCAGATGGTCCACGGCGTCCCTCTGTGTCAGTGAGTCCCTCTGCTGAGATGCTGGAGGGCGATTCAATGAATCTGACCTGTAGCACTGATGCTAACCCAGCAGCTAACTACACCTGGTACAAGGAGCATGAAGACTCACCACGAGCATCAGGACAGATCTTCACCATCACTGACTTCACAGCTGAACACAGTGGGAATTATTACTGTGAAGCCCAGAACCAGATGGGACGTAGTAACTCCACCTTACGTCTGATTACTTCTTCAGGTAAATCACATTCATTCTTCTGTTCTCTCACACATTATATCAACAATCCAACTAAAGAAGTGACTCACAGTAAACGCGGCCTTTAGCTCCTGTCCTCCACTCAGTTAAGCAGGAGAGCATTGTGGACTAGAAGGTGAACCTGAGCAGATACACTATGACCCCACTGAGAATCAAACCCTGGACCCTCGGTTCACCACTTTAAAGCTTCACCAGCTGAGCGTCCTGCAGACATCAGGTGGTCTGATGCTGCGTCGTCTCATCAAATGATGAAGTCAGAAGTGGAAGGAACAAGAAGAGTCACGTTAGAAGAGCTGAATATGTTGATACCTGAACAGAGTCTGTAGCTGTAAGAATGCAGGAGCAGCTCAGTAAGAGAAACGAGTCTGGAACAAACACAATGCTGTTAGCAACACAACAGTTAGCTAGCATGCTAACTAGTCAGCTTTGAGTATTAGAAGCAGTATATTGGGGGTTTGGATTGTGTCTCCAAATCATCTCCTCACGGAGTGTGTTTAGTTTCTGTAGCAGTAAACAATCTACAAAAGTTGCCATGACAACAGGACACAATAAAATGGCCGCCGCTCTTGCCATCCAGCTACGTTGTTTAGAAGACTTCTCACATATAATTTGAGTTAAAGTTCATCATCTGCATAGAGCAGATCTTAAGGTCCCAGATATTCTGTTTCACTGAGTTAAACATCTTATTTCCATCCTGTTGGTCCTTAATTCATCCTCCACCCTCCATATTTAGTAGTTTATATATTTGTTGTTTGTTTTCGTTCCCGTGTAGGAAAAGGAGCCTCCCCATGGCCAATAACAACAGCTGTTTTTGCGTCCACATCTGCTATTTTCCTGGTAATCATCATGATCCTCAGTGTCCTCTTGATCAGGTGAGCGGTTCAACTTCACTGATAAAATGTAGATATGGATGTGTCAGCAGCCGAGGTTTCTTAAAAACTAAAAGTGTGTTGCCAACAACGCCACCAGGTAAAAGCGAAGAGCCCTAGGAACTCAAAATAATTAAAAACAAGGTCTGTTTGTTTGGGGGAGAGCAGTGAAACAATGACCCAAGAGGAGACAGGGGCAGAAATACTAATAAAAGAATATTTATTTTAATACAATGATTAAAATATATAAAGGAAGCTAAAATAGTCCGTCCAAACTCACCACCACAGTAGAGCGAAGTCCTGCGCATCCTTAGTCCACCGGTTCAGACGTCTCTGACTGCCAGCTTCCCTCTGCTGCTGCTGCTGCTTCTTGCATTCGCTCAACACTGCGGTGTGTTCCTGCTCCCTTCTGCCTTCTTTCTCTTTTCTTGCCAGTGTCCCGTCTTCCTGTTTCAAAAAGTTCCGCCTCTGGCCTTTCCCCATTGGTCCATTGGGCATATGCCACTAATTGGTAACATGTCACTGGGGACGATTGTTAATTGAGGATACAATGCAAACCAACACTCAAAGCACACAATACATCGTTATATCGAACATGCAAACAATCATGAATCAATAAGTCATAAATCATGAACCATAAAATATGCAATCCATAAATCAATAAATACACAATCAATAAAACATGCATTGTCTCCAATCTCCACCCCGTGACAGATGTTACATTCAAGGAGTCGTTGAATCACTTAATTCGATCTTCTGTTTGTTCATTAATACATTTTTCTGTCCAAAAGAAAAAAGTCTCCACCAAGCAGCCGGCCTGCAGAGAGACCAGAGAACAACGCTCAGGTGAGGAGGCCTCTGGGAACATCTGGGAACATCTGGGATCATCATGTCAGGCCTGTGAGGCGGGGATTTAAAAGCCAACAATTAAAATATAATACAAATTCATATAAATTAGGAAATAAAAGTTACCAGCAACACTGGGAGTTCAACTCCAGGTAAAAAACGGCCCACTGGGAGGTTTTGTCAGGTCCCTCTAGTTCAGCCCACTCCTACGTCCTGGTTCTTCTTCAAACCATCTAGACACCACCTGTCGCTCCCACACGATGACAGTTTGTAGATGGAACTTCATTAACCTCAATGACCTTAATTACAACCATTAAACACATGAGACCTCCATGAGAACCTGTAGGGCCCAAAGGAGTCATTAGAGAACAAGCCCTGCAGATATTCTACTATCTGGTCCTTTGTACTTCAGTCCAACAATACTATCCAATAAGTACTTCTTGTTCTTTGATGCAGATCCCACCAGCGGAGCCTTGCTATGCTACCGTGAGCTTCTCCAGAAACCAGGAGGATCTTCTTCTCTACTCCAACGTCAGTCCAGCTCGCCCCCCCAGACGCAAGGAGGAGGTGGAGGAAGTTCTGTACTCACGTGTCAACTTTGAGAGTTCTGGTGCTGCCAGCGAGTGAGTCAGTGACAATCTTTACTGAATATGGATCCGTCTCTGCTTTTATCATCACTGTTTTATTGCTGTTTAAACGTGTTAATGATTAATATTCTGAGTTTACGGTTCTTTCACAGACGGAGATGTGAAGGAGCTGAGGATGATTCTTCTGCTCTGTACAGCACCGTCAGCAAAGCACCAAGAGAATGAACCCACACAGATATGTGGTCTGTTACTGTACAGAGTTTAAGCAGCTTAAACACACCTGCATGAATATGAGGTTTGACATGTTGTATATTCACCATCGTTAAGGCTTCCATCAGAGAAGCATCAGGGAGCCAATGGGAGGCCAGCTTGTAGTCTGTAATCAGCCTTTAAATGTTACTAATCAGCAATATGTTACTACCAGTTCTATACAAGCATCTTCAGGTACATTTATCTGTAAATAGTCTTTACCAATATTGCCAATATGCTTCTATTGATTCTCATAATGTTTACTGAAGTTTTTGTTTTGTATGAGAACTTGTCTCAACTTAAAATGGCTGAATTGGACTTTCAGAGTGTTTTAAGCACCTAGTGGTAGAAATGATAATGTAGAAATGTTTAGGGTAGAATTGTAGTTTGTGTGTTAGATATTAGTTATTACATTAGCATGTTAGATGAAGTGACTGCAATATGAATCAAACCCAATTCATAGTCATTATAGTCATATAATTACTGCACACATTGACCTGCTACAATGTAACGTTAAGACTTGGAGACGGATGCTAATTGGCGTCCTTGATGGATTCCAAAGAGTTTTTTCTCCTGTCAGGTAGTAGATGAGCAAAGTTTGTACGACAGCCCTGCGAGGCAAACCTTCTGATTTTGGTTCATATAGAACTGAGTTAAACATAATGGTTAAGATGTGTTAAGTTTACTCGCTATTAGATGGTGAGATTATGATGCTTTATTATGTTTACATGAGGAAGCTTTAAGCCAAAGGAGTGATCATCGAATGTACGCTGAAAAAAACGATACTTTGGAGCAACTTGTATTGGACAGTAGTCCAATACAATTCTATATTTTGCTTTATTTCAAATAAAATGTCACAACAAACAGTATTTTCTGTGATAGAAAAGTAGAATGTTCATATAAGATGAAACTGAAAACATTTTGTCACAGTCAATGTTTGATCTTGTTTAATAGAAATAAAGACAGGAAAATTCTCTTCAAAAGACCTTCAGCTTTACTCGTCTTCCCCGAGGTACAGAATGATGCACTTCAGCAGACACTCAGCTTCACCTCACGGCTCTACAGTGCAAACACTACAATACACGAATGGCTACTTGGAGTTACAGTAACTGAGATTTACAGAGGCTTTCAGCTGCTACTGGGAAGTATACTGGTTCATGCAGTGTACTGGTTCATGCAGTGTACCGGTTCATGCAGTGTACCGGTTCTTGCAGTGTACTGGTTCATGCAGTGTACTGGTTCTTGCAGTGTAACGGTTCATGCAGTGTACTGGTTCTTGCAGTGTACTGGTTCTTGCAGTGTAACGGTTCATGCAGTGTACTGGTTCATGCAGTGTACTGGTTCTTGCAGTGTACTGGTTCTTGCAGTGTAACGGTTCATGCAGTATACCGGTTCATGCAGTGTACTGGTTCATGCAGTGTACTGGTTCTTGCAGTGTACTGGTTCTTGCAGTGTACCGGTTCTTGCAGTGTACTGGTTCATGCAGTGTACTGGTTCTTGCAGCGTACCGGTTCTTGCAGTGTACTGGTTCTTGCAGTGTAACGGTTCATGCAGTGTACCGGTTCTTGCAGTGTACCGGTTCTTGCAGTGTACTGGTTCTTGCAGTGTACCGGTTCTTGCAGTGTACCGGTTCATGCAGTGTACTGGTTCTTGCAGTGTACCGGTTCTTGCAGTGTACTGGTTCTTGCAGTGTACCGGTTCATGCAGTGTACCGGTTCATGCAGTATACCGGTTCATGCAGTGTACTGGTTCTTGCAGTGTACTGGTTCTTGCAGTGTACCGGTTCTTGCAGTGTACTGGTTCATGCAGTGTACAGGTTCTTGCAGCGTACCGGTTCTTGCAGTGTACTGGTTCTTGCAGTGTAACGGTTCATGCAGTATACCGGTTCATGCAGTGTACTGGTTCTTGCAGTGTACTGGTTCTTGCAGTGTACCGGTTCTTGCAGTGTACCGGTTCATGCAGTGTACCGGTTCTTGCAGTGTACCGGTTCTTGCAGTGTACTGGTTCTTGCAGTGTACCGGTTCTTGCAGTGTACCGGTTCATGCAGTGTACTGGTTCTTGCAGTGTACCGGTTCTTGCAGTGTACTGGTTCTTGCAGTGTACTGGTTCTTGCAGTGTACCGGTTCATGCAGTGTACCGGTTCATGCAGTATACCGGTTCATGCAGTGTACTGGTTCTTGCAGTGTACTGGTTCTTGCAGTGTACCGGTTCTTGCAGTGTACCGGTTCATGCAGTGTACTGGTTCTTGCAGTGTACCGGTTCTTGCAGTGTACTGGTTCTTGCAGTGTACCGGTTCTTGCAGTGTACTGGTTCATGCAGTGTACCGGTTCATATAGTTTACTGCTTCTGCACAGTCATACTGATGCAGTGTTGCAAATAACAATCCACCTGTGCAAAACCAGCGTCCTGCTACACTGAGTTCATAGACATGATGTGAAAAAATGTTTTGTCAGACCTCTCAGCTCTAGTTTGAGCGAACCAGTTAAAAGTCCTCACAGTCAATAGATAACGTGCAGTATGTCTTCCTACATTCATGAAAATGAACATAATTGCTTTTTTAAATGATTATTGATGTGATAATGATCAAGTATGGATGTATGTATCAATACATCACAATTCATCAGGACTTCATTCTGACAACTCTTCCCTTTGTTTCTAATAGCCAGGAATCGCGATTGTGATTCTCAGAAATTCCCCACTGACCTTTAAAAAACAATAGAGTACATTACATGTTACATTATAACTTTGTGCTGTGTGTTTTTTTTTTACATCAAGTGTCCAAACATGAATGTTGTGTTGGTGTGGCATCATTTATTTGCAGGTTTTTAATGATAGGGGATAATATCATTAATTATATAAGCAATCACTGACGTATTGCCATTGATTACAAAAGTTGGTATTTCCAGGTATCTAGTTGGCCTCTCCTCTCCCAGGAGTCTTAACTGTTTTTTCTGGCAGTGAATCTTCTGGAGCTTTGGACTTTTGGACCGTCTTCTGCTACCTTTTCCAGAATACCTGCCTTTGTTTCTGAACTGAGAGTCAACCTTATCTTGTTTGATCCCTACACAGCATTTCCCTTTGCTAACTGCAGTTTTCCAGGCTTTAAGTCACTCACTGAACAACCCTCATGATGAATTTAAGTGTGGTCAGTTCAGTACGTCTGGAGGGCTGATGACATCTTAACAAGTGGCTTAAAGTCTCTAAAGTCCAAGTCCTGCAGGCACACGGGCAGTTGGCATAGATGCAGGGACAGGATAGATTCTAGAATATTGTGACGTCACGAGAGGCTGGGTCTTGGAAGGGAGATACGTTCACCGGCGATGACTGTAACTACTATGGCTCCATCTGCTGGTGGAGGTAGGAACTCCACCCCGAAACTCAGAGCATTCCCCTCACACCTGAAACCCACCAGGGTGTGACGACCGGGAGGCCTTCATGAGGGCGGAAGACACACCGCTGAGAGGGAGAGACGAGCTGCAGAAGAGCAGACCAAGACAGAAGGATTCCCCGAGGCAGGAGAGGACGGTGGTTTCTCCTTAAACAAGTGGATTTCCGTTTCCCCTCCAGAGACAAGACATTAGTTAAGTTTTACCGGCAAAGATCGACCGAAGCCTGAGTTGCCCCCTGTTTGGACTGTTTTCTGTTTAATCTGAAGGACGTAAATTAAAACCTTTGCTTACATTTTGAACCCGGTGTCCTCGCACTATTTGAACTACCCCGGAGAGAGCGGCGGCGCCTCTCGTGACATCACAATATAGACAACATTTAAAAAGATACATGTGAAGAAAACCTGTCACTAAATGTTCATACTGTTAGTTAATTTCCACTAGATGAAAACTTGAACTTAAAACTGAAATTAATGATTACATTCACTTACTACATTAGCAAGTAAACATCTGAACCAGGTTCAAAGCTATTCTCCAGTGTCTCATTTCTATTTTGGGTTTGTGATTCATATTTAAATACACAAGAAAATAATGTTCAGTTGTTCAGAAATATGGCCTTTTCAGGAAAAACGGTCAACCTGTAAACACAAAGGATATGGTGAGATTTCACGTGTAGTTTTAGTGGACAGTCATCACGTCACTACAGACGAATTCATTGCCTAAGACTTAGATATGCTGGTGGTATTGTATTATACTGCGTTATACTGACTAGAAGCAATAGGAAGTCTTATCACTCAGCACTTTAATCTATGCAACTGTAACGGTCGGTATTATTACCGCCGCCTTATAGGGGTTATAAAACACTTACTCTGGGGAGGACTGAGTGGGACAGGATCTGGGTCCCCCACACTCAATGCCTGTGGCCTCGATGCTCAGGTGAGTGAACAGGTTGTTTACTATTTAGCAGCTAGACTGGACGGTAGCTTCTTAGACGGGGCAAAGTGGGCTTCAGTAGGTGGTCGTCTGAAGTGTGTGTGGGGTGCGTGAGGTAACCCCCCCCCCCCCCCCACTCTACCCAGGTCCAGCTAAACAGGTGAGGCGCCCCTACCCCGGATAAGCAGCCCAATATACTAGACTAAGGTAAACAAACACGTACAGCTGTTGTTCCCTCTATTGTTTACTCAAGGATAAACACAGAGCACAGTTATATGGGATGGTTTCATTAATACAGTCACCTAGAAACCTCACGAATGGCTACTCAATACCTCGGTTTCACCTCACCATCAAACATTGGGTGCTTAACTTGACAGTTAGTGAGCCATACCCGTCTATTGGAAGTTCTCATGGAACCTGGGGAAGCAACGTTCACCCTTGTGACAACTAACAATGGCTCCCTTTAACCAGAACGGGAAGCTTAACAGAGAATATAGCTTCCTTCTAAAGGCATTTCACATTCACATTTCAATAAACTTACTTTAGATGGCAAAATAAACAGTTACTCAGCGTCTGCTGTGCCAGTCTGCATGAGCTAACCGTGTCACTCCGGTGTGTATGGGTGCGTGTGTGCGTGTTAGTGTTGGTGTCAGCTCCGTTGTTGTACAGTTCAGTTCAGTAGGTGCTGTTAGCGTCTGCGTGCTTGGGTGTGTGTGTGGGCGCACAGCGCGGCTAGTTCGTTCAGTTCACAGACGGTTCTGTTCGGCTGCACACGCCGCCTGCTGGTTCATGGATCAGTGTGTTGAAATGTGGTGCAGTGGTTACCCACACAACCGCAGAGGTCACACGTCGTGGGACGTCCGATGGCTGGCAGGGTAAACCTCCAATGAAACGTGTTGTCCTGACGTCAATCGCCCCCTTTCCCGCGCAGCTCACGCACGGAGTGGGGAGAGGTGGACAGAGCGTTCAGCTAGCACGCTGCACCTCGAGATGTTGATGTCCCGGCTTGCTCTTCTTGGACACTCCTCCAGTCATCTTCATCGGTGCACCGGCATCTAGCCCCCAGCTAAATGCAACAGTTAACTTTAACTTTACTCTAACGCCGCACGACTTCGGCGCTCGCGCTACCCGAGGAAACGTAAACCCAGACGTAACCGCGTTACTGGTTTAAACGTGTCACTTTAATCTAATGCAGCGCGACTTTGGCGCTCGCACCATTCAATTAAAACGAAAACCCAAACGTAACCGCGTTACTGGTTCAGAACGTGTCACTCGATACGACCACTTGACATTATTCCTTACCGGGAAAAACACTTGACGCGCCCGTCGAGCCCAAAAACTTCTATCGCTCTCCTTTTCGCCGCCCGTACTCCCGTTTTCCCTCTCTCTCTTCTCCGCGTTCACGTCAGTCTTAAAGCCGTAGTACATATTTGTACCCGCTACATTCCCCCCTGCAAAACCCTGCCATGCCATCCAACATCCACCAACGGTGCGACCCCTGAAACAGAAGAAAGAAAAATACAACATGTCAATCCATATGACAGCACTTACAGATAAGTTCTCACCACAGGTAACATTTCAACCAGTACATAGGAGTGCCTCACAAAAATAGGCAACTATAAAACACAGCATCATAACACTTTTCACTTTTGTTCAATACTCAAATACCTGGACATGCATGAAGTATAAAACGTTTGCAGATGCACAAATTATTTCAAAACATAATCACTCCTGAATCTACAGGGAATTGTACCCCGGGTCCGTCTTTGAGACCGTCTTGGCTCCGCCACACTTTCACTTTCACCTTCACTCCCTGCATCGGACCCACCCATAGTTCCCAGCTCCTGATGTATGGGCCTAGCTACTTCACCTATGGCCTCATCATCAACCTGATCCCCATCACTCGAGTGCTCCCCCACTACTTCCCTACCCCCCATGCCTGTGTTTGTGTGGGGCGTGTGTGCAGTGGCAGGGATGCATATGAGGTCGGGGCAGCCGTGTCCACGTCAGGGTGTCCTTAATGGGCTGGTGCCGGTCTACGGGACGGGGCGGGGTTGACTGGAATGTACAGGTTCGGAGTTGGTCCCTGTGAACCACTTTGGAGGGGCCTCCTTTCTCAGGACGAATAGTGTAAACGGGGATGTCCCCGTGGTTCTGTTTGACCACAATGTAGGGAAATTGTTCCCACTTGTCTCCTATCTTATTTCTGCCCCGATGGGAGTGATTGCGCAAAAGACCGCGATCTCCAGCTCTCAGGAGAGCCCCAGCAGCTCTGCGGTCATAGGCTCTTTTCCGTCTTCTAGACGCGTCCTGAGCCGCAGAATTAGCAACTTCCACTGCCGTTGTTAACTTCTCGTGGTGGGTCTTAACCCACCACGAGAAGTTAAGTCATCCAGATCATCCACTTCTTCGTCCTCCAGGTGCTTTCTTTCTAAAATGTCCATCGGCAGCCTTGCGTCCCTGGCGAACATCAGGTAAAAGGGTGAGTAACCTGTAGAAGAATGGATGCGACTGTTGTAAGCAAGGACAAGCTCAGAAAGGTGTTCATCCCACCTCCTTTTCTTCTCAGCAGGCAGAGTTCTCAGCATCTCGTGCATGGTTCGATTGAACCTTTTACATTGGCCATTGCCTTGAGGGTGATAGGGCGTGGTGGGGCTCTTCCCTATTCTGTAGATCTTGCAAAGCTCTTTTATCACGTTAGCCTCAAAGCAGCGCCCTTGGTCTGAATGCAGTCTTGCCGGACATCCATAATGAACGAACCAGGGCTTTAGGAGGTTCTTGGCCGTGATATGTGCAGTTTGATTTTTGTTCGGCACCGCAACTTTAAACCGAGTAAACATGTCGGTAAGGACAAGCACATTTTCGTATCCCCCGTTGGATCTCTCGAGCATGGTGTAGTCCATTGCCACAACCTCAAGGGGTGCCATAATGTTGGTGCATGTCATGGGGCCCTTAATCTTAATAATACATCTCTTGCCAGGGTACAGCGTTTGCATTCTTTAATCCAACTCTGCACATCTTTGGTCATTGTCGGCCAATAATAGCTCCGCCTCATGAGCTCAAGGGTGCTCTGTTCTGCAAAATGACCACCATGTTCGTGCTGACTTTCAAACACTCGACGCTGCAGACTTTCTGGGACAATTAACTACCCAATTTCGTCTCTGTCTCTTGGATTACAGACAGAACGGAACAAGACTCCCTTTTGAAGGCTCAGCCGCTCAAACTGTTGGGCGAGCCGCTTCAGCCTTGGGTCCACATCCCTTAGTTCCGAGAGAGTGGGCTTCCTGTGATTCCACACAGCTGAGTGGACAGGCCAGACACAGGGGTCCCGTCGTTGCTCCTGTTCTATCTCTGGCCAGCTGAAGCCACTCACAGTTCCCTTTATGGCATTCTGTATGACCTCTTCCACCCTGACTACGCCCCTTGTTTCCACAGGCCCTGGCCATAGACAGGCACGTACCTCATCCGGTCCTATGCGTATGAAGTCTTTTCCTGTATCTTCTTCATCTGGCTCTGTGTCCACTGGGAATCTGGACAAGACATCAGCATTTGCGTTTTGACGCCCGGGCTTATAGCAGACTTCAAAATTGTACTCTGCAAGCTGGGCTACCCAGCGCTGCTCCACCGCTCCTAGGTTGGCAGACCCCAGGTATCGCAGCGGGTTGTGATCGGATACAACTGTAAATTTGGAGTACATTAGATATTCTTTACATTTTTCGGTCATTGCCCATTTTAGAGTGAGCAGCTCTAATTTAAAAGCACTGTAGTTTTTGTCATTCTTTTCAGCTCCACGCAGACCTCGGCTGGCGAAGGCAATGACGTGCTCGACTCCCCCCTGTTTTTGGCTTAATACGGCTCCTAGGCCCTGTAGACTTCCATCGGTGGTGAGTATGAAGGATAGGCCGGGTAAGTCAGGGTAAGCAAGGACCGGCGGGTTCATCAGGCTACACTTCAGCTCGTAAAATGCATGTTGGCAGGCGTCACTCCATCTAAATGGCTCGGCAGGGCCGGCTCCACCTCCTTTCCCGACCAGAGCATGGAGGGGACGGGCAAGGTGAGCAAACTTTGGGACGAATCTTCTGTAGTAACTCATGAACCCCAGGACTTGCCTCACCTCTCTCACGGACTTAGGGGCTGCCCATGTCTCCAGTGCACGCACTTTCTCCTGATCCACCTGGATGCCTCGAGCGGATATTATGTGGCCTAGGTACTTCACTTCGGGCCTCAGGATGTGGCACTTACTGGGCTTTAGTTTCAAACCGTGCTGCCTCAGTCTATTGAAGACGACCTCCAGTCTCTCGCAATGGGTGTCAAAGTCACTGGAAAAGACTATGATGTCATCCAAATCGACGAGCAGAGTCTCGAACGTCAGTTCGCCAAGCACCACGCCCATCAGACGTTGAAATGTGGCCGGGGCGTTACATAGCCCAAATGGCATCCTTGACCATTCAAACAGCCCGAACGGGGTGGTGACTGCGGTTTTCGCTCGGTCTGCATCATCCATGGCCACTTGGAAATAGCCTGAGGTTAAGTCCAGGGTTGAAAACAGCTGTGCCTTCACTAACGCATCAAGCGATTCATCAAGACGCGGCAGTGGGTAAGCATCTTTGCAGGTCACTTCGTTGAGCCTCCGATAATCGCAACAAAACCTCACACTACCATCGCCTCCTTTTCGCCGCTCGTACTCCCGTTTTCCCTCTCTCTCTTCTCCGCGTTCACGTCAGTCTTAAAGCCGTAGTACATATTTGTACCCGCTACACAAATATGAAAATGAAGAAAGTTAAAGTCGAAATTATGAGCTAATGTATAGACGTAAGATATGCGCATGCGCGGGCTCCTTCGTAGTTTTGGCCCAAACCTCTTGGCGACTTTTTGCCAGAAGCGACTCGCGACAAATCCGGCGACCTTATCTGGTTTAATTGGAGACTTTTGCGGTGTCTGACGTGGGAGACGTATTGTTTGGCGTTTAACGAGGCTTTACCGTCCTCAGCGCGTCTCACAGAAGTCCAGCTGCAGTCAGAGCGCAGAGGAGACACACGTCACTCCAGACTGACAGTCACGTGCGCATGCGCAGAGCCGCCGCTGATCCTGAGGCGCAACACTGTTTCAATAAAGACAGAACTCTCTTCTCTCTTCTCACTCGACACTAATCACGACAGCTACACAATAAATACCACCCAGGACGTATTTTCAAAGCCTCGTCCAGCTGATTACTGACGTTTGTATCTCTCTCTTCATTAAACATGACACACAGGGAGACAGGAAGAGAATTTAAAGGCAGTTTTACACTTCTACAAATTAAAAGGTAGGTGTAACGTGCGGCCCTTGGGGGAACGTAGAAAGACGAGGAAACAGCGTGGCGTTTTAACAGTCTTTATTTCACAGGTCTCTCTTATGCCTTAATCGACGTGTGTCTGGTTCCAGCTTCTCCGCCAGACTCTGTCTCCTGTCGCCGGATCTCCCCTTCTTAAGGCAGAACATACAGACGTGAGGCCAATTATGCCTCCTCCGGGCACCGTTCCCCGAGCCACTCCCTTCTCCGTCCCATCTGCAGCTGAGCCAAACCACGCCCGCCACCACATGCCCCCACCACCCGACTTAGGCCGGGGAGCCGTTCAGCCTAGCCTACCCCCCCTTCCGGCTTATGTACACCACGGGGCGGTCCACCCCCCCCCCACCTCCTGGGACAAAAAGGCCCTCTGTTCGACGCATCAGTCTCCAGAATAAAGGGGAGAGAGAAGTTAGGAGGATGAAGGAGCTTTACCTTCTCAAACGCCTGCTGGCACTGCTCCGACCACTGGACCGGATCTGACGCACCTTTCCGGGTCAGGTCGGTCAAGAGGCTGGTGAGGTCCGCGAAGCCGGGGATGAACCGCCTGGAATACCCCGCCAGCCCCAAGAACCGCCTCACCTCTTTTTTTGTCTTGGGGGGCGGGCAGGCACCGATAGCTGCCATCTTGTCCACCTCCTGCCCGCCCCCCAAGTGGTACCCCAAATACCGTACCTCCACCCGTCCAACCGCACACTTCCCCGGGTTGGCGGTGAGCCCCGCCCGTCCCAGCATACTCTCCAATTTCCTCCGAACCACTTCTTTCTTGTGTTCTGGCAACCTGTAGGATCGTGACCTTACCGTCACGCCCGGGGGCGTTTCGATTCTGTCCACTATGAGGTTGGTCCGGCCTGGCAAGGGAGAGAACACATTAGCAAACCACTCCTGCAACCTGGCAACGTCCGCCCTCTGGCCCTCTCGAGGGAGCGAGGTACGATTACCTGCTTTTGGAACGTCCGGCTCCAGCTCCTCTCCTTCCGATACAGCAGAGACCAGAGAGACAGACTCCACTCCCCTCCAGGCTTTCAGGAGGTTCAGGTGGTATATCTGTGTATCTCCGCCCCTGTCAAACCGCACCACCTCGTAGTCGACATCCCCCACCTGCCGTGTGACCTCAAAGGGCCCTTGCCACTTTGCTAGGAGTTTAGAGTTGGAAGTAGGAAGTAATACAAGTACCTTTTCTCCTGGTGTGAATTGTCGCATCCTGGCCCCTCTGTCGTACAGCCGTTGTTGTCGCTCCTGGGCCAACAGCGAATTCTCGTGACATCCGGACCAGTGTGTGGAGTTTTGCTCGCAGGTCCATGACGTACTGGATCTCATTCTTACACGCTAGTACGAATGGACTTAATGCTCAGTAACCCGTAAAGTTCTCTCAGTGTGCGCGACATGAACGAGGTGCCCTGGTCAGTCAGAATATCTTTAGGGATTCCAACTTGGGAGATGACCTGAAACAGAGCCTGCGCGACGCTCTTTGTAGGGACATTGCGCAATCGCACTGCCTCCGGACAACGCGTTGGGTAATACACAAGAACTAACACAAAGCGATATCCGCGTGCGCTCCGGGGTTATCGTCACCAGACTGTTCGAGTGGAAAATCTTGCATGGAGCGAAACTCGGGAGCCGGCGGAGTCTCTCCGGGAGGCTCTGCGGGCTCCCCCTCCCCGTCTGCAGCGTCGGACGACCCCGCGTCACCGCTGAGCACAGCACACATCTCGCATAGCCCTGTCGGTCGTAAACGCACCCCCGCAGCCCCCCCCCCCCTGTAAGCGTCAGGCACCCCGTCAGCTCCTGGTCGGGCGACGCCGGCGGACTCTGCAGGTCACTCTGCCCGCTGAGATGCACCGCCAGGTGGTCCTCCGCCAGGGTGATGGCCGCCTCCAGGGTCGCTAGTCGGTGGCACCGGACCCACGCTGCTGTCCGGACCGGGAGCCCCTCCCCGTACTGCTCCAGCATCACGGCATCACGCCGTGGACCCCTCCTGCGCCGTCCGGCTGCAACCACCTTGCGGCAACGTCCTTCAGCCGCTGGCCGTACGCGAATGGTCGGTCCCCGGGGCCCAGCCTGGCCTCGCAGAATCTCCGGCGGTGGTCCTCCGGCAAAAGCTCCAGTCTATCCACCATGGCCCTTTTAAAATCCGGACGGGCCACTCTCCCGCAGCCGCGGCCCCTGCGTCGGCGGCACGGCCGCGGGCCGTGCCGCCAGATGCTCCAGCGCCTGGGCTTGTCTCCCCACCTTGAGCGCCCTCAGGAACTGCCGGTTGGCGTCCGCCTGCTCCCTCAGGATGGCCGCCAGGTCGCCGATCATTCGACCGAGCGCCACAATTGGCTGGGCTGTCATCCCCTGCTGGTGGTTTTCGTCCGCCGTTTCTATCCACGAGTCACGTTGGGCGCCACTGTAACGTGCGGTCCTTGGGGGAACATGGAAAGACGAGGAAACAGCGTGGCGTTTTAACAGTCTTTATTTTACAGGTCTCTATTATGCCTTAATCGACGTGCGTCCGGCTCCAGCTTCTCCGCCAGACTCTGTCTGTCTCCTGTCTCCATTAATTTATCTTATTTACAGAATGTGCAGCTTAATGCAAAGAGAAGAGAGACTCCAAAAACAGAAAGACACTTCTGCCCTTTTGGTTTGAGCACCTGCCCCCCAAACTGTTTGAAGCTTGTTTTAATTTTCCCATCAATAACCATGTTTTCATCACTAAGAAGTTTCTTTAGAGGAGCGTTTCATATGTTCACTGGGAGCCTTTTTCATCTCCACATTACCTGAAGGACTTAGTAAAGGGAGGAGTCTGCAGTCTGCAACCTCACCACTAGATGTCACTAAACACTACACACTGTCCTCAACAGACACTTTCATATTGTAATGGAAATGTGTTAACAATAAATGAATAAACCAACATTTGTGTGTGTTGACAGCTTGTTTGTGTTGTTTGTGTCCTGCAGTGAATGTGAGGAAGACGTATGAAGAGCTGCAGAGAGGACATATTTATCTACATGTTAACAGGAGGACGTCACACTGCATCCTTTCACTTAATGTGAATTATTACAGAGAATGAAGAGACGTTTATGCTGCTTACAGGTTCATCAAGATGATCTTCACATATTAACAACACTTTTATGATGTTTCCTTTTAGCAGAAGTAAGACGTTAACATTAAAGCAGCTTCTTGTTCTGCAGCTCATGCATACTAATGACGGAAAGAGGAAGGAAGCTCTGCTGGGTGTTGAACAGCAGCTTGTTACCAACTCCAGAAGAGACGAGCTGACCTCAGAGACATCAGCCTCCTCTTTAATGTAGACGTGTTTCTGGTGACTTACTGAATAAAGAGTTTCTGATCTGCTGATTGAACACAGAGGAGCAGCTATGAGTCCATCAGCCGGTGGATTAGTCGTCTTCCTTCTCTCTGTACAAGGTACTGTACTTCTATATTTATATTGTGAGGCCGTTACACACCTCACACACACACAGGGAGCTGTGTTTTTACTTCACACACAGGTCTGATGTCATCACACACAAATAATGACTAAATGAACATTAACAAAGAAGAAATGCTCTGAATAATTTGTCTCTGTTGAACTTCCTCTAATCGTTCAGCAGCGTTTCTTTGCATTAGACCACATTTAGAGGCTGTTATTCACTCCGAGTCTCTGACGACGTTTGTTCTTCTGTTTGGAGCATTTTATTGTGTATTTCTGGTCCTTTTTATTCTCTTCCTGGTTGTTCAGTGTCTCTTTGAGGGACATTTCGTAGCTTTGATCCGTGTCACAGATAATTGATTCACTGCCGGATGCTGAGCGCCGTGTCCTCAGTGAGGTGTGATCTATATGTCACAGTATCGTTCCCCTCAGAGTTCTGCATTTCTCTACAGTTTCCATCTCCACTCTGCAGCAGACTGACCACAGACAGAAGAGCACAGAGCAAAGACACTCTTCTTCTCATCAACCAAACCCTTCTAATACTTCAACTTGAGCTTTTTCAGGTCCACAGGTTCAATACGTCGCTGTTCCTTCCAGCTGCAGAGTCCATGTGGACATCGTGGACTCTTTCATTACTATCTATAAACTCAATGATTTTCATATTTCTCATAATATCTTTTCTCTTCAGTAAACTACCAATGAGAGTGTGTCCTGTGATGTTGTTCTGAGTGTGACTGTGGTTCCTGATGTGCTGTGTTACAGTGATACAGAGTCAGGATGGATGGAGAGTGAATTACCGTCAGACTGACGTCTGTGCTGTAAAAGGATCAACAGTGAAAATAAGCTGTACCTACACACACCCACCTGGAAAAGATCACCTGGATATAAAGGACAGATTCTGGTTCACTAAAGAGAAAGATGGTGAACCTGTGGATCTGACAACAGACTCTGAGTATTCAGGCCGTGTGATGTATGGATATTATAGAAATTGGAAGAGTTTTTATTTGACCATCACAGACGTGAGAGAGAGCGACTCAGCTGAGTACAAATTCAGATTCATGACAAACAAACCAGGAGAGAAATATACTGGTTCACCTGGAGTCACTTTGAATGTCACAGGTAACATTTTAATTCACATATTAATCATCTACAAATGTTCAACATCTAGAAAACTAGAGTATAAATGTCTTCTGTGAATGTTGACACTTTAATAAATAATATTCACTGATTCAGGTCTCCAGGTGCAGGTGAGAAGATCAGATTCTACCTGGTTGGAGCTGACGTGTCACAGCAGCTGTGTTCTGTCTGATCATCCTGAATACTACTGGTACAAGAATGAAAAATACATCGAGAGAGGATCTTCCCTTCTAGTCTCCTCTGGTTCTACAGACAGATATTCCTGTTATTTAAGAGGATCTTCTGGTCAACGTTCTCCTGTAGTGTGTAAGTTCACTCCACTGTGTCGGCCTGTGGAGCTTCAACAACATCTCACATGAAGGCACCAGACCGCTGCATGTAAACTAGAGGCATCAAAAAGATGAAGCACAACGTTCCTCAGGAGGTGGAGCCGTGGTCCACTGACCAGAGGGTTGCTGGTTCAATCCCCGGCCCCTGCAGTCTACGTGTAGAAGAGTCACTCACACACTGACACAACAATATGATTCTAATCACAGCTGTAAACACACTGGAGTCTAAATGTTAAAGGAGACACAGATCTTTATTTATGTCATTCTCTTATTAATAGAAACACAAATATAAACCATCAGCAGACAGAATAATGTGATTTTCATAAAGACTCAAGTGAATTATTCCAGAACATAAGTAGAAGTGACGTGTCAGCTGGTGGAGGAAACAATCAATAACTCCTACAACAACTAGAAGTGAGAGGACAGACTCAGCTAAGGACACAAGCAGCATCTAAAGAGAAGAATGTGTGGAGATATGAACATTACAAAGGATTAAAGGCTGCTTATTGTCACTTTACACCAGCAGGAGTCTCACCTGTGACAGCTGCTGTGATGAATAATAGAGATAGTCTGAGAGAAAGACACACAAGTATTCATTCAAATGATCAACTATCTACGCTAACATCTTCTAACCTCTTAGTATGTTTATTCACGTCTCCTCCAGATGTTCCACAGCGTCCCTCTGTGTCAGTGAGTCCCTCTGCTGAGATGCTGGAGGGCGGTTCAGTGACTCTGACCTGTAGCGCTGATGCTAACCCAGCAGCTAGCTACACCTGGTACAAGGAGGATGGAACTTCAGACCCTCATCTTCTCAGTAAAGAACCTCAGCTGGTCTTCAGCTCCATCCAGTCCTCTGACTCTGGAAGGTATTCCTGTACAGCTGAGAACCAGCTGGGGAGGAAGACGTCTGACTTCATCTTGATCCCTGTGAAATGTCAGTGAAACACAACCTCTTTAAAAGCAACATAATCACTACTGTCAAGTTCTCCAGGTGTTAATTATATTCATCTCGGCCCAAATTTGAAAATGGCTTGTTTAACCCAAATATCACATGGGGACAACTCGGATCCGGTTTGGCCTTTTATTTTCAATCGGAATGGTTGTGGGAACCGGAATAGCTTGATAACCTTAAAACAAAAATAGTAGACTAAATTCTACATCAAAGACTTTCCACAATAATAATTCATCATTAAACACCATTCTTTACCACATTAAGTAAATACACTAGCAAATCAAATTCAAAGAAGTATTTCCATTACAACTTAAACTTCTACTTTTCCTTTTACGGGTAAAAGATCAAAATCAACAGAAAATGGCAAACAAACTGTTGCTTCAAACAATATTTGAAATGAATAAAATCCATAGCAGTTGCGTCTGTGGTCGAACATGAGCGGCTGAGAGAGGGCGGCTAAGCTAATACCTAAACATTTTATACTCATGCCTGATGAGGGACGCGCTGGTGACTCGGTCCCTCCAGAAATATGGGTTGTATTTTAGGGTACCACTTCTGTTTGTTTCTGTTTAGTTCTCTGCCCCCTTCAGGGTTGGAGTTTACCGATGCTCCTTGTTTTAAATGCATGTGCAAACTGGTTTTAAACGCAATAACTACTAAGGTAGTGTTTTGTTATTACATCACATTACATTACATGTCATTTAGCTGACGCTTTTATCCAAAGCGACTTACAATAAGTGCATTCAACCATAGGGTACAAACTCAGGAGAACAAGAAAAAAGATTGTAAATTGGCTTATTTGAGGAAATTGCACTATTTGCTGTAGATGAGTGGCGTAATAAGTCCAATGTAAGTGCTACAGTTAGTGTGTTAGTGGAGGTAGAGTCTGAAGAGGTGTGTCTTTAGTCTGAAGACCATTTAGGAGCAGGACAGCAAAGAGTGGTGATCTAGTCGAGTATTTTGCTCTCAGTGAGGAGGAACAAGCAGTTTATCACATGCAGAGCGGAGAGTGCGGGTCGGGATGTCGGGTTGGACCAGGTCCTGGACGTAAGCTGGACCCGATCCATTCACAGCATGGTACGTGAGCACCAATGTTTAAAACTGGATGCGGGCAGCCACCGGTACCAGTGAAGAGAGCGGAGGAGAGGAGTAGTGTGGGAGAACTTAGGAAGGTTAAAGACCAGGCGAGCTGCTGCATTCTGGATGAGCTGCAGAGGTGGAATGGTGGTAGCAGGAGACCTGCAGGAGGGAGTTGCAGTAGTCCAGGCGGGAGATGACAAGAGCCTGAATCAGTACCTGGGCAGCCTTCTGAGTGAGAAGGGGACGTATTCTCCTGATGTTGTAGAGCGTGTATCTACAGGATTGTGTTGTCGCGGCGATGTTGGGAGTCAGGGAGAGTCGGCTGTCAAGTGTGACGCCGAGGTTCCTAGCGGCCAAAGTGGGCGTTAGTACGGAGTTTCCAAAGTTGACCGTCAGGTCCTGGGTCGGGGATTCTTCTCCCGGGAAGAGAAGTAGTTCAGTCTTGTCGGGGTTTCAGATGGTGGGCTGACATCCACTGAGAGATGTCAGTTAGACAGGCCGAGATCCGTGCCGCCACCTGGGAGAGAATGCGTTGGGTGTCATCGGCATAGCTGTGGTAGGAGAAGCCATGCGAGCGAATGACAGCGCCGAGAGAGTTGGTGTAGAGCAAGAAGAGGAGGGGACCCAGGACGGAACCGTGAGGAACTCCAGTAGTAAGAGGACAAGGTTCCGACACAGATCCTCTCCAGGTTACCCGGTAGGTACGGCCGTTGAGGTAGGACGAGAGAAGGGAGAAAGCAGAGCCTGTGACACCAAGTTCATAAAGGGAGGAAATAAGGATCTGGTGGTTGACTGTGTCTAATGCAGCAGAGAGGTCCAGAAGGATGAGGACAGAGGAGAGAGAGGCGGCTCTAGCAGTGTGGAGTTGCTTTGAGACAGCAAGGAGAGCAGTCTCTGTGGAATGGCCTTGAATCCTGACTTGTGGAGGTGAAGGGGGTTGTTATGGTGGAGATAGGAGGAGAGTTCGATAAAGATACACGTTCAAGGGTTTTGGATAAAAAGGGAAGAAGAGAGACCGGTCTGTAGTTGTTTGGTCTTTAGGGTTGAGGGTGGGTTTCTTCAGGAGGGGGTTGACTCTTGCCTCCTTCAGAAAATTGGGAAAACAGCCAGATAACAGAGCATTGTTGATGAGACAGGTGAGGAAAGAGAGGTCAGGTGCGATTGTAGAAGATGTGATGGAATGGGGTCAAGAGGGCATGTGGTCGGACGGGCATAGGTTAATAGAGTAAGAATTTGGTTAGGAGACAGGGGGGTAAAAGAGGAAAGTGAGGGTGATAGAGGTGAAGTCAATGGGATGCAAGAAGTAGGAGGTGGGTTAGAGAAAGAGGAGTGTATGTCATGAACTTCTATTTATTTAACTCTAACTTGTAATAATGTGTTGACACGTCTCCTCAAGATCTTCCACAGCGTCCCTCTGTGTCAGTGAGTCCCTCTGCTGAGATACTGGAGGGCGATTCAGTGACTCTGACCTGTAGCACTGATGCTAACCCAGCAGCTAACTACACCTGGTACAAGGGGGATGGAACTTCAGATCCTCATCTTCTCAGTGAAGAACCTCAGCTGGTCTTCAGCTCCATCCAGTCTTCTGACTCTGGAAGGTATTCCTGTACAGCTGAGAACCAGCTGGGGAGGAAGACATCTGACTTCATCTCTATCGATATGAAATGTGAGTGAAACAACCTTTTTAAAAGCAACATAATCACTACTGAGGTAGTGTTTTGTTATGAACTTCTATTTATTGAACTCTAACTTGTAATAAGATGTTGACACGTCTCCTCCAGATGGTCCACAGCGTCCCTCTGTGTCAGTGAGTCCCTCTGCTGAGGTGCTGGAGGGCGGTTCAGTGAATCTGACCTGTAGCACTGATGCTAACCCAAAAGCTAACTACACCTGGTACAAGGAGCATGAAGACTCACCACGAGCATCAGGACAGATCTTCACCATCACTGACTTCACAGCTGAACACAGTGGGAATTATTACTGTGAAGCCCAGAACGAGATGGGACGTAGTAACTCCACCTTACGTCTGATTACTTCTTCAGGTAAATCACACTCATTCTTCTGTTCACTCACACATTATATCAACAATCCAGCTAAAGAAGTGACTCACAGTAAACGCGGCCTTTAGCTCCTGTCCTCCACTCAGTGAAGCAGGAGAGCATTGTGGACTAGAAGGTGAACCTGAGCAGATACACTATGACCCCACTGAGAATCAAACCCTGGACCCTCGGTTCACCACTTTAAAGCTTCACCAGCTGAGCGTCCTGCAGACATCACGTGGTCTGATGCTGCGTCGTCTCATCAAATGATGAAGTCAGAAGTGGAAGGAACAAGAAGAGTCACGTTAGAAGAGGTGAAGATGTTGATACCTGAACAGAGTCTGTAGCTGTAAGAATGCAGGAGCAGCTCAGTAAGAGAAACAAGTCTGGAACAAACACAATGCTGTTAGCAACACAACAGTTAGCTACCATGCTAACTAGTCAGCTTTGAGAATTAGCAGTAGTATTTTCGGGGGTTTGGATTGTTTCTCCAAAACGTCTCCTGATCGAGTGTGTTTAGTTTGTGTAGCAGTAAACACTCTGCAGTTGCCATGGCAACAGGACACAATAAAATTGCCGCCGCTGTGACCATCCAGCTACATTGTTTTGATAAGACGTTCTACTCATATTTATTTTGAGTTAAAGTTCATCATCTGCATCGAGCAGATCTTAAGGTCCCAGATATTCTGTTTCACTGAGTTAAACATCTTATTTCCGTCCTGTTGGTTATTAATTCACCTTCCATATTTAGTAGTTTATATTTGTTGTTTATTTTCTTTCCTGTGTGGGAAAAGGAGCCTCCAATGGTTGGAAGGCAGCGTTTGCGTCCACATCTGCTATTTTCCTGGTGATCATCATGATCCTCACTGTCCTCATGATCAGGTGAGCGGTTCAACTTCACTGATGAAATGTAGATGTGGATCTTACATTCAAGCAGTCGTTGAATTACTTGATTCGATCTTTTGTTTGTTCATTAATACATTTTTCTGCCTGAAGAAAAAAGTCTCCACAAAGCAGCCGGCCTGCAGAGAGACCAGAGAACAACGCTCAGGTGAGGAGGAATAGCTCGGTGTGGAGGCCTTTGGGAACATCTGGGAACATCTGGGATCATCATGTCAGGCCTGTGAGGCGGGGATTTAAAAGCCAACAATTAAAATATAATACAAATTCATTTAAATTAGGAAAAAAAAGTTACCAGCAACACTGGGAGTTCAACTCCAGGTAAAAACCGGCCCACTGGGAGGTTTTGTCAGGTCCCTCTAGCTCAGCCCACTCCTACGTCCTGGTTCTTCTTCAAACCATCTAAACACCACCTGTCGCTCCCACACGATGACAGTTTGTAGATGGAACTTCATTAACCTCAATGACGTTAATTACAACCATTAAACACCTGAGACCTCCATGAGAACCTGTAGGGCCCAAAGGAGTCATTAGAGAACAAGCCCTGCAGATATTCTACTATCTGGTAATTTGTACTTCAGTCCAACAATACTATCCAATAAGTACTTCTTGTTCTTTGATGCAGATCCCACCAGCAGAGCCTTGCTATGCTACCGCGAGCTTCTCCAGAAACCAGGAGGATCTTCTTCTCTACTCCAACGTCAGTCCAGCTCGCCCCCCCAGACGCAAGGAGGAGGTGGAGGAAGTTCTGTACTCACGTGTCAACTTTGTGCGAGTGAGTCAGTGACAATCTTTACTGAATATGGATCCGTCTCTGCTTTGATCATCACTGTTTTATTGCTGTTTGAACGTGTTAATGATTAATATTCTGAGTTTACGGTTCTTTCACAGACGGAGATGTGAAGGAGCTGTGGATGATTCTTCTGCTCTGTACAGCACCGTCAGCAAAGCACCAAGAGAATGAACCCACACAGATATGTGGTCTGTTACTGTACAGAGTTTAAGCAGCTTAAACACACTTGCATGAATATGAGGTTTGACATGTTGTATATTCACCATCGTTAAGGCTTCCATCAGAGAAGCATCAGGGAGCCAATGGGAGGCCAGCTTGTAGTCTGTAATCAGCCTTTAAATGTTACTAATCAGCAATATGTTACTACCAGTTCTATACAAGCGTCTTCAGGTACATTTATCTGCAAATAGTCTTTACCAATATTGCCAATATGCTTCTATTGATTCTCATAATATTTACTGAAGTTTTTGTTTTGTATGAGAACTTGTCTCAACTTAAAATGGCTGAATTGGACTTTCAGAGTGTTTTAAGCACCTAGTGGTAGAAATGATAATGTAGAAATGTTTAGGGTAGAATTGTAGTTTGTGTGTTAGATATTAGTTATTACATTAGCATGTTAGATGAAGTGACTGCAATATGAATCAAACCCAATTCATAGTAATTATAGTCTTATAATTACTGCACACATTTACCTGCTACAATGTAACGTTAAGACTTGGAGACGGATGCTAATTGCCGTCCTTGATGGATTCCAAAAAGGCTCTTCTCCTGTCAGGTAGTAGATGAGCAAAGTTTGTACGACAGCCCTGCGAGGCAAACCTTCTGATTTTGGATCATATAGAACTGAGTTAAACATAATGGTTAAGATGTGTTAAGTTTACTCGCTATTAGATGATGAGATTATGGATGCTTTATTATTACGTTTGTGAGGAAGCTTTAGGCCAAAGGTCTGATCATTGAATGTACTGTAGTATGAAGTGAACAGGGATCGATCAGGTCACTGAGGGATCTCAGATTCAACCATCAGAGTGAGTCACGGTGGGGGGGTGGGCGGGGGGGGGGGGGCGGCTTGAATGTGCAGCCAATCACATACGACAGCAGATTGGGCTGAGCTGGAGAAGGAGCAGGCAGAAGCCTCCTGTGAACCATTACTGATGGTCATATGGACGAGGGGACTTCTCTATTTCAGTTTTAAAGTAACGGTTTTAAATAAGATTTAGTTACAGATAATAGAATACAAGAGGTTCTACTAAGTGGGGCAGTTGTGGTTGTGCCAAACAACCACAACTTGGAAATTAAGATAACAGAAATAGAAAGAATTAGAACGAAACAAATTGGCTTCCCTTACTTCTCCAAGAACGTCCATCAAAATACAGAGGGAGCACCAACCACTAACCCGGAGTCCCTACGTGATGCACACGTGTACAAGGTACAAACGTACCAACCGTCCTCAACCTCTCACCACAAACCTGCACTTCTTGTGCGTGCATGACAACTAAAGGAACACCTGCTCCAGATCTCCCTTTTAACAGCAGGGCCCTCAGGTGATTGGCGGCTCTCTTCAGGAACTCAGGTGCAGGCAGATCGGCACCTGAAGGGAAAAACAAGGGAGGAGGGGCAACACAGACAGTAGTGACACGGACGTTAGTGTAAGATTGTTATCGCCTCTCGTAAACATGTTGATTGTATTTTGTATTATTACGCAGAATCTGCTAATTGATTTGTGACTGAAGCTGTCACATTGAGGTATTATGTTGTTCATTCTGTCCTCATGACGTCATCGTAGTCCGTCCATCAGGAGACGGATCCTCCTCTCACGCTCTCACTGAGGTTTCTTCCCTCGAGTATTCCTGTGTAGATGTGATGTTTGGGGACAGAGGATGTCGCATGTGTACAGACTTTAAAGCCCTCTGAGGCACATTTGTAATTTGTGATTTTGGGCTATTCCAAATAAAATGAATTGAATTCTCCTGTGGTTTTGGAGCAGATGTGTAACAGATGTGTTGTGGGAGAAGATTGAGATTATCAAGTAAACCTCAAAGTGGTGATTACCACTGGTAGTAAAGCTCAGTTACAAAGGAAGTGGCTTAACCTGAATTATTATTTTTGAGCGGTGTTTTAAAATGACTACTTCTCTCTTGATTTATTCCCTCAGTAAACATTGTAAACATGAGTTTATGGTCTCAGTCTCTAGTTTCAAGTCTTCAATACAACATGATGTTCATTTAGCAAATTATGGTCCATTTAGAGCCAACTAAACACATATTTATTCTGTTTATACGCTCTGCATTGTGGGAGATTTCTCTAGTTCTTCTTCGTTGTAGTTCTTCCGTGTCAGACCTCAGTGAACATTTGTTCATCTCAACTCGGGGGTTTACAGCCAGCTGCTCATGCATGGTAATTATCTAAAGGGGAAGCAGGACTTTTTCATCAGCTGATACAGACACACGTTGTCTTTCAGTCCCACGTCCCTCTCTTGGACAGCTGATAGTGGAGGACGTGTTTTAACAGAGACGGATGAGCGGAGGAGCTGAGAGTGGATCAGTCATCTTCCTCCTGTCTGCATTCATATTCATCACATTTATATCTGTATCACAGAGCCTGAGTCGCCATGAAGGCTTTTATTAGAAACACGGTTGACCAAAATACTTAGAAAGTTTCACTTCCCCCTTTGTCTTTTTCTCTGCACCGTCACACCCCAACGCTCACCACAAACACCACCATTTCACTTTGTGCTAATTACTATTCAGTTTCCTTTTCTCTATAGAAAAAGATGTGCACCTGCACCCCTTGTGCTGTGATGAGTGTGATGGTGGTTTGTAGTTTCTCTTCCAGTCATTCGGGGTCAGGATGGCTGCAGAGTTACTTACGGTTCCTCTTGGATCTGTGGATTAAACGGATCCACCTTGGAGATGCACTACAGATACACCCCCCCCCCCCCCCAGAACCAATGAGGGGGTCACTGCTTTACCGACAGGCAGCACGGACACCCGGTGGATCTGAGAACGGACCCAGGACACGTAGAGGACAGTTAGCTTAGCATACCGCTGCTCTCTGGGGATCAGCGGCCTGAGAGGCGGCGACTCGGCTGTGTACAGGTGTGCTGTGTTCATGTTCACCACAAACCAACCGGACAGGAAGTACACCGGCGAACCGGGGGTCCGTCTGTCCGTCACAGGTAACGGATCCAAGCGCTCAACACTTGGGAAGCTGCTGGTGTCTCTGAAGGGATTCTTGTTTCATGGTTTTACAAATGCAGGTGAAGATCAGGAGATCAATACCTTTGTCACGAAGCGGGTGCAGGCAGAGGCAGGACTCGAACGCAGAGTTTTGGGAAACAACAAAAAGACTTTAATGGTATGAATTCCAAAATGCCGAGGGGCTAAAAAAACGCAGGCGGGGACCAAGCACGAAGCACCACAAGGGGCAGGAAACATGCAGACACCGAGGCGACAGGAGACGCACAGGGCTTAAATACACTGGGAAGGTGCAGGTGATTGGACACAGGTGGAAACAATCACAGGACAAGGTAGGAAGTGAAGTTACCCGGGGACACGAGGGGCAGAAAACTACAAAATAAAACAGGAAACAACCCAAACCGTGACGACCTTGTTATGGAAAGTGTACATCAGCAGACCTGACGGGTCAGAGCAGCCGTCCTCGACCTTGTCCAACCTTCTACAGCTGGTACAAGAACGGAGACAAAATGATGATGAAAGAAACAAAGATTTGGGGCTACTTTTATTCTTTTTCCAGGTCCTGCAACAAAGTGAAGTCATCATTCAGTGGACATTTCTGACTTCTAGATACATCACATCTAAGTTCTGGTGCAGCCCTCTGCATGGTGGTCGTTGGAAGCATCTCGCTCAACCAAAGGACCTTCGTGAAGACTCCCAGGACGAAGGTCGCGTTGACGTCCTTGATACCGAGAGAGGAAACACTGAGAATCAAAGACCTGAGAGAGAACGATTCAGCCGAGTAGCGTTTCATATTAACAGCATGGAGCTCTGAAGGGATCAGCGGTTTACCTGGAACCACTTTGACCGTCAAAGGTACGAAGAATAAAATTTATCAAATGCTCTGACAACATGTACCTTACTCACTAAGATACAGTAATAGCTGCATGCATGGCTTCATACCATGAATGTTCTGTGTTGAAACACATCACTGCTGCTGGATCTCACCTTTCCTTACTGAATGGTTCACAGATCCAGATGTGCAGGCGCAGGTTGATCTGGTCTCCTGGGGGTCCGAAGCTGACTCACGTGTGTGTGTTGTCAGCTTTCAAGAGAGTATGTAAGTCACTTGTTTATTATGCACAACATTGATTCATCTCATTTACAGAATTTGCAGCATAATGTCAAGAAAAGAGAGACTCCAAAAGCAGGAGGACAGGGAAAATAGCCTGGTCTGTTTTTGAAATGTATTTATTTATATTATTAATATTTTTAATTTCCTGAATAACTTTGGCAATGGTGCCCTTTTGTTTTGGGTTGAGCAATAAGAGAAATGGCTCAAAGGAGTGAAAAGAATGCGCTATTTAAAAAGACTAACAGCATTTTACAGGCCGACTTGTTATCATGGTGGAAAACAAGAAGTAGACGTAGTTGTCAAATTCCAAATGTTTTATTTTAATTTATATCTCAGTCCTATTGTACGATTTGTATGTAATTGAAGAAACAGTGTAATCCATGAAAAAGAGACCTGCTGCAATAAATAATGAGCTTTATGAGTGAATGTTCTACTTGTATCTCTTATTATGTTTAGTAACAGAATCATGAAATCAGACATTACAACTGATGATAATCTACTAAAATAAGTCCAATATTTCTGTCACCATTGTTGTTGATTTTGTGTGAGGGAAGCTGCCAAAACCGTCATGAATAAAATGTACATTTGTGTGTGTGTGTGTGTGTGTGTGTGTGTGTGTGTGTGTGTGTGTGTGTGTGTGTGTGTGAGATGCTGATGAGGAACCACAAAGCGGACCAGAAGATGGGCAGGATGCATTCTCTCTGGTTTATTCAGGTTCTTTAGGAAGAGTTCTGTTTGAAATTACAAAATGCACTGGTAGAAACAGATAGAGAAAGAAACAGAGCGAGAGAAGGAGATGGTGGGAGAGAGAGAGAGAGAGAGAGAGAAAGGAGGGTTTCATATCCAGAATAAACAGGAATAACATCACCAGGTTCAGATTCAGGCAGCGCTTTACTCTCAAAGGGGGAGTTTTTCAGCGAGGAAAAACCTCCTCCTCCTCCCCCTTTTAAAATCATTTTTTAAACTTTTTTAATGTTAGTTAAAGTGTTATCCACCTTCGCAAGACCCCCACAATGTTTAAGCCCCGTGAAATAACTGGCGATATAACAAACAAACATTCTTTGATTTCATCACCAAAGTCATTTCCATTTATTTATTTTATCAGGGCGATTTTTTTTCTTTTTTTGTTTTTAAAAATAGAAGAAAAAAAGAAACACATTGCTCTTAAAAACATCTATCTATATATATTTTTACATATGTATACTTTTTTCTTTATATTTATTTATTTTTTTGATTCCTGAAGTTGACTTGTTACCCCACATAGTGGCATGCACATTGCACATGCAAATCTGTAATTAAATACTTCTCTTTTATCTTAAATTGCCGTGTATGTTTATTCTTTTATGCCCCGACTTGCTGAGTGGATCCTGTATGGTTTTCTACTGTGGCACTGGTTCGGTTTCTACTGGGTCGGATGGTCGGCATGGCGATGAGATGGATGCTTGGTGGTTGCTTCGGAGAGTTTCCCAATACATCTCGTTACAGTCAAGATAAGATTACAGTTTATTGTTGTTGTACTTTTACACAATGGTGTTTAACCCTTCGCACCACTCGATGCTTGATTATATATTTACTCTTTAAACATGGTTCAAGAGGGAAACGTCTGCAGCCGTTTACAGGTTTTAATCTATGTAGTTTGACACCTCAATCGTGGCTTCTATCAAACGATACTTTACCAAATATGTTTTTCCGATAATGATTGAACGGTTAATTGTGTCCTTTGCAAACCCAAAACCAATCAGGCACAAAGGCTGAATGAATAAAACAAGTCTGTTTCTCAAGGACCCAAAACACAACAAGCGCTCAGATGGTCTGAGAACGATCAAATAGTGAGAGGACGACCTCCCGCGTCCAGATCTCCTGGAAGCAACCTGTCTACTGGATGTGATGGGAATGGAAACACGTGGAGACGAGAGAGAGAGAGGGGGGGGGGCGCCGTGGGGGTTGCTATGGCGACAGCCGGGGACACTTTTACCTGCGGCACTGAGAATTTCATTCACTGTAAAACGGCATCGAGTCCGGTGAGTGATTAAGGTACGAAGGTCCAGGTGACGTGCACAAAAATGAATGAGCCACGGCGGCATCGTGGAAGTGCCGAGCAAGCGTTTAACTTACTCCATCAAAGCATTGATGGATGCATGAGCATCACGCTGTATTGAAGAAGAATTGGAATTAGAGGCTGAGACCAAAAACACATGTTTACAATGTTTACTGATGGAATAAAACAAGAGAGAAGTAGAGTCATTTCCTCATAGACGTCTATGGGAGCAGAGGAGTCGCCCCCTGCTGGTCACCACAGAGAAGTAGAGTCATTTCCTCATAGACGTCTATGGGAGCAGAGGAGTCGCCCCCTGCTGGTCACTACAGAGAAGTAGAGTCATTTCCTCATAGACGTCTATGGGAGCAGAGGAGTCGCCCCCTGCTGGTCACTACAGAGAAGTAGAGTCATTTCCTCATAGACGTCTATGGGAGCAGAGGAGTCGCCCCCTGCTGGTCACTACAGAGAAGTAGAGTCATTTCCTCATAGACGTCTATGGGAGCAGAGGAGTCGCCCCCTGCTGGTCACTACAGAGAAGTAGAGTCATTTCCTCATAGACGTCTATGGGAGCAGAGGAGTCGCCCCCTGCTGGTCACTACAGAGAAGTAGAGTCATTTCCTCATAGACGTCTATGGGAGCAGAGGAGTCGCCCCCTGCTGGTCACTACAGAGAAGTAGAGTCATTTCCTCATAGACGTCTATGGGAGCAGAGGAGTCGCCCCCTGCTGGTCACTACAGATAATGAAGAATTGAGCGATTGTCAGGACTTGTCAGGACTGATGGGTGCATCAGTTTGGTTTGTCCTCTCTGGGCTACTGTAGCAAAGAGGACACACTCTCTATTCAGGCTCGTGTCCACAACATACCAGTGAAAAGAATTGTGTGGATAAATTCATCAATTATTGTGCAACAATCATCTTGGATTTCTCCTCAAATGATCCGCCGGACTCGTCAGACAACACAGACAAACACAAAGACTCAGACAGATGTTCACAGACAACACCCCCACATGTGTGAGCACGAACTCAGACACACACACCGTTTATGATGACAGCTCAATCACACCCCCTTGTGTCTGCGGATGGTATCACACGAGGAATGGAAGAAAATCAGATGAACACAATGAGTTTTTACAGAAAGTTTATGGATTATATACACAAGAAGTACTGAGACAAAATGTACAATACAGTGGGAGAGAATGGGTGAGAGAAATGAAACTACCACCCTGATGAGCGGTTGGAGGGAGGACGGGGGATGAAGGTGGCGATCTCACGTGCGTGCCGTGATTGTCTCAAAGGAGGAGTCATGGTGTCCTGTACAGTGTAAGGCACTGAGGGTGACCTACTGTAGCTGATGGTGTCAGGACACACACACACACACACACACACACACACACACACAGAGTAGATGTCTCCCTGTCGCAGCAGTAGCCCCCCCCCCCAGCGGGGTGACGGTGATGGAATGGATGAGGATGTGCCCGAAAAATGGTCCAGTGCCATTGTGAAATTTTGTGTTAGCATCACTACGACCTCTGCTGTTGCCCCCCCCCCCATCCTAAAAAATGTCCCCCACATCATTGCGATCTCTCTCATTGCCCCTCAACCCCTCGACCCCCTCCCCTCAACAAACCGCGGGCCCAGCTCAACACAGAAGAGCCTCCCCACTGAGAACAAACATTGACTCTGTGAAGGGGAACGGTTGATGGGAGATCTGGAACAGCTGTGGTGATTGGATGAGGGGAACCAGGTGTGCACATCTGTGAAGTGAGAGAATGGAAACAGAAGGGGGAGACAAAACCAAACCAACAACACAAAACAGAACACCACATCTGTAGACCTACTACCCGTAGAGCACTGTACGTAACACCGCCGTACTTTGCCTGTCTGTTGTCTGTCAGCTGCGTGCGAATTCAGGGGGAAAAGTATCGTGACTTCCTCAACCACCAACATGTTCGTCTCGTCTCGTTAACGAAAGTTAAGATTTAGTCATAGTTTTTATTTTTTAAGATCGTCTTAGTCTCGTCTTGGTCATGGAAAAAAGGTTCGTTAACAAAAAATGTTCGTCAAATTTCGTCACTGGTTTAGACCCGCCCACCAGCTCCTCCATTGGCTCTGCTGTTGCTCGTGTGATTGGCCGTCCCCGCTGTCATCAGGTTGTAAACCGGTCTGCTAGTTGCCTCGAGGAGTCCCTGTTACTCCGCCACTGTAAGTGTGAAATAGGTGCTACTGAGTTGGAGTGAAGATGACTAACAAGGTGAAACACAGAATGATAATGTTTTGCTACATGCTTTACAACCAGTCAAACCAAAAAGGGAACAGTAGCAGTAGAAAACTAGAAGAACTGCTAGTTTGATTAAAAATACTTGTGCCCCCCCCCACTTCTGAAATCAAAATGAGTCCCTGGATACAAACACGATCAGGGTGGATTTAATTCAGCAATAGAATAGAAGAGCACACTGAGAACTTAAGGGGAGAATATTCAGTCAACTTTTGTCTTTAGGTTCAAGCCAACGATAAACCTGAATGAGCAATAATCCAACATCCTGACAGGAAAATAAATGAACAGTAACAATCAGATTCACATGTGGACATCTCTTCATTTAGTGAGTAACACTCACTGAGTGACTTCAGCTTTGATTCACATTCTAATACGTCCTTCTGCGTGAGAACAGTAACTTGTTCTTAAATATCTTATGCAGATAAATATTAAAGGGCTTAATCTGTGTCCATTGAACGAGTACTGCGTCATTATGTCAGTGAGCAACACGCCCTCAGATACAGTAATATATATATATATATATATATATATATATATATATATATATATATATATATATATATATATATTGTGGCAACCAACGGGTGTGGGTGAAATCACAGGACTCGGATACACGACCAGCTGCACACAAAAAAAGGGTACGGTTTATTTTGACATACAAAAAAAGGGAAAAGGGCAAAATAGGTTCTTCCTCTTTTGAGGCCTCGGTTCAACAGGCTGTTCGGCCTTCAGTCCCCTTCCTGCGGGAAGCACAGAAAACAGGATTTACACTCATTCCAAAACCCCCCCAGCGTGAGGCCATCTCCTATACGTCTAGTTCCCCAGGCTGCATGAATGGGTGGTCCTTTATAGTGTGGGGGGGCGGGGGGGCGTTTCCCCTTCTCACCTGACCTCTGGCTCGTCGGTGCCCCAGACCTTGGTGCTGATCTCTTGAGGCGCTGTCCAGGGTGCTGATTCGTGGGTTGCCACAATATAAAGAAGAATGTCATTCTCTCTGCTAACAAACATTGACGTAATACCTCTTCAGGCCAGAGCTCAGCTTCACCTCGTCCTTCTCATCTTCATGTTAAACTGGTGTGATGGGCTGCAGTCCGTATTCCACTTAAGAATGAAAGCAAAGGTTCAGTTCATTGAAGGAGAAACGTGCTGCTCGTCCATCCAGACACTAATCTGGAAAAAGCCTTTTGAAGTTACAGCAAAAGAAAACCAGGATGAAATTGAAGGTGATTATGATACGTTACACGTTTTTGACTACTGTTTTTCTGTTTTGTTTGTTTGTTTGTTTGATTTTTACGTTCTGTGCTTCAAACCGATTTGAGTGTATTTCTCGTTAACACGTATTGGTTCTGAGGTATAATAACTTTAGGAGAATTACCTCAGGTAGAACGTTGTTTTCATGCACGTTGGCGCCGTTGATGGCCGCCACGGTGCTTCGGTGCGCTTCGTTTGTTGTTGTTTTTGTTGTTAATTATGTTTCCTGCTGCGATTCCCGGAGCTCTTTCACCAGAGATGAGCTCTTGAACATCCGATGAACAACTCCAGCGGAGTTACTTCCAACTTTCCTGCTTTCTTCCGTGGAATTACTGGACATTCTAGTCAAAGGTGCGCTCACCTTTCGTCACGCGGTGAGACGCCGTCGGAGAGGAAAACGGGCCGGCTCGCTGGTGAGACTCCGCAGGCGTAGTTCTCGCACTCCGCTGCCGGGCATCTTTCTCTCCAACGTGCGCTCACTGTGCAACAAACTGGAGGAAATACAGCTGCTGGTGAGGAGAGACGGAGACTTCTCTACATCCTCCGTCTTGTGCTTCACGGAGACGTGGCTCTGCGGATTGATACCGGACTCCGCGGTCCAGCTGGCGGGCTTCCAGCTGCTCCGAGCGGACCGCGACACGGAGCTCTCCGGCAAGACGAAGGGTGGAGGAATCTGCTTCTACTCCAACAGCAGCTGGTGCAACGACGTAACGGTGACCCTAAAACACTGTTCTCCTGATCTGGAAACTTTCTCCATCAACTGCAAACCCTTTTATTCCCCCCGTGAGTTCTTTATTGAAACTGTGTAATCAATAACGTTATGACAATATTGTAAAACCTGAAATTGTTTTACATATAGAACCACCATAAGATAGAACCACCATCACATAGGACCACCATCACATAGGACCACCATCACATAGGACCACAATCACATAGAACCACCATCACATAGAACCACCATCACACATACCCACCATAAGATAGAACCACCATCACATAGAACCACCATCACATAGGACCACCATCACATAGAACCACCAACACATATAACCACCATCACATAGAACCACCATCACATAGAACCACCATCACACATACCCACCATCAGATAGAACCATCATCACATAGGACCACCATCACATATACCCCCCATAAGATAGAACCACCATAAGATAGAACCACCATCAGATAGAACCATCATCACATAGGACCACCATCACATAGAACCACCATCACATAGAACCACCATCACATGGGAGAGGGTAGTGTTGGTTCATGATGACGGACTAAGACCTCCCGCCACATGAACAGTTTCTTCCCGTCGGCAGTCGGGCTCATCAACAGAGCCGGTCCCCCACTGACGGACTCTGACAGTATCACGTGACAGCTTCTATCAAGATAACTTCTGCTTTTCTGAGTTTAGCATCAGGAAGTTGCCGGTCATCCAAGTTTTGATGTCTCCAAGAAATTCTTGAAGTCTAACTAGTCGGTTGGTGTCTTCTGGTTTGATCGACAGACGTAAGGAGGGGAGGGCGGGGGGGGGGGGGGGGGGGTAGGGAGGGCACAGATGCAACATTAGATGACGTCACAACTGGTCCAACGTTTCCTAAAAAATATACAAACAAAAAACTCTGTGATTTCAAAGCCTCGTCCAGCTGATTACTGACGTTTGTATCTCTCTCTTCATTAAACGTGACAGACAGGCAGAGAATTTAAAGGCAGTTTTACAGTTCTACAAATTAAAAGGTAGGTCTTAAGTTGAGCTACAGTCTGGTGTATTATTAGTGTAATGCTGCTTATGCTTACAAAAATATTTGTGTGTGTTGTCAACTTTTGATTATTGTGCACAACATTAATTTATCTCATTCACAGAATGTGCAGCTTAATGCAAAGAGAAGAGAGACTCCAAAAGCAGAAAGACACTTCTGCCCTTTTGGTTTGAGCACCTGCCCCCCAAACTGTCTGAAGCTTGTTTTAATCTTCCCAACAATAACCATGTTTTCATCGCTAAGAAGTTTCTTTAGAGGAGCGCTTCATATGTTCACTGGGAGCCTTTTTCATCTCCACGTTACCTGAAGGACTTCGTAAAGGGAGGAGGCTGCAGTCTGCAACCTCACCACTAGATGTCACTAAACACTACACACTGTCATCAACAGACACGTTCATATTGTAATGGAAATGTGTGAACAATAAATGAATAAAGCAACATTTGTGTGAGTTGACAGCTTGTTTGTGTTGTTTGTGTCCTGCAGTGAATGTGAGGAAGACGTATGAAGAGCTGCAGAGAGGACATATTTATCTACATGTTAACAGGAGGACGTCACACTGCAGCCTTTCACTTAATGTGAATTATTACAGAGAATGAAGAGACGTTTATGTTGCTTACAGGTTCATCAAGATGATCTTCACATATTAACAACACTTTTATGATGTTTCCTTGTAGCAGAAGTAAGACGTTAACATTAAAGCAGCTTCTTGTTCTGCACCTCATGCATACTAATGACGGAAAGAGGAAGGAAGCTCTGCTGGGTGTTGAACAGCAGCTTGTTACCAACTCCAGAAGAGACGAGCTGACCTCAGAGACATCAGCCTCCTCTTTAATGTAGACGTGTTTCTGGTGACTTACTGAATAAAGAGTTTCTGATCTGCTGATTGAACACAGAGGAGCAGCTATGAGTCCATCAGCCGGTGGATTAGTCGTCTTCCTTCTCTCTGTACAAGGTACTGTACTTCTACATTTATATTGTGAGGCCGTTACACACCTCACACACACACAGGGAGCTGTGTTTTTACGTCACACACAGGTCTGATGTCATCACACACAAATAATGACTAAATGAACATTAACAAAGAAGAAATGCTCTGAATAATTTGTCTCTGTTGAACTTCCTCTAATCGTTCAGCAGCGTTTCTTTGCATTAGACCACATTTAGAGGCTGTTATTCACTCCGAGTCTCTGACGACGTTTGTTCTTCTGTTTGGAGGATTGAATTGTGTATTTGTGGTCATTTTTATTCTCTTCCTGGGTGTTCAGTGTCTCTTTGAGGGACATTTTGTAGCTTTGATCCGTGTCACAGATAATTGATTCACTGCCGGATGCTGAGCGCTGTGTCCTCAGTGAGGTGTGACCTCTATGTCACAGTATCGTTCCCCTCAGAGTTCTGCATTTCTCTACAGTTTCCATCTCCACTCTGCAGCAGACTGACCACAGACAGAAGAGCACAGAGCAAAGACACTCTTCTTCTCATCAACCAAACCCTTCTAATACTTCAACTTGAGCTTTTTCAGGTCCACAGGTTCAATACGTCGCTGTTCCTTCCAGCTGCAGAGTCCATGTGGACATCGTGGACTCTTTCATTACTTTCTATAAACTCAATGATTTTCATATTTCTCATAATATCTTTTCTCTTCATTAAACTACCAATGAGAGTGTGTCCTGTGATGTTGTTCTGAGTGTGACTGTGGTTCCTGATGTGCTGTGTTACAGTGATACAGAGTCAGGATGGATGGAGAGTGAATTACCGTCAGACTGACGTCTGTGCTGCAAAAGGATCAGAAGTGTATATAACCTGTGACTACACACACCCACCTGGAATATATTACTATGATATAAAGGACAGATTCTGGTTCACTAAAGAGAAAGATGGTGAACCTGTGGATCTGAGAACAGACTCTGAGTATTCAGGCCGTGTGACGTACACATGTTTTAATAAGAATTGTTATCTGACCATCACAGACCTGAGAGAGAGCGACTCAGCTGAGTACAAATTCACACTCAGGACAAACAAACCAGGAGAGAAATATACTGGTTCACCTGGAGTCACTTTGTCTGTCACAGGTAACATTTTAATTCACATATTAATCATCTCCAAATGTTCAACATATAGAAAACTAGAGTATAAATGTCTTCTGTGAATGTTGACACTTTAATAAATAATTATCACTGATTCAGGTCTCCAGGTGTAGGTGAGAAGATCAGATTCTACCTGGTTGGAGCTGACGTGTCACAGCAGCTGTGTTCTGTCTGGTCGTCGTGCTGAATACGACTGGTCCAAGAATGAAAAATACATCAAGACAGGATCTTCTCTTCTAGTCTCCTCTAGTTCTACAGACAGATATTCCTGTTATTTAAGAAGATCTTGGAATCAACGTTCTCCTGCAGTGTGTAAGTTCACTCCACTGTGTCGGCCTGTGGAGCTTCAACAACATCTCACATGGAGGCACCAGACCGCTGCATGTAAACTAGAGGCATCAAAAAGATGAAGCACAACGTTCCTCAGGAGGAGGAGCCGTGGTCCACTGACCAGAGGGTTGCTGGTTCAATCCCCGGCCCCTGCAGTCTACGTGTAGAAGAGTCACTCACACACTGACACAACAATATGATTCTAATCACAGCTGTAAACACGCTGGAGTCTAAATGTTAAAGGAGACACAGATCTTTATTTATGTCATTCTCTTATTAATAGAAACACAAATATAAACCATCAGCAGACAGAATAATGTGATTTTCATTAAGACTCAAGTGAATTATTCCAGAACATAAGTAGAAGTGACGTGTCAGCTGGTGGAGGAAACAATCAATAACTCCTACAACAACTAGAAGTGAGAGGACAGACTCAGCTAAGGACACAAGCAGCATCTAAAGAGAAGAATGTGTGGAGATATGAACATTACAAAGGATTAAAGGCTGCTTATTGTCACTTTACACCAGCAGGAGTCTCACCTGTGACAGCTGCTGTGATGAATAATAGAGATAGTCTGAGAGAAAGACACACAAGTATTCATTCAAATGATCAACTATCTACGCTAACATCTTCTAACCTCTTAGTATGTTTATTCACGTCTCCTCCAGATGGTCCACAGCGTCCCTCTGTGTCAGTGAGTCCCTCTGCTGAGATGCTGGAGGGCGATTCAGTGACTCTGACCTGTAGCGCTGATGCTAACCCAGCAGCTAGCTACACCTGGTACAAGGAGGATGGAACTTCAGACCCTCATCTTCTCAGTAAAGAACCTCAGCTGGTCTTCAGCTCCATCCAGTCCTCTGACTCTGGAAGGTATTCCTGTACAGCTGAGAACCATCTGGGGAGGAAGACGTCTGACTTCATCTTGATCCCTGTGAAATGTGAGTGAAACACAACCTCTTTAAAAGCAACATAATCACTACTGTCAAGTTCTCCAGGTGTTAATTATATTCATCTCGGCCCAAACTTGAAAATGGCTTGTTTAACCCAAATATCACAAGGGGACAACTCGGATCTGTTTTGGTCTTTTATTTTCAATCGGAATGGTTGTGGGAACCGGAATACCTTGATAACCTTAAAACAAAAATAGTAGATTAAATTCTACATCAAAGACTTTCCAAAATAATAATTCATCATTAAACACCATTCTTTACCACATTAAGTAAATACACTAGCAAATCAAATTCAAAGAAGTATTTCCATTACAATTTAAACTTCTACTTTTCCTTTTACGGGTAAAAGATCAAAATCAACAGAAAATGGCAAACAAACTATTGCTTCAAACAATATTTGAAATGAATAAAATCCATAGCAGTTGCGTCTGTGGTCGAACATGAGCGGCTGAGAGAGGGCGGCTAAGCTAATGCCTAAACATTTTATACTCATGCCTGATGAGGGACGCGCTGGTGACTCGGTCCCTCCAGAAATATGGGTTGTATTTTAGGGTTCCACTTCTGTTTGTTTCTGTTTAGTTCTCTGCCCCCTTCAGGGTTGGAGTTTACCAATGCTCCTTGTTTTAAATGCATGTGCAAACTGGTTTTAAACGCAATAACTACTAAGGTAGTGTTTTGTTATTACATCACATTACATTACATGTCATTTAGCTGACGCTTTTATCCAAAGCGACTTACAATAAGTGCATTCAACCATAGGGTACAAACTCAGGAGAACAAGAAACAAGAAAGTGCAATTTCCTCAAATAAGCCAATTTACAATTTGCTGTAGATGAGTGGCGTAATAAGTCCAATGTAAGTGCTACAGTTAGTGTGTTGGTGGAGGTAGAGTCTGAAGAGGTGTGTCTTTAGTCTGAAGACCATTTAGGAGCAGGACAGCAAAGAGTGGTGATCTAGTCGAGTATTTTGCTCACAGTGAGGAGGAACAAGCAGTTTATCACATGCAGAGCGGAGAGTGCGGGTCGGGATGTCGGGTTGGACCATGTCCTGGATGTTAGCTGGACCCGATCCATTCACAGCACGGTACGTGAGCACCAATGTTTAGAACTGGATGCGGGCAGCCACCGGTACCAGTGAAGAGAGCGGAGGAGTGGAGTAGTGTGGGAGAACTTAGGAAGGTTGAAGACCAGGCGAGCTGCTGCATTCTGGATGAGCTGCAGAGGTGGAATGGTGGTAGCAGGAGACCTGCAGGAGGGAGTCGCAGTAGTCCTGGCGGGAGATGACAAGAGCCTGAATCAGTACCTGGGCAGCCTTCTGAGTGAGAAGGGGACGTATTCTCCTGATGTTGTAGAGAGAGTATCTACAAGATTGTGTTGTCGCGGTGATGTTGGGAGTCAGGGAGAGTCGGCTGTCAAGTGTGACGCCGAGGTTCCTAGCGGTCAAAGTGGGCATTAGTACGGAGTTGCCAAAGTTGACCGTCAGGTCCTGGGTCGGGGAGTCTTTTCCCGGAAAGAGAAGTAGTTCAGTCTTGTCGGGGTTTCAGATGGTGGGCGGACATCCACTGAGAGATGTCAGTTAGACAGGCAGAGATCCGTGCCGCCACCTGGGTGTCCGAGGGAGGGAAGGAGAGAATGCGTTGGGTGTCATCGGCATAGCTGTGGTAGGAGAAGCCATGCGAGCGAATGACAGCTCCGAGAGAGTTGGTGTAGAGCAAGAAGAGGAGGGGACCCAGGACGGAACCGTGAGGAACTCCAGTAGTAAGAGGACAAGGTTCCGACACAGATCCTCTCCAGGTTACCCGGTAGGTACGGCCGTTGAGGTAGGACGAGAGAAGGGAGAAAGCAGAGCCTGAGACACCAAGTTCATGAAGGGAGGAAATAAGGATCTGGTGGTTGACTGTGTCTAATGCAGCAGAGAGGTCCAGAAGGATGAGGACAGAGGAGAGAGAGGCGGCTCTAGCAGTGTGGAGTTGCTCTGAGACAGCAAGCAGAGCAGTCTCTGTGGAGTGGCCTTGAATCCTGACTTGTGGAGGTGAAGGGGGTTGTTATGGTGGAGATAGGAGGAGAGTTCGTTAAAGATACACGTTCAAGGGTTTTGGATAAAAAGGGAAGAAGAGAGACCGGTCTGTAGTTGTTTTCTTCAGAAGTGTTGATGGTGGGTTTCTTCAAGAGTGGGTTTACTCTTGCCTCCTTCAGAAAATTGGGAAAACAGCCAGATAACAGAGCATTGTTGATGAGACAGGTGAGGAAAGGGAGGTCAGGTGCGTAGATTGTAGAAGATCTGATGGAATGGGGTCAAGAGGGCATGTGGTCGGACGGGCAGAGGTTAATAGGGTAAGAATTTGGTTAGGAGACAGGGGGGTGAAGGAGGAAAGTGAGGGTGATAGAGGTAAAGTCAATGGGACGCGAGAAGTAGGAGGTGGGTTTGAGAAAGAGGAGTGTATGTCATGAACTTCTATTTATTTAACTCTAACTTGTAATAATTTGTTGACACGTCTCCTCAAGATCTTCCACAGCGTCCCTCTGTGTCAGTGAGTCCCTCTGCTGAGATACTGAAGGGCGATTCAGTGACTCTGACCTGTAGCACTGATGCTAACCCAGCAGCTAACTACACCTGGTACAAGGGGGATGGAACTTCAGATCCTCATCTTCTCAGTGAAGAACCTCAGCTGGTCTTCAGCTCCATCCAGTCTTCTGACTCTGGAAGGTATTCCTGTACAGCTGAGAACCAGCTGGGGAGGAAGACGTCTGACTTCATCTCTATCGATGTGAAATGTGAGTGAAACAACCTTCTTAAAAGCAACATAATCACTACTGAGGTAGTGTTTTGTTATCAACTTCTATTTATTGAACTCTAACTTGTAACAATATGTTGACACGTCTCCTCCAGATGGTCCACAGCGTCCCTCTGTGTCAGTGAGTCCCTCTGCTGAGATGCTGGAGGGCGATTCAATGAATCTGACCTGTAGCACTGATGCTAACCCAGCAGCTAACTACACCTGGTACAAGGAGCATGAAGACTCACCACGAGCATCAGGACAGATCTTCACCATCACTGACTTCACAGCTGAACACAGTGGGAATTATTACTGTGAAGCCCAGAACGAGATGGGACGTAGTAACTCCACCTTACGTCTGATTACTTCTTCAGGTAAATCACACTCATTCTTCTGTTCTCTCACACATTATATCAACAATCCAGCTAAAGAAGTGACTCACAGTAAACGCGGCCTTTAGCTCCTGTCCTCCACTCAGTGAAGCAGGAGAGCATTGTGGACTAGAAGGTGAACCTGAGCAGATACACTATGACCCCACTGAGAATCAAACCCTGGACCCTTCATCACTTTAAAGCTTCACCAGCTGAGCGTCCTGCAGACATCACGTGGTCTGATGCTGCGTCGTCTCATCAAATGATGAAGTCAGAAGTGGAAGGAACAAGAAGAGTCACGTTAGAAGAGCTGAAGATGTTGATACCTGAACAGAGTCTGTAGCTGTAAGAATGCAGGAGCAGCTCAGTGAGAGAAACGAGTCTGGAACAAACACAATGCTGTTAGCAACACAACAGTTAGCTAGCATGCTAACTAGTCAGCTTTGAGTATTAGCAGCAGTATATTGGGGGTTTGGATTGTGTCTCCAAATCATCTCCTCACTGAGTGTGTTTAGTTTCTGTAGCAGTAAACAATCTACAACAGTTGCCATGACAACAGGACACAATAAAATGGCCGCCGCTCTTCCCATCCAGCTACGTTGTTTTGAAGACTTACTCCTCACATATAATTTGAGTTAAAGTTCATCATCTGCATAGAGCAGATCTTAAGGTCCCAGATATTCTGTTTCACTGAGTTAAACATCTTATTTCCATCCTGTTGGTCCTTAATTCATCCTCTACCCTCCATATTTAGTAGTTTATATATTTGTTGTTTGTTTTCGTTACCGTGTAGGAAAAGGAGCCTCCCCATGGCCAATAACAACAGCTGTTTTTGCGTCCACATCTGCCATTTTCCTGGTAATCATCATGATCCTCAGTGTCCTCTTGATCAGGTGAGCAGTTCAACTTCACTGATAAAATGTAGATATGGATGTGTCAGCAGCCGAGGTTTCTTAAAAACTAAAAGTGTGTTGCCAACAACGCCACCAGGTAAAAGCGAAGAGCCCTAGGAACCCGAAATAATTAAAAACAAGGTCTGTTTGTTTGGGGGAGAGCAGTGAAACAATGACCCAAGAGGAGACAGGGGCAGAAATACTAATAAAAGAATATTTATTTTAATACAATGATTAAAATATATAAAGGAAGCAAATAGTCCGTTCAAACTCACCACCACAGTAGAGCGAAGTCCTGCGCATCCTTAGTCCACCGGTTCAGACGTCTCTGACTGCCAGCTTCCCTCTGCTGCTGCTGCTGCTGCTTCTTGCATTCGCTCAACACTGCGGTGTGTTCCTGCTCCCTTCTGCCTTCTTTCTCTTTTCTTGCCAGTGTCCCGTCTTCCTGTTTCAAAAAGTTCCGCCTCTGGCCTTTCCCCATTGGTCCATTGGGCATATGCCACTAATTGGTAACATGTCACTGGGGACGATTGTTAATTGAGGATACAATGCAAACCAACACTCAGAGCAGACAATACATCGTTATATCGAACATGCAAACAATCATGAATCAATAAGTCATAAAACATGCAATCATAAACCAAAAAATATGCAATCCATAAATCAATAAATACACAATCAATAAAACATGCATTGTCTCCAATCTCCACCCCGTGACAGATGTTACATTCAAGGAGTCGTTGAATCACTTGATTCGATCTTCTGTTTGTTCATTAATACATTTTTCTGTCCAGAAGAAAAAAGTCTCCACCAAGCAGCCGGCCTGCAGAGAGACCAGAGAACAACGCTCAGGTGAGGAGGCCTCTGGGAACATCTGGGAACATCTGGGATCATCATGTCAGGCCTGTGAGCCGGGGATTTAAAAGCCAACAATTAAAATATAATACAAATTCATATAAATTAGGAAATAAAAGTTACCAGCAACACTGGGAGTTCAACTCCAGGTAAAAACCGGCCCAACGGGAGGTTTTGTCAGGTCCCTCTAGTTCAGCCCACTCCTACGTCCTGGTTCTTCTTCAAACCATCTAGACACCACCTGTCGCTCCCACACGATGACAGTTTGTAGATGGAACTTCATTAACCCCAATGACCTTAATTACAACCATTAAACACATGAGACCTCCATGAGAACCTGTAGGGCCCAAAGGAGTCATTAGAGAACAAGCCCTGCAGATATTCTACTATCTGGTCCTTTGTACTTCAGTCCAACAATACTATTCAATAAGTACTTCTTGTTCTTTGATGCAGATCCCACCAGCAGAGCCTTGCTATGCTACCGCGAGCTTCTCCAGAAACCAGGAGGATCTTCTTCTCTACTCCAACGTCAGTCCAGCTCGCCCCCCCAGACGCAAGGAGGAGGTGGAGGAAGTTCTGTACTCACGTGTCAACTTTGTGCGAGTGAGTCAGTGACAATCTTTACTGAACATGGATCCGTCTCTGCTTTTATCATCACTGTTTTATTGCTGTTTAAACGGGTTAATTATTAATATTCTGAGTTTACGGTTCTTTCACAGACGGAGATGTGAAGGAGCTGTGGATGATTCTTCTGCTCTGTACAGCACCGTCAGCAAAGCACCAAGAGAATGAACCCACACAGATATGTGGTCTGTTACTGTACAGAGTTTAAGCAGCTTAAACACACCTGCATGAATATGAGGTTTGACATGTTGTATATTCACCATCGTTAAGGCTTCCATCAGAGAAGCATCAGGGAGCCAATGGGAGGCCAGCTTGTAGTCTGTAATCAGCCTTTAAATGTTACTAATCAGCAATATGTTACTACCAGTTCTATACAAGCATCTTCAGGTACATTTATCTGTAAATAGTCTTTACCAATATTGCCAATATGCTTCTACTGATTCTCATAATGTTTACTGAAGTTTTTGTTTTGTATGAGAACTCGTCTCAACTTAAAATGGCTGAATTGGACTTTCAGAGTGTTTTAAGCACCTAGTGGTAGAAATGATAATGTAGAAATGTTTAGGGTAGAATTGTAGTTTGTGTTAGATATTAGTTATTACATTAGCATGTTAGATGAAGTGACTGCAATATGAATCAAACCCAATTCATAGTAATTATAGTCTTATAATTACTGCACACATTTACCTGCTACAATGTAACGTTAAGACTTGGAGACGGATGCTAATTGCCGTCCTTGATGGATTCCAAAGAGTTTTTTCTCCTGTCAGGTAGTAGATGAGCAAAGTTTGTACGACAGCCCTGCGAGGTAAACATTCTGATTTTGGATCATATAGAACTGAGTTAAACATAATGGTTCAGATGTGATGATCTAAGATGTGTTAAGTTTACTCGCTATTAGATGATGAGATTATGGATGCTTTATTATTACGTTTGTGAGGAAGCTTTAGGAAAAAAGGTCTGATCATTGAATGTACTGTAGTATGAAGGGAACAGGGATCGATCAGGTCACTGAGGGATCTCAGATTCAACCATCAGAGGGAGTCAGGGGGGGGCGGCTTGAATGTGCAGCCAATCACATACGACAGCAGATTGGGCTGAGCTGGAGAAGGAGCAGGCAGAAGCCTCCTGTGAACCATTACTGATGGTCCGATGGACGAGGGGACTTCTCTATTTCAGTTTTAAAGTAACGGTTTTAAATAAGATTTAGTTACAGATAATAGAATACAAGAGGTTCTACTAAGTGGGGCAGTTGTGGTTGTGCCAAACAAAATGGAAATGAAGATAACAGAAATAGAAAGAATTAGAACGAAACAAATTGGCTTCCCTTCTCTAAGAACGTCCATCAAAATACAGAGGGAGCACCAACCACTAACCCGGAGTCCCTACGTGATGCACACGTGTACAAGGTACAAACGTACCAACTGTCCTCAACCTCTCACCACAAACCTGCACTTCTTGTGCGTGCATGACAACTAAAGGAACACCTGCTCCAGATCTCCCTTTTAACAGCAGGGCCCTCAGGTGATTGGCGGCTCTCTTCAGGAACTCAGGTGCAGGCAGATCGGCACCTGAAGGGAAAAACAAGGGAGGAGGGGCAACACAGACAGTAGTGACACGGACGTTAGGGTAAGAGTGTTATCGCCTCTCGTAAACATTTTGATTGTATTTTGTATTATTACGCAGAATGTGCTAATTGATTTGTGACTGAAGCTGTCACATTGAGGTATTACGTTGTTCATTCTGTCCTCATGACGTCATCGTAGTCCGTCCATCAGGAGACGGATCCTCCTCTCACGCTCTCACTGAGGTTTCTTCCCTCGAGTATTCCTGTGTAGATGTGATGTTTGGGGACGGAGGATGTCGCATGTGTACAGACTTTAAAGCCCTCTGAGGCACATTTGTAATTTGTGATTTTGGGCTATTCCAAATTAAATGAATTGAATTCTCCTGTGGTTTTGGAGCAGATGTGTAACAGATGTGTTGTGGGAGAAGATTGAGATGATCAAGTAAACCTCAAAGTGGTGATTACCACTGGTAGTAAAGCTCAGTTACAAAGGAAGTGGCTAAACCTGAATTATAGTTATTTTTAGCTAAATGTTTGGGCTTTGTGTATCTATAAAAAATAGCAAATGTTTTAAAAATAAAAATACTTTTTTCTATGCAAGTTATTTTTTTTCCTCTGATCCCATATACGTCTATGAGGAAATGACTACTCTCTTGATTTATTCCCTCAGTAAACATGAGTTTATGGTCTCAGTCTCTAGTTTCAAGTCTTCTTCAATACAACGTGATGTTCATTTAGTGAATTATGGTCCATTTAGTCAACTAAACACATTTATTCTGTTTATACGCTCTGCATTGTGGGAGATTTCTCTAGTTCTTCCTTGTAGTTCTTCCGTGTCAGACCTCAGTGAACATTTGTTCATCTCAACTCAGGGGTTTACAGCCAGCTGCTCATGCATGGTAATTATCTAAAGGGGAAGCAGGACTTTTTCATCAGCTGATACAGACACACGTTGTCTTTCAGTCCCACGTCCCTCTCTTGGACAGCTGATAGTGGAGGACGTGTTTTAACAGAGAGGGATGAGCGGAGGAGCTGAGAGTGGATCAGTCATCTTCCTCCTGTCTGCATTCATATTCATCACATTTATATCTGTATCACAGAGCCTGAGTCGCCATGACGGCTTTTATTAGAAACACGGTTGAACAAAATACTATGAAAGTTTCACTTCCCCCTTTGTCTCTTTCTCTGCACCGTCACACCCCAACGCTCACCACAAACACCACCATTTCACTTTCTGCTAATTACTATTCAGTTTCCTTTTCTCTATAGAAAAAGATGTGCACCTGCACCCCTTCTGCTGTGATGAGTGTGATGGTGGTTTGTAGTTTCTCTTCCAGTCATTCGGGGTCAGGATGGCTGCAGAGTTACTTACGGTTCCTCTTGGATCTGTGGATTAAACGGATCCACCTTGGAGATGCACTGCAGATACACCTCCACAGAACCAATGAGGGGTCACAGCAGACCAGAGGGCCTTCTGCTTTACCGACAGGCAGCACGGACACCCGGTGGACCTGAGAACGGACCCGGGACACGCAGAGGACAGTTAGCTTAGCATACCGCTGCTCTCTGAGGATCAGCGGCCTAAGAGGCGGCGACTCGGCTGTGTACAGGTGTGCTGTGTTCATGTTCACCACAAACCAACCGGACAGGAAGTACACCGGCGAACCGGGAGTCCGTCTGTCCGTCACAGGTAACGGATCCAAGCGCTCAACACTTGGGAAGCTGCTGGTGTCTCTGAAGGGATTCATGGTTCATGGTTTTACAAATGCAGGTTTGCAGGTGGAGATCAGCAGATCAATACCTTTGTCACGAAGCGGGTGCAGGCAGAGGCAGGACTCAAACGCAGAGTTTTGGGAAACAACAAAAAGACTTTAATGGTCAAAATTCCAAAATGCCAAGGGGCTAAAAAAACGAAGGCGGGGACCAGGAACGAAGCACCACAGGATCCACAAACATGCAGACACCGAGGCGACAGGAGACGCACAGGGCTTAAATACACTGGGAAGGTGCAGGTGATTGGACACAGGTGGAAACAATCACAGGACAAGGTAGGAAGTGAAGTTACCCGGGGACACGAGGGGCAGAAAACTACAAAATAAAACAGGAAACAACCCAAACCGCGACGACCTTGTTGTGGAAAGTGTACATCAGCAGACCTGACGGGTCAGAGCAGCCGTCCTCGACCTCGTCCAACCTTCTACAGCTGGTACAAGAACGGAGACAAAGTGATGATGAAAGAAACAAAGATTTGGGGCTACTTTTATTCTTTTTCCAGGTCCTGCAACAAAGTGACGTCATCATTCAGTGGACATTTCTGACTTCTAGATATATCACATCTAAGTTCTGGTGCAGCCCTCTGCATGGTGGTCGTTGGAAGCGTCTCGCTCAACCAAAGGACCTTCGTGAAGACTCCCAGGACGAAGGTCGCGTTGAGGTCCTTGATACCGAGAGAGGAAACACTGAGAATCAAAGACCTGAGAGAGAACGATTCAGCCGAGTAGCGTTTCATATTCACAGCATGGAGCTCTGAAGGGATCAGCGGTTTACCTGGAACCACTTTGACCGTCAAAGGTACGAAGAATAAAATCTATCAAATGCTCTGACAACATGTACCTTACTCACTAAGATACAGTAATAGCTGCTTGCATGGCTTCATACCAATGAATGTTCTGTGAAACACATCACTGCTGCTGGATCTCACCTTTTCTTACTGAATGGTTCACAGATCCAGATGTGCAGGCGCAGGTTGATCTGGTCTCCTGGGGGTCCGAAGCTGATTTGCCACAGCAGCTGCCCCCCCTCATGACACGACCACAGCCGCCGGGATCCATGTGATGTCACTCACGCTGGCTGCTGAGGAGAAGGACGCGTCCACTGTGCAAGTGTTCCGGGGATGAAGATTGATGAACACACTAATAAATCTTGATACGTTTTTCTGTGAGTGCAGGTTGAATGGAAGAAGAAGACGTCTATTGTGCTACCGGTGCTACTTTTCTAATGTTAGTTAAAGTGTTACCCACCTTCGCATCCCCCACAATGTTCTATGGTACATTGTCAGTGTAATGCTGCTTATGCGTGAAGCAAAAACACGTGTGTGTTGTCAGCTTTAAAGAGATGATGTAAGTCACTCTTGTTTATTATGCACAACATTGATTCATCTCATTTACAGAATTTGCAGCATAATGTCAAGAAAAGAGAGACTCCAAAAGCAGGAGGACAGGGAAAATATCCTGGTCTGTTTTTGAAATGTATTTATTTATATTATTAATATTTTTAATTTCCTGAATGACTTTGGCAATGGTGCCCTTTTGTTTTGGGTTGAGCAATAAGAGAAATGGCTCAAAGGAGTGAAAAGAATGCGCTATTTAAACAGACTAACAGCATTTTACAGGCCGACTTGTTATCATCGTGGAAAACAAGAAGTAGACGTAGTTGTCAAATTCCAAATGTTTTATTTTAATTCATATCTCAGTCCTATTGTACGATTTGTATGTAATTGAAGAAACAGTGTAATCCATGAAAAAGAGACCTGCTGCAATAAATAATGAGCTTTATAAGTGAATGTTCTACTTGTATCTCTTATTATGTTTAGTAACAGAATCATGAAATCAGACATTACAACTGATGATAATCTACTAAAATAAGTCCAATATTTCTGTCACCATTGTTGTTGATTTTGTGTGAGGGAAGCTGCCAAAACCGTCACGAATAAAATGTCAATGTGTGTGTGTGTGTGTGTGTGTGTGTGTGTGTGTGTGTGTGTGTGTGTGTGTGAGATGCTGATGAGGAACCACAAAGCGGACCAGAAGATGGGCAGGATGCATTCTCTCTGGTTTATTCAGGTTCTTTAGGAAGAGTTCTGTTTGAAATTACAAAATGCACTGGTAGAAACAGATAGAGAAAGAAACAGAGCGAGAGAAGGAGATGGTGGGAGAGAGAGAGAGAGAAAGGAGGGTTTCATATCCAGAATAAACAGGAATAACATCACCAGGTTCAGATTCAGGCAGCGCTTTACTCTCAAAGGGGGAGTTTTTCAGCGAGGAAAAACCTCCTCCTCCTCCCCCCTTTTTAAAATCATTTTTTAAACTTTTTTAATGTTAGTTAAAGTGTTATCCACCTTCGCATCCCCCCCACAATGTTTAAGCCCCGTGAAATAACTGGCGATATAACAAACAAACATTCTTTGATTTCATCACCAAAGTCATTTCCATTTATTTATTCTTTTATCAGGGCGATTTTTTTTCTTTTTTTGTTTTTAAAAATAGAAGAAAAAAAGAAACACATTGCTCTTAAAAACATCTATCTATATATATTTTTACATATATATACTTTTTTCTTTATATTTATTTATTTTTTTCCTGAAGTTGACTTGTTACCCCACATAGTGGCATGCACATTGCACATGCAAATCTGTAATTAAATACTTCTCTTTTATCTTAAATTGCCGTGTATGTTTATTCTTTTATGCCCCGACTTGCTGAGTGGATCCTGTATGGTTTTCTACTGTGGCACTGGTTCGGTTTCTACTGGGTCGGATGGTCGGCATGGCGATGAGATGGATGCTTGGTGGTTGCTTCGGAGAGTTTCCCAATACATCTCGTTACAGTCAAGATAAGATTACAGTTTATTGTTGTTGTACTTTTACACAATGGTGTTTAACCCTTCGCACCACTCGATGCTTGATTATATATTTACTCTTTAAACATGGTTCAAGAGGGAAACGTCTGATCTGCAGCCGTTTACAGGTTTTAATCTATGTAGTTTGACACCTCAATCGTGGCTTCTATCAAACGATACTTTACCAAATATGTTTTTCCGATAATGATTGAACGGTTAATTTTGTCCTTTGCAAACCCAAACCAATCAGGCACAAAGGCTGAATGAATAAAACAAGTCTGTTTCTCAAGGACCCAAAACACAACAAGCGCTCAGATGGTCTGAGAACGATCAAATAGTGAGAGGACGACCTCCCGCGTCCAGATCTCCTGGAAGCAACCTGTCTACTGGATGTGATGGGAATGGAAACACGTGGAGACGAGAGAGAGGGGGGGGGGGCGTTGCTATGGCGACAGCCGGGGACACTTTTACCTGCGGCACTGAGAATTTCATTCACTGTAAAACGGCATCGAGTCCGGTGAGTGATTAAGGTACGAAGGTCCAGGTGACGTGCACAAAAATGAATGAGCCACGGCGGCATCGTGGAAGTGCCGAGCAAGCGTTTAACTTACTCCATCAAAGCATTGATGGATGAATGAGCATCACGCTGTGTTGAAGAAGAATTGGAACTAGAGACTGAGACCAAAAACTCATGTTTACAATGTTTACTGAGGGAATAAATCAAGAGAGAAGTAGAGTCATTTCCTCATAGACGTCTATGGGAGCAGAGGAGTCGCCCCCTGCTGGTCACTACAGAGAAGTAGAGTCATTTCCTCATAGACGTCAATGGGAGCAGAGGAGTCGCCCCCTGCTGGTCACTACAGAGAAGTAGAGTCATTTCCTCATAGACGTCTATGGGAGCAGAGGAGTCGCCCCCTGCTGGTCACTACAGAGAAGTAGAGTCATTTCCTCATAGACGTCTATGGGAGCAGAGGAGTCGCCCCCTGCTGGTCACTACAGAGAAGTAGAGTCATTTCCTCATAGACGTCTATGGGAGCAGAGGAGTCGCCCCCTGCTGGTCACTGCAGAGAAGTAGAGTCATTTCCTCATAGACGTCTATGGGATCAGAGGAGTCGCCCCCTGCTGGTCACTACAGAGAAGTAGAGTCATTTCCTCATAGACGTCTATGGGAGGAGAGGAGTCGCCCCCTGCTGGTCACTACAGATAATGAAGAATTGAGAGATTGTCAGGACTTGTCAGGAGTGATGGGTGCATCACTTTGGTTTGTCCTCTCTGGGCTACTGTAGCAAAGAGGACACACTCTCTATTCAGGCTCGTGTCCACAACATACCAGCGAAAAGAATTGTGTGGATAAATTCATCAATTATTGTGCAACAATCATCTTGGATTTCTCCTCAAATGATCCGCCGGACTCGTCAGACAACACAGACAAACACAAAGACTCAGACAGATGTTCACAGACAACACCCCCACATGTGTGAGCACGAACACACACACACACACACACCGTTTATGATGACAGCTCAATCACACCCCCTTGTGTCTGTGGATGGTATCACACGAGGAATGGAAGAAAATCAGATGAACACAATGAGTTTTTACAGAAAGTTTATGGATTATATACACAAGAAGTACTGAGCCAAAATGTACAATACAGTGGGAGAGAATGGGTGAGAGAAATGAAACTACCACCCTGATGAGCGGTTGGAGGGAGGACGGGGGATGAAGGTGGCGATCTCACGTGCGTGCCGTGATTGTCTCAAAGGAGGAGTCATGGTGTCCTGTACAGTGTAAGGCACTGAGGGTGACCTACTGTAGCTGATGGTGTCAGGACACACACACACACACACACACACACACACACACACACACACACACGCACAGAGTAGATGTCTCCCTGTCGCAGCAGTAGCCCCTCCCAGCGGGGTGACGGTGACGGAATGGATGAGGATGTGCCCGAAAAATGGTCCAGTGCCATTGTGAAATTTTGTTTTAGCATCACTACGACCTCTGCTGTTGCCCCCCCCACCCGCCCATCCTAAAAAATGTTCCCCACATCATTGCGATCTCTCTCATTGCCCCTCGACCCCTCGACCCCCCCCATCCCCCCCACCCGCCCAACACACACACGCATGCACACATCTAGTGCTGTACAAAGGGGAGACCACGTGGCTTCAGCTACATAAGCACAACTTTTGGCAGCACTACTGTACATTAAAACCACGGTAGTTTTTTTTTGTTGACGTTTTGTTTTTAAAGAGAGCCCTTTATTTGTTTTTGTTGTCGACGCGACGAATGACCCACTGACACAATTTCACAGCCGGCGGAGCGGATTTGGTGCGTTTTTTTGTTATTTTTCCCTTCGTCCGGTAACGAAGAAGAAAAGGACAAAAAAGAAAAGAAAAACGAGGCTGAAGACGGATGGGTGCCGGCAGCCGGAGGCGAGGACACGGACAGCAGATGTGCAGAGAAGCGATGACTTGCAAAAAACTTGCAACCCCCCCCCCCAAACCCGTTCAAAGAAAAAACGAAAAATCACAATAATTCTTCATTTTTTTTCTTTCCAAAAAAATGGGGATTTGTCGTGGAGAAAAGCACACACACGTGCACAAACACACACGCACAACGCACAACGGGCTTTCACACAAGGGCAGTGTTGTGTGTCGGCCATTTTGGATCCGCTGTTACAATTGTGGACAAAGCGAACGGCGTTGAGGAGCCAAGATGTTTCTGTTCCCTGTCTGTGGACGCGTGTCGGCGGCGTGTCGGGGGGGTCGGCAGGCTGATGCTCGGGGGTCGTGAGGAGGTGAAATGAGATCAACTTTACAACGTTTGACGCCAAGCCAGGTGAAACCATACAAAAACCCAGTCCGCGGCCCGGCTCCTCCCACACGCCGTCTAACTATCTAGCTACCTAACTATCTAGCTACCTAACTATATAGCTACCTAACTATCTAGCTACCTAACTATCTAGCTACCTAACTATCTAGCTACCTAACTATCTAGCTACCTAACTATCTAGCTATCTAACTCTAGAGGCACCTGAGAAGTAACTGCTTCGCACCTCCGTAAACCGCTCACCACGCCGCCTGAAACCGGAACCCACAGCACGTCTGGGGTGGACAAGACGACGGGGTCGGGAGACGAGAGGGTCCGCCTGCTAGAAGCGTCCGGAAGCTTTAGAAGCCACAACAACGAGGCTGTGATTCAAACTCTTCAAACTTCTTTTTGCCGTGTTTGAGTCAGACCTTTTTTTTAGGTGATTTTAGCCCAAACCAGCCCCTCACTCCATGTCCCCCAATCTGCCCGTCTCTTTGCTAACGTGGGGGCCTGTGGGGACCTTTAAGGCGTAGTGTGGTTGACCTCGACTACGGAGGGTAAAGGGAGGCGGGGGGGAGCGGCGAGGAAACGAGGGGCGAGGGTGAATAAGAGGGAGCGTGAGGGGAATGTGACTCTGATACAGAAGGCACTGTGGCTCTGCAGGGGGTTTGGGGGGGTGGTGGGGGGGGGGCGTCCCTAACGTGCCGTGAACCGCACTCGACGGGGGGGGGGCGGACGACCCGATAAACAAAAGCAAGGTCTGGGGGCAACAGATGTCGGGAGAGGGGAGCAAACATGGGGATGGAAGGTGGGTGATCTGGACAAAGGTTACACAACAAAGACCCAACCGCAGCGTTGCAGCGCCCCCCTCCGAAGCTAAAGCAGCGAGGACGCTTATGAGGCCTGCATAGAGTCAAAACACGAGGGGGGCGGGGGGGGGGCGTCTTCTGGCGTGAAGCGTCTGAAGAAGACGGCGCAAGATATCGAGTAGCTAGATCGTCGACCGTGTCATGAGCCTGAACGGTGTCCAAAACAAATAAATGAATAAATCTGAAACTCTATTTAAACTCTGTTATCCACACCTACTGCTAGCGTCTCCTATCTATATTCATACGTGGTCTATTATCTATACTTATCTATACTTTATCGAGGTATTGAATATTCAATAAAAGCTGTCCCTCATAACGATGAGGATGAAATTATTAGTCCTAAGTGCTTCTGTCCTGCAATGTGTCTACCAAGCCGAAAGAAGCGATGGATGGAGGGCAGAAGAAAAGGAAAGGTGAGAGAGGGGTGTGGGGGGGGGGTACCAACGTGGGGTGATTGGCAGAGGAGGTTTCAGCGTTGCTGCGACCTCGTGTGACTTGGTCACGGGTGTTGTGGCTGTTCTCTGGTTATCCAGACCTGAGCGAAGGGGGTCCGACGGGTCAGCGTTGGCACAGACAGGCGGACAGATATGGCGTCTCTCAGGCTGCATCCAGGTTCCCTCTGACTGGGACTGGACTTCAGTCTTATTTATGTCCTACAAAGATATGAGACGGGCTCAAGAGAATTTTTCCCTCCAGGTCTGGAAAGGAGGGTCGAGGCCTGGAGGCTGTCCCGCAGAGGGGGGAAGGCAGAAGGGCGGATAATGTGCGCTGATAACTGATAACTGCCCCCTGGTGGCGACAAAAACAAAGAAGAGACAACACCACCATGTGGCACTGAAGCCGAACACCAACGCCGCGCCGTCACTGCCGCCACCTCGGCAGAACTTCAGTAAAACTCTCCCACGCTGCCCCCACGCTTCTCTCTAAACGAGGTTATTATTTCTGGATTGATCTTTGGGTTGGCTTGACAAGAGTACTGACCCCCGTGAACAACGGCGAGTTACCCTCCCCCGTTGTGAAGAGAGAGGCTTAAGAGTTGCGTTACAACACGCAACGCCGCGGAGGCATCAGGAGCCTGGTAAACGTCGTTGTACGAGCCGGGGGGGGGGGGGGTTTAAAAACATAGCAGATGTAAAGATGGACATAGAATACTTAACCTCCAAATAGCATGACAACAAACCTACAGCAACAGTTTCATCAATCAGCATCATCATCGTCATCATCATTTTGCATTGACACAGATATCATTATTCATTAGACTATCATCATTAACAATAATAAATCAAGTGTGGTGGAAGTCCGCTTCTCTCTGCTCTTCCTCTCCGGTCTCGAGCGCGACACCAAACTGCAGCGTCTCCGTTTAACTGGGCGCAGCTTTTCATCGGCCCGAACGGCCGAACGTCAGAGCCCGTTTTCGTCTAAAGACCAAACGTAAACGATATCGTCACTTGAGGAGAGAGAGGGAGAGAGAGGAGGACTTCTTTTGTAAACCTAAAAGCAACGTTTCCTATAAAGCCCCCAGGTCCCACCCACACCAGCTAGATTTACTCTCTAGTATGTATTTAATCAATCATGCAGGCTTCCATCACATTTCGGACTCCAAAAAAGATCAAACGGAGGCTGAGCGAAAGCAACAGAAGAACCAAGCTCCAATGTCCGAAGAAGAACAAGAAGGAGAAGTAATCGACAGTACTCGAAGAAACTCTGAAGAAAGGAGTCTTTTCCCCGTCCCTGGTTTCCTCTCCTCCGCCCCACTAAGCCGTGTGATGTCATTTCCTGTCACCCCTCGGCCGCGCCGGGCCGCGTGGCCGAGGGGGAAGGGCCTTGGGCCAAGTGTTCGACTCAACCTTCTCGAGGTACCCGACGGCCACCGTCGCCATTGCGCACTCGAACAGGAAGTGAGCCTGAATGTGCCCCGCCCCCCTCAATCCCATGCACCGCTGGACAGGAAGTGATGTCACGCCGGTTCTGTCAGCATTAGGTGTGGCTAGGAGTTTAGAGTTGGAAGTAGGAAGTAATACAAGTACCTTTTCTCCTGGTGTGAATCGTTGCATCCTGGCCCCTCTGTCGTACAGCCGTTGTTGTCGCTCCTGGGCCTGCAGCAAATTCTCGTGACATCCGGCCCAGTGTGTGGAGTTTTGCTCGCAGGTCCATGACGTACTGGATCTCATTCTTACAGGGGCTCAGACCTTCCTCCAAGTATACTTTAATACGTTCCATACGCTCCACCAGCCCATCCGTCTGCGGGTGATACACGCTATTACGAATGGACTTAATGCTCAGTAACCCATAAAGTTCTCTCAGTGTGCGCGACATGAACGAGGTGCTCTGGTCAGTCAGAATCTCTTCAGGGATTCCAACTCGGGAGATGACCTGAAACAGAGCCTGCGCGACGCTCTTTGCAGAGATATTGCGCAACGGCACTGCCTCCGGATAACGCGTTGCGTAATCTAACAAGAACTAACACAAAGCGATATCCGCGTGCGCTCCGGTGAAACGGCCCGATGAGGTCCATACCGTAGGGTATCGTCATGGAGCGAAACTCGGGAGCCGGCGGAGTCTCTACGGAAGGCTCTGCGGGCTCCCCCTCCCCGTCTGCAGCGTCGGACGACCCCGCGTCACCGCTGAGCACAGCACACATCTCGCATAACCCTGTCGGTCGTGAACGCACACCCGCAGCCCCCCCCCCCCCCAATTAGCTTATAAAACCCCGGCCAATCTGTACCCAAAATGACGGGGTGCGTCAGGCGGGAGCTAACCGCGACCTTCATTCTATGCTTTTTACTCGCATGGCTAATTTCCACCGATACCACAGGATACTCGTGAACATCCCAATGCACACACCGTATTCTTACCCGGTCTGCCTCCACCAATGTACCCGGTCGAACCAGGCTCTGGTGAATCATAGATTGCGTAAAGCCCGAATACACCATCGCCTGACGTGTACCCCCCTGGATTCTTACCGGAACGCAGTACGTCGTTCCCGGATCGGGGGAAAGTGACAGAACGCCGGCGACCCGGATCACCGGTCCCACCTGTCCCCCGGGGTCGGTTGGTCGCGGCCTAGGGAAAAAGGCGCCAGCCGTGGAGCCGGTATGGGTTGCTTCGTCGGCCGCGGTGGCCTCCCTCCCCGCGGTGCAGCTCCTGGTCGGGCGACGCCGGCGGACTCTCCAGGTCACTCTGCCCGCTGAGATGCACCGCCAGGTGGTCCTCCGCCAGGGTGATGGCCGCCTCCAGGGTCGCTGGTCGGTGGCACCGGACCCACGCTGCTCTCCGGACCGGGAGCCCCTCCCCGTACTGCTCCAGCATCACGGCATCACGCCGTGGACCCCTCCTGCGCTGTCCGGCTGCAACCACCTTACGGCGGCGTCCTTCAGCCGCTGGCCGTACGCGAATTGTCGGGCCCAGCCTGGCCTCGCGGAATCTCCGGCGGTGGTCCTCCGGCAACAGCCCCAGTCTATCCACCATGGCCCTTTTAATGTCGTCGTAGAACCACCGGAGGCAGCCCAATGGCTGCGGTCTGCGCCTCCCCGGCCAGTAGAGGCAAATACCGGACGGGCCACTCTCCCGCAGCCGCAGGCACCTGCGTCGGCGGCACAGCCGCGGGCCGTGCGGCCAGCTGCTCCAGCGCCTGGGCTTGTCTCCCCACCTGGGCCTGGAGCGCCCTCAGGAACTGCCGGTTGGCGTCCGCCTGCTCCCTCAGGATGGCCGCCAGGTCGCCGATCATTCGACCGAGCGCCACAATCGGCTGGGCTGTCATCCCCTGCTGGTGGTTGTCGTCCGCCGTTTCTATCCCAGAGTCACGTTGGGCGCCACTGTAACGTGCGGTCCTTGGGGGAACGTGGAAAGACGACATTTCCATTTACAGAATGTGCAGCTTAATGCAAAGAGAAGAGAGACTCCAAATGCAGAAAGACACTTCTGCCCTTTGGGTTTGAGCACCTGCCCCCCAAAATGTCTGTGAAGCTTGTTTTAATTTTCCCATCAATAACCATGTTTTTATCACTAAGATGCTTCTATTTAAAGGAGCGCTTCATATGGTCACCTGGAGCCTTTGTTTATCTCCAACTGAATGACTTCGTAAAGGGAGAAGTCTGCATTAAGCAACCTCACCACTAGATGTCACTAAAAACTACACACTGTCCTCAACAGGCACTTTCATATTGTAATGGAAATGTGTGAACAATAAATGAATAAAGCAACATTTGTGTGTTTTGAATGTTTGTTTGTTTTGTTTCTGTCCAGCAGTGAAGGTGAGGAAGACGTATGAAGATGATCTTCACATATTAACAACACTTTTATGATGTTTGCTTTTAGCAGAAGTAAGACGTTAACATTAAAGCAGCTTCTTGTTCTGCAGCTCATGCACACTAATGACGTAAAGAGGAAGGAAGCTCTGCTGGGTGTTGAACAGCAGCTTGTTACCAACTCCAGAAGAGACGAGCTGACCTCAGAGACATCCGCCTCCTCTTTAATGTAGACGTGTTTCTGGTGACTTACTGAATAAAGAGTTTCTGATCTGCTGATTGAACACAGAGGAGCAGCTATGAGTCCATCAGCCGGTGGATTAGTCGTCTTCCTTCTCTCTGTACAAGGTACTGTACTTCTACATTTATATTGTGAGGCCGTTACACACCTCACACACACACAGGGAGCTGTGTTTTTACTTCACACACAGGTCTGATGTCATCACACACAAATAATGACTAAATAAACATTAACAAAGAAGAAATGCTCTGAATAATTTGTCTCTGTTGAACTTCCTCTAATCGTTCAGCAGCGTTTCTTTGCATTAGACCACATTTAGAGGCTGTTATTCACTCCGAGTCTCTGACGACGTTTGTTCTTCTTTTTGGAGCATTTTATTGTGTATTTCTATATGTCACAGTATCGTTCCCCTCAGAGTTCTGCATTTCTCTACAGTTTCCATCTCCACTCTGCAGCAGACTGACCACAGACAGAAGAGCACAGAGCAAAGACACTCTTCTTCTCATCAACCAAACCCTTCTAATACTTCAACTTGAGCTTTTTCAGGTCCACAGGTTCAATACGTCGCTGTTCCTTCCAGCTGCAGAGTCCATGTGGACATCGTGGACTCTTTCATTACTTTCTATAAACTCAATGATTTTCATATTTCTCATAATATCTTTTCTCTTCAGTAAACTACCAATGAGAGTGTGTCCTGTGATGTTGTTCTGAGTGTGACTGTGGTTCCTGATGTGCTGTGTTACAGTGATACAGAGTCAGGATGGATGGAGAGTGAATTACGATCAGACTGACGTCTGTGCTGCAAAAGGATCAACAGTGTTTATAAGCTGTGACTACACACACCCACCTGGAATACGTCCCTCTGATATAAAGGACAGATTCTGGTTCACTAAAGAGAAAGATGGTGAACCTGTGGATCTGAAAACAGACTCTGAGTATTCAGGCCGTGTGAAGTATGGATGTTATAGTTATAGTAAGAGTTGTTATCTGATCATCACAGACGTGAGAGAGAGCGACTCAGCTGAGTACAAATTCACACTCAGGACAAACGAACCAGGAGAGAAATATACTGGTTCACCTGGAGTCACTTTGTCTGTCACAGGTAACATTTTAATTCACATATTAATCATCTACAAATGTTCAACATCTAGAAAACTAGAGTATAAATGTCTTCTGTGAATGTTGACACTTCAATAAATAACATTCACAGATTCAGGTCTCCAGGTGCAGGTGAGAAGATCAGATTCTACCTGGTTGGAGCTGACGTGTCACAGCAGCTGTGTTCTGTCTGATCGTGCTGAATACTACTGGTACAAGAATGAAGAGAACATCAAGAGAGGATCTTCTCTTCTAGTCTCCTCTGGTTCTACAGACAGATATTCCTGTTATTTAGGAGGATCTTGGAATAACGGTTCTCCTGCAGTGTGTAAGTTCACTCCACTGTGTCGGCCTGTGGAGCTTCAACAACATCTCACATGGAGGCACCAGACCGCTGCATGTAAACTAGAGGCATCAAAAAGATGAAGCACAACGTTCCTCAGGAGGTGGAGCCGTGGTCCACTGACCAGAGGGTTGCTGGTTCAATCCCCGGCCCCTGCAGTCTACGTGTAGAAGAGTCACTCACACACTGACACAACAATATGATTCTAATCACAGCTGTAAACACAATGGAGTCTAAATGTTAAAGGAGACACAGATCTTTATTTATGTCATTCTCTTATTAATAGAAACACAAATATAAACTATCAGCAGACAGAATGATGTGATTTTCATAAAGACTCAAGTGAATTATTCCAGAACATAAGTAGAAGTGACGTGTCAGCTGGTGGAGGAAACAATCAATAACTCCTACAACAACTAGAAGTGAGAGGACAGACTCAGCTAAGGACACAAGCAGCATCTAAAGAGAAGAATGTGTGGAGATATGAACATTACAAAGGATTAAAGGCTGCTTATTGTCACTTTACACCAGCAGGAGTCTCACCTGTGACAGCTGCTGTGATGAATACTAGAGATAGTCTGAGAGAAAGACACACAAGTATTCATTCAAATGATCAACTACCTACGCTAACATCTTCTAACCTCTTAGTATGTTTATTCACGTCTCCTCCAGATGGTCCACAGCGTCCCTCTGTGTCAGCGAGTCCCTCTGCTGAGATGCTGGAGGGCGATTCAGTGACTCTGACCTGTAGCACTGATGCTAACCCAGCAGCTAGCTACACCTGGTACAAGGCGCATCGAACGTCAGACCCTCGTCTTCTCAGTAAAGAACCTCATCTGGTCTTCAGCTCCATCCAGTCCTCTGACTCTGGAAGGTATTCCTGTACAGCTGAGAACCAGCTGGGGAGGAAGACGTCTGACTTCATCTCTATCGATGTGAAATGTGTGTGAAACAACCTTTCTAAAAGCAACATAATCACTACTGAGGTAGAGTTTTGTTATGAACTTCTATTTATTGAACTCTAACTTGTAACAATATGTTGACTTGTCTCCTCCAGATGGTCCACGGCGTCCCTCTGTGTCAGTGAGTCCCTCTGCTGAGATGCTGGAGGGCGATTCAGTGACTCTGACCTGTAGCACTGATGCTAACCCAGCAGCTAACTACACCTGGTACAAGGAGCATGAAGACTCACCACGAGCATCAGGACAGATCTTCACCATCACTGACTTCACAGCTGAACACAGTGGGAATTATTACTGTGAAGCCCAGAACGAGATGGGACGTAGTAACTCCACCTTACGTCTGATTACTTCTTCAGGTAAATCACACTCATTCTTCTGTTCTCTCACACATTATATCAATAATCCAACTAAAGAAGTGACTCACAGTAAACGCGGCTTTTAGCTCCTGTCCTCCACTCAGTGAAGCAGGAGAGCATTGTGGACTAGAAGGTGAACCTGAGCAGATACACTATGACCCCACTGAGAATCAAACCCTGGACCCTCGGTTCATCACTTTAAAGCTTCACCAGCTGAGCGTCCTGCAGACATCACGTGGTCTGATGCTGCGTCGTCTCATCAAATGATGAAGTCAGAAGTGGAAGGAACAAGAAGAGTCACGTTAGAAGAGCTGAAGATGTTGATACCTGAACAGAGTCTGTAGCTGTAAGAATGCAGGAGCAGCTCAGTAAGAGAAACAAGTCTGGAACAAACACAATGCTGTTAGCAACACAACAGTTAGCTAGCATGCTAACTAGTCAGCTTTGAGTATTATAGTATTTTTGGGGGTTTGGATTGTTTCTTGAGTGTGTTTAATTTGTGTAGCAGTAAACACTCTGCAGTTGCCATGGCAACAGGACACAATAAAATGGCCGCCGCCCTGACCAGTCAGCTACGTTGTTTTGATAAGACGTTCTACTCATATTTCGTTTGAGTAAAAGTTCATCATCTGCATAGAGCAGATCTTAAGGTCCCAGATATTCTGTTTCACTGAGTTAAACTTCTTATTTACATCCTGTTGGTAATTAATTCACCTTCCATATTTAGTAGTTTATATTTGTTGTTTATTTTCTTTCCTGTGTGGGAAAAGGAGCCTCCAATGGTTGGATAGCAGCGTTTGCGTCCACATCTGCTATTTTCCTGGTGATCATCATGATCCTCGCTGTCCTCATGATCAGGTGAGCGGTTCAACTTCACTGATGAAATGTAGATGTGGATCTTACATTCACGCAGTCGTTGAATCACTTGATTTGATCTTTTGTTTGTTGATTAATACATTTTTCTGTCCAGAAGAAAAAAGTCTCCACCAAGCAGCCGGCCTGCAGAGAGACCAGAGAACAACGCTCAGGTGAGGAGAAGGAGCTCAGTGTGGAGTCCTCTGGGAACATCTGGGAACATCTGGCATCATCATGTCAGGCCTGTGAGGCGGGGATTTAAAAGCCAACAATTAAAATATAATACAAATTCATATAAATTAGGAAATAAGTTACCAGCAACACTGGGAGATCAACTCCAGGTAAAAACCGGCCCACTGGGAGGTTTTGTCAGGTCCCTCTAGTTCAGCCCACTCCTACGTCCTGGTTCTTCTTCAAACCATCTAGACACCACCTGTCGCTCCCACACGATGACAGTTTGTAGATGGAACTTCATTAACCTCAATGACCTTAATTACAACCATTAAACACATGAGACCTCCATGAGAACCTGTAGGGCCCAAAGGAGTCATTAGAGAACAAGCCCTGCAGATATTCTACTATCTGTTCCTTCTTACTTCAGTCCAACAATACTATCCAATAAGTACTTCTTGTTCTTTGATGCAGATCCCACCAGCGGAGCCTTGCTATGCTACCGTGAGCTTCTCCAGAAACCAGGAGGATCTTCTTCTCTACTCCAACGTCAGTCCAGCTCGCCCCCCCAGACGCAAGGAGGAGGTGGAGGAAGTTCTGTACTCACGTGTCAACTTTGAGAGTTCTGGTGCTGCCAGCGAGTGAGTCAGTGACAATCTTTACTGAACATGGATCCGTCTCTGCTTTTATCATCACTGTTTTATTGCTGTTTAAACGTGTTAATGATTAATATTCTGAGTTTACGGTTCTTTCACAGACGGAGATGTGAAGGAGCTGTGGATGATTCTTCTGCTCTGTACAGCACCGTCAGCAAAGCACCAAGAGAATGAACCCACACAGATATGTGGTCTGTTACTGTACAGAGTTTAAGCAGCTTAAACACACCTGCATGAATATGAGGTTTGACATGTTGTATATTCACCATCGTTAAGGCTTCCATCAGAGAAGCATCAGGGAGCCAATGGGAGGCCAGCTTGTAGTCTGTAATCAGCCTTTAAATGTTACTAATCAGCAATATGTTACTACCAGTTCTATACAAGCATCTTCAGGTACATTTATCTGCAAATAGTCTTTACCAATATTGCCAATATGCATCTATTGATTCTCATGTTTACTGAAGTTTTTGTTTTGTATGAGAACTTGTCTCAACTTAAAATGGCTGAATTGGACTTTCAGAGTGTTTTAAGCACCTAGTGGTAGAAATGATAATGTAGAAATGTTTAGGATAGAATTGTAGTTTGTGTGTTAGATATTAGTTATTACATTAGCATGTTAGATGAAGTGACTGCAATATGAATCAAACCCAATTCATAGTAATTATAGTCATATAATTACTGCACACATTTACCTGCTACAATGTAACGTTAAGACTTGGAGACGGATGCTAATTGGCGTCCTTGATGGATTCCAAAGAGTTTTTTCTCCTGTCAGGTAGTAGATGAGCAAAGTTTGTACGACAGCCCTGCGAGGCAAACATTCTGATTTTGGATCATATAGAACTGAGTTAAACATAATGGTTAAGATGTGTTAAGTTTACTCGCTATTAGATGATGAGATTATGATGCTTTATTATTACGTTTGTGAGGAAGCTTTAAGCCAAAGGTCTGATCATTGAATGTACTGTAGTATGAAGTGAACAGGGATCGATCAGGTCACTGAGGGATCGCAGATTCAACCATCAGAGGGAGTCACGGGGGGGGGGGGGGGGGGGGGGGGGGGGCTTGAATGTGCAGCCAATCACATACGACAGCAGATTGGGCTGAGCTGGAGAAGGAGCAGGCAGAAGCCTCCTGTGAACCATTACTGATGGTCATATGGACGAGGGGACTTCTCTATTTCAGTTTTAAAGTAACGGTTTTAAATAAGATTTAGTTACAGATAATAGAATACAAGAGGTTCTACTAAGTGGGGCAGCTGTGGTTGTGCCAAACAAAATGGAAATGAAGATAACAGAATTAGAACGAAACAAATTGGCTTCCCTTCTCTAAGAACGTCCATCAAAATACAGAGGGAGCACCAACCACTAACCCGGAGTCCCTACGTGATGCACACGTGTACAAGGTACAAATGTACCAACCGTCCTCAACCTCTCACCACAAACCTGCACTTCTTGTGCGTGCATGACAACTAAAGGAACACCTGCTCCAGATCTCCCTTTTAACAGCAGGGCCCTCAGGTGATTGGCGGCTCTCTTCAGGAACTCAGGTGCAGGCAGATCGGCACCTGAAGGGAAAAACAAGGGAGGAGGGGCAACACAGACAGTAGTGACACGGACGTTAGTGTAAGAGTGTTATCGCCTCTCGTAAACATGTTGATTGTATTTTGTATTATTACGCAGAATCTGCCAATTGATTTGTGACTGAAGCTGTCACATTGAGGTATTACGTTGTTCATTCTGTCCTCATGACGTCATCGTAGTCCGTCCATCAGGAGACGGATCCTCGTCTCACGCTCTCACTGAGGTTTCTTCCCTCAGGTTTTCCTGTGTAGATGTGATGTTTGGGGACAGAGGATGTCGCATGTGTACAGACTTTAAAGCCCTCTGAGGCACATTTGTAATTTGTGATTTTGGGCTATTCCAAATAAAATGGATTGAATTCTCCGGTGGTTTTTGAGCAGATGTGTAACAGATGTGTTGTGGGAGAAGATTGAGATGATCAAGTAAACCTCAAAGTGGTGATTACCACTGGTAGTAAAGCTCAGTTACAAAGGAAGTGGCTTAACCTGAATTATAGTTATTTTTGAGCAGTGTTTTAAAATGACTACTCTCTTGATTTATTCCCTCAGTAAACATGAGTTTATGGTCTCAGTCTCTAGTTTCAAGTCTTCTTCAATACAACATGATGTTCATTTAGTAAATTATGGTCCATTTAGAGTCAACTAAACACATTTATTCTGTTAATACGCTCTGCATTGTGGTAGATTTCTCTAGTTCTTCCTTGTAGTTCTTCCGTGTCAGACCTCAGTGAACATTTGTTCATCTCAACTCGGTGGTTTACAGCCAGCTGCTCATGCATGGTAATTATCTAAAGGGGAAGCAGGACTTTTTCATCAGCTGATACAGACACACGTTGTCTTTCAGTCCCACGTCCCTCTCTTGGACAGCTGATAGTGGAGGACGTGTTTTAACAGAGAGGGATGAGCGGAGGAGCTGAGAGTGGATCATTACATTACATGTCATTTAGCTGACGCTTTTATCCAAAGCGACGTACAATAAGTGCATTCAACCATAGGGTACAAACTCAGGAGAACAAGAAACAAGAAAGTGCAATTTCCTCAAATAAGCCAATTTACAATTTGCTATAGATGAGTGACGTTACAAGTACAATTTAAGTGCTACAATTTGTTAGTCTTTAGTCGAGGTAGAGTCTGAAGAGGTGTGTCTTTAGTTTGCGGCGGAAGATGTGAAGGCTCTCTGCGGTCCTGATGTCTTCAGAGAGCTCGTTCCACCATTTCGGCGCAAGGACAGCGAAGAGTCGAGACCTAGTCGAGTGTTTTGCGCTCAGTGAGGGAGGGACGAGTAGTTTTGCAGATGCAGAGCGGAGAGTGCGGGTTGGGATGTAGGGTTTGACCATGTCCTGGATGTAAGCTGGACCCGATCCATTCACAGCATGGTATGTGAGCACCAGTGTTTTGAACTGGATGCGGGCGGCCACCGGTAGCCAGTGAAGAGAGCGGAGGAGTGGAGTAGTGTGGGAGAATTTCGGAAGGTTGAAGACCAGTCGAGCTGCTGCATTCTGAATGAGCTGCAGAGGTCGAATGGCGGTGGCAGGGAGACCTGCCAGGAGGGAGTTGCAGTAGTCCAGGCAGGAGATGACAAGAGCCTGAATCAGTACCTGCGCTGCCTTCTGAGTGAGAAGGGGACGTATTCTCCTGATGTTGTAGAGCGTGTATCTACAGGATCGCGTTGTCGCAGTGATGTTGGGAGTCAGGGAGAGTTGGCTGTTGAGTGTGACGCCGAGGTTCTTAGCAGTCGAAGTGGGCGTTAGTACGGAGTTCCCAAAGTTGACTGTCAGGTCCTGGGTAAGTGAATCTTTTCCGGGAAAGAGAAGTAGTTCAGTCTTGTCGGGGTTGATTTTCAGATGGTGGGCGGACATCCACTGAGAGATGTCAGTTAGACAGGCAGAGATCCGAGCCGCCACCTGGGTGTCCGAGTGAGGGAAGGAGAGAATTAGTTGGGTGTCATCGGCATAGCTGTGGTAAGAGAAGCCATGCGAGCGAATGACAGCGCCAAGAGAGTTGGTGTAAAGCGAAAACAGGAGGGGACCCAGCACGGAACCCTGAGGAACTCCAGTAGTAAGAGGACACGGTTCCGACACAGATCCTCGCCAGGTTACCCGGTAGGTGCGGCCATCGAGGTAGGACGAGAGAAGGGAGAGAGCAGAGCCTGTGACACCAAGTTCCTGAAGGGAGGAAATAAGGATCTGGTGGTTGACCGTGTCAAATGCAGCAGAGAGGTCCAGAAGGATGAGGACAGAGGAGAGAGAGGCGGCTCTAGCAGTGTGGAGTTGCTCAGAGACAGCAAGGAGAGCAGTCTCTGTGGAGTGGCCTGCCTTGAAACCTGACTGGTGGGGGTCAAGGAGGTTGTTACAGTGAAGATAAGAGGAGAGTTGATTAAAGATAGCACGTTCAAGGGTTTTGGACAAGAAGGGAAGAAGAGAGACCGGTCTGTAGTTGTTTTCTTCAGAAGGGTTGAGGGTGGGTTTCTTCAGGAGAGGGTTGACTCTTGCCTCCTTCAGAGAATTGGGAAAACAGCCAGATGACAGAGCATTGTTGATGAGACAGGTGAGGAACGGAAGAAGGTCAGGTGCGATAGATTGTAGAAGATGTGATGGAATGGGGTCAAGAGGGCAGGTGGTCGGACGGGCAGAGGTTACTAGGGTAAGAATTTGGTTAGGAGAGAGGGCGGTGAAAGAGGGAAGTGAGGGCGAAAGAGGTGAGGTCGGTGGGACGCGAGAAGTAGGTGGTGGGTTTGAGAAGGAGGAGCGTATGTCAGCTATTTTCTTGGTGAAGTAGTTGACAAAGTCTCCCGGAAGAAGGGTGGAGGGGGGAGGAGGGGTAGGGGGTTCGAGGAGATTGGAGAAGATCGAGAAGAGTTTTTTGGGGTTAGAGAATGAGGATTCGATTTTGGACTGGTAGAAAGAGCTTTTGGCAGCAGAGATAGAGGCAGAGAACGAGGAGAGGAGAGATTGAAATTCAAGCAGGTCGTCAGGTCGTTTATATTTACGCCATCTCCTTTCCGACGCTCGCATGGTGGCTCTCATGGCACGGACCGGTTGAGACAGCCACGGAGCCGGAGGGGATTTGCCAGTCCGTCGTGTCGTAAGAGGGCAGAGAGAGTCTAGAGAGGAGGAAAGAGTTGAGAGGAGAGTCTCTGCAGCAGCGTTCGGATGCAAGAGTGAGAAGGAGTCAGTTGAAGGGAGAGCTGATAGAGCTGGATCAGTCATCTTCCTCCTGTCTGCATTCATATTCATCACATTTATATCTGTATCACAGAGCCTGAGTCGCCATGAAGGCTTTTATTAGAAACACGGTTGACCAAAATACTGAGAAAGTTTCACTTCCCCCTTTGTCTCTTTCTCTGCACCGCTCACCACAAACACCACCATTTTACTTTCTGCTAATTACTATTCAGTTTCCTTTTCTCTATAGAAAAAGATGTGCACCTGCACCCCTTCTGCTGTGATGAGTGTGATGGTTTGTAGTTTCTCTTCCAGTCATTCGGGGTCAGGATGGCTGCAGAGTTACTTACGGTTCCTCTTGGATCTTCTGGATTAAACGGATCCACCTTGGAGATGCACTGCAGATACACCCCCCCCCAGAACCAAGGAGGGGTCACAGCAGACCAGAGGGCCTTCTGCTTTATCGACAGGCAGCACGGACACCCGGTGGACCTGAGAACGGACCCGGGACACGCAGAGGACAGTTAGCTTAGCATACCGCTGCTCTCTGAGGATCAGCGGCCTAAGAGGCGGCGACTCGGCTGTGTACAGGTGTGCTGTGTTCATGTTCACCACAAACCAACCGGACAGGAAGTACACCGGCGAACCGGGGGTCCGTCTGTCCGTCACAGGTAACGGATCCAAGCGCTCAACACTTGGGAAGCTGCTGGTGTCTCTGAAGGGATTCTTGTTTCATGGTTTTACAAATGCAGGTGGAGATCAGCAGATCAATGCCTTTGTCACGAAGCGGGTGCAGGCAGAGGCAGGACTCAAACGCAGAGTTTTGGGAAACAACAAAAAGACTTTAATGGTCAAAATTCCAAAATCCAAATATGCCCTGGTCCCCGCCTGCGGCTAAAAAAACGCAGGCGGGGACCAGGAACGAAGCACCACAGGATCCACAAACATGCAGACACCGAGGCGACAGGAGACGCACAGGGCTTAAATACACTGGGAAGGTGCAGGTGATTGGACACAGGTGGAAACAATCACAGGACAAGGTAGGAAGTGAAGTTACCCGGGGACACGAGGGGCAGAAAACTACAAAATAAAACAGGAAACAACCCAAACCGTGACAACCTTGTTGTGGAAAGTGTACATCAGCAGACCTGACGGGTCAGAGCAGTCGTCCTCGACCTCGTCCAACCTTCTACAGCTGGTACAAGAACGGAGACCAAATGATGATGAAAGAAACAAAGATTTGGGGCTACTTTTATTCTTTTTCCAGGTCCTGCAACAAAGTGACGTCATCATTCAGTGGACATTTCTGACTTCTGAGGTCCTTGATACCGAGAGAGGAAACACTGAGAATCAAAGACCTGAGAGAGAACGATTCAGCCGAGTAGTGTTTCATATTCACAGCATGGAGCTCTGAAGGGATCAGCGGTTTACCTGGAACCACTTTGACCGTCAAAGGTACGAAGAATAAAATCTATCAAATGCTCTGACAAAATGTACCTTACTCACTAAGATACAGTAATAGCTGCTTGCATGGCTTCATACCATGAATGTTCTGTGTTGAAACACATCACTGGTGCTGGATCTCACCTTTTCTTACCGAATGGTTCACAGATCCAGATGTGCAGGCGCAGGTTGATCTGGTCTCCTGGGGGTCCGAAGCTGATTTGCCACAGCAGCTGTGCTCCTCATGGCCGCCCGTCCTTCGATTGGTAACTCAACGGAACCACAAAGGTTGAGGGTGGATCGTCTCTTTCTTACGAAAGGATCCGTTGACGCCGCCGACAGTTTCTCCTGCGCTTACCAGAGCCGCCGCTCCCCTCCAGTGTGTGAGTCCCTCCCCCCCCCCCATGACACGATCACAGCCGCCGGGATCCATGTGATGTCACTCACGCTGGCTGCTGAGGAGAAGGACGCGTCCACTGTGCAAGTGTTCCGGGGATGAAGATTGATGAACACACTAATAAATGTTGATACGTTTTTCTGTGAGTGCAGGTTGAATGGAAGAAGAAGACGTCTATTGTGCTACCGGTGCTACTTTTCTAATGTTAGTTAAAGTGTTACCCACCTTCGCATCCCCCACAATGTTCTATGGTACATTGTCAGTGTAATGCTGCTTATGCGTGAAGCAAAAACACGTGTGTGTTGTCAGCTTTAAAGAGATGATGTAAGTCACTCTTGTTTATTATGCACAACATTGATTCATCTCATTTACAGAATTTGCAGCATAATGTCAAGAAAAGAGAGACTCCAAAAGCAGGAGGACAGGGAAAATATCCTGGTCTGTTTTTGAAATGTATTTATTTATATTATTAATATTTTTAATTTCCTGAATAACTTTGGCAATGGTGCCCTTTTGTTTTGGGTTGAGCAATAAGAGAAATGGCTCAAAGGAGTGAAAAGAATGCGCTATTTAAACAGACTAACAGCATTTTACAGGCCGACTTGTTATCATGGTGGAAAACAAGAAGTAGACGTAGTTGTCAAATTCCAAATGTTTTATTTTAATTCATATCTCAGTCCTATTGTACAATTTGTATGTAATTGAAGAAACAGTGTAATCCATTAAAAAGAGACCTGCTGCCATGAATAATGAGCTTTATAAGTGAATGTTCTACTTGTATCTCTTATTATGTTTAGTAACAGAATCATGAAATCAGACCTTACAACTGATGATAATCTACTAAAATAAGTCCAATATTTCTGTCACCATTGTTGTTGATTTTGTGTGAGGGAAGCTGCCAAAACCGTCATGAATAAAATGTCCATTTGTGTGTGTGTGTGTGTGTGTAAGATGCTGATGAGGAACCACAAAGCGGACCAGAAGATGGGCAGGATGCATTCTCTCTGGTTTATTCAGGTTCTTTAGGAAGAGTTCTGTTTGAAATTACAAAATGCACTGGTAGAAACAGATAGAGAAAGAAACAGAGCGAGAGAAGGAGATGGTGGGAGAGAGAGAGAGAGAGAGAGAGAAAGGAGGGTTTCATATCCAGAATAAACAGGAATAACATCACCAGGTTCAGATTCAGGCAGCGCTTTACTCTCAAAGGGGGAGTTTTTCAGCGAGGAAAAACCTCCTCCTCCTCCCCCCCTTTTTAAAATCCTTTTTTAAACTTTTTTAATGTTAGTTAAAGTGTTATCCACCTTCGCATCCCCCCACAATGTTTAAGCCCCGTGAAATAACTGGCGATATAACAAACAAACATTCTTTGATTTCATCACCAAAGTCATTTCCATTTATTTATTCTTTTATCAGGGCGATTTTTTTTCTTTTTTTGTTTTTAAAAATAGAAGAAATAAAGAAACACATTGCTCTTAAAAACATCTATCTATATATATTTTTACATATATATACTTTTTTCTTTATATTTATTTATTTTTTTGATTCCTGAAGTTGACTTGTTACCCCACACAGTGGCATGCACATTGCACATGCAAATCTGTAATTAAATACTTCTCTTTTATCTTAAATTGCCGTGTATGTTTATTCTTTTATGCCCCGACTTGCTGAGTGGATCCTGTATGGTTTTCTACTGTGGCACTGGTTCGGTTTCTACTGGGTCGGATGGTCGGCATGGCGATGAGATGGATGCTTGGTGGTTGCTTCGGAGAGTTTCCCAATACATCTCGTTACAGTCAAGATAAGATTACAGTTTATTGTTGTTGTACTTTTACACAATGGTGTTTAACCCTTCGCACCACTCGATGCTTGATTATATATTTACTCTTTAAACATGGTTCAAGAGGGAAACGTCTGATCTGCAGCCGTTTACAGGATTTAATCTATGTAGTTTGACACCTCAATCGTGGCTTCTATCAAACGATACTTTACCAAATATGTTTTTCCGATAATGATTGAACGGTTAATTGTGTCCTTTGCAAACCCAAACCAATCAGGCACAAAGGCTGAATGAATAAAACAAGTCTGTTTCTCAAGGACCCAAAACACAACAAGCGCTCAGATGGTCTGAGAACGATCAAATAGTGAGAGGACGACCTCCCGCGTCCAGATCTCCTGGAAGCAACCTGTCTACTGGATGTGATGGGAATGGAAACACGTGGAGACGAGAGAGAGAGGGGGGGGGGGGGGGGGGGCGCCGTGGGGGTTGCTATGGCGACAGCCGGGGACACTTTTACCTGCGGCACTGAGAATTTCATTCACTGTAAAACGGCATCGAGTCCGGTGAGTGATTAAGGTACGAAGGTCCAGGTGACGTGCACAAAAATGAATGAGCCACGGCGGCATCGTGGAAGTGCCGAGCAAGCGTTTAACTTACTCCATCAAAGCATTGATGGATGCATGAGCATCACGCTGTATTGAAGAAGAATTGGAATTAGAGGCTGAGACCAAAAACTCATGTTTACAATGTTTACCGAGGGAATAAATCAAGAGAGAAGTAGAGTCATTTCCTCATAGACGTCTATGGGAGCAGAGGAGTCGCCCCCTGCTGGTCACTACAGAGAAGTAGAGTCATTTCCTCATAGACGTCAATGGGAGCAGAGGAGTCGCCCCCTGCTGGTCACTACAGAGAAGTAGAGTCATTTCCTCATAGACGTCTATGGGAGCAGAGGAGTCGCCCCCTGCTGGTCACTACAGAGAAGTAGAGTCATTTCCTCATAGACGTCTATGGGAGCAGAGGAGTCGCCCCCTGCTGGTCACTACAGAGAAGTAGAGTCATTTCCTCATAGACGTCTATGGGAGCAGAGGAGTCGCCCCCTGCTGGTCACTACAGAGAAGTAGAGTCATTTCCTCATAGACGTCTATGGGAGCAGAGGAGTCGCCCCCTGCTGGTCACTACAGAGAATGAAGAATTGAGAGATTGTCAGGACTTGTCAGGACTGATGGGTGCATCAGTTTGGTTTGTCCTCTCTGGGCTACTGTAGCAAAGAGGACACACTCTATTCAGACTTGTGTCCACAACATACCAGTGAAAAGAATTGTGTGGATAAATTCATCAATTATTGTGCAACAATCATCTTGCATTTCTCCTCAAATGATCCGCCGGACTCGTCAGACAACACAGACAAACACAAAGACTCAGACAGATGTTCACAGACAACACCCCCACATGTGTGAGCACGAACTCAGACACACACACACACACACCGTTTATGATGACAGTTCAATCACACCCCCTTGTGTCTGTGGATGGTATCACACAAGGAATGGAAGAAAATCAGATGAACACAATGAGTTTTTACAGAAAGTCTATGGATTATATACACAAGAAGTACTGAGCCAAAATGTACAATACAGTGGGAGAGAATGGGTGAGAGAAATGAAACTACCACCCTGATGAGCGGTTGGAGGGAGGACGGGGGATGAAGGTGGCGATCTCACGTGCGTGCCGTGATTGTCTCAAAGGAGGAGTCATGGTGTCCTGTACAGTGTAAGGCACTGAGGGTGACCTACTGTAGCTGATGGTGTCAGGACACACACACACACACACACACACACACACACACACACACACACACACAGAGTAAATGTCTCCCTGTCGCAGCAGTAGCCCCCCCCCCAACGGGGTGACGGTGATGGAATGGATGAGGATGTGCCCGAAAAATGGTCCAGTGCCATTGTGAAATTTTGTGTTAGCATCACTACGACCTCTGCTGTTGCCCCCCCCCCCCGCCCATCCTAAAAAATGTCCCCCGCATCATGGCGATCTCTCTCATTGCCCCTCGACCCCTCGACCCCCCCCCCTCAACAAACCGCGGGCCCAGCTCAACACAGAAGAGCCTCCCCACTGAGAACAAACATTGACTCTGTGAAGGGGAACGGTTGATGGGAGATCTGGAACAGGTGTGGTGATTGGATGAGGGGAACCAGGTGTGCACATCTGTGAAGTGAGAGAATGGAAACAGAAGGGGGAGACAAAACCAAACCAACAACACAAAACAGAACAGCACATCTGTAGACCTACTACCCGTAGAGCACTGTACGTAACACCGCCGTACTTTGCCTGTCTGTTGTCTGTCAGCTGCGTGCGAATTCAGGGGGAAAAAGTATCGTGACTTCCTCAACCACCAACATGTTCGTCTCGTCTCGTTAACGAAAGTTAAGATTTAGTCATAGTTTTTATTTTTTAAGATCGTCTTAGTCTCGTCTTAGTCATGGAAAAAAGGTTCGTTAACGAAAAATTTTCGTCAAATTTCGTCGACGAAATTAACACTGGTTTAGACCCGCCCACCAGCTCCTCCATTGGCTCTGCTGTTGCTCGTGTGATTGGCCGTCCCCGCTGTCATCAGGTTGTAAACCGGTCTGCTAGTTGCCTCGAGGAGTCCCTGTTACTCCGCCACTGTAAGTGTGAAAAAGGTGCTACTGAGTTGGAGTGAAGATGACTAACAAGGTGAAACACAGAATGATAATGTTTTGCTACATGCTTTACAACCAGTCAAACCAAAAAGGGAACAGTAGCAGTAGAACACTAGAAGAACTGCTAGTTTGATTAAAAATACTTGTACCCCCCCCACTTCTGAAATCAAAATGAGTCCCTGGATACACACACGATCAGGGTGGGTTTAATTTAGCAATAGAATAGAAGAGCACACTGAGAACTTAAGGGGAGAATATTCAGTCAACTTTTGTCTTTAGGTTCAAGCCAACGATAAACCTGAATGAGCAATAAACCAACATCCTGACAGGAAAATAAATGAACAGTAACAATCAGATTCACATGTGGACATCTCTTCATTTAGTGAGTAACACTCACTGAGTGACTTCAGCTTTGAGTCACATTCTAATACGTCCTTCTGCGTGAGAACAGTAACTTGTTCTTAAATATCTTATGCAGATAAATATTAAAGGGCTTAATCTGTGTCCATTGAACGAGTACTGCGTCATTATGTCAGTGAGCAACACGCCCGCAGATACAGTAAAATACATATATATATATATTGTGGGAACCAACGGGTGTGGGTGAAATCACAGGACTCGGATACACGACCAGCTGCACACAAAAAAAGGGTACGGTTTATTTTGACATACAAAAAAAGGGAAAAGGGCAAAATAGGTTCTTCCTCTTTTGAGGCCTCGGTTCAACAGGCTGTTCGGCCTTCAGTCCCCTTCCTGCGGGAAGCACAGAAAACAGGATTTACACTCATTCCAAAACCCCCCAGCGTGAGGCCATCTCCTATACGTCTAGTTCCCCAGGCTGCATGAATGGGTGGTCCTTTATAGTGTGGGGGGGCGGGGGGGCGTTTCCCCTTCTCACCTGACCTCTGGCTCGTCGGTGCCCCAGACCTTGGTGCTGATCTCTTGAGGCGCTGTCCAGGGTGCTGCTTCGTGGGTTGCCACAATATAAAGAAGAATGTCATTCTCTCTGCTAACAAACATTGACGTAATACCTCTTCAGGCCAGAGCTCAGCTTCACCTCGTCCTTCTCATCTTCATGTTAAACTGGTGTGATGGGCTGCAGTCCGTATTCCACTTAAGAATGAAAGCAAAGGTTCAGTTCATTGAAGGAGAAACGTGCTGCTCATCAATCCAGGACATTGTTTGTCCATCCAGACACTAATCTGGAAAAAGCCTTTTGAAGTTACAGCAAAAGAAAACCAGGATGAAATTGAAGGTGATTATGATACGTTACACGTTTTTGACTACTGTTTTTCTGTTTTGTTTGTTTGTTTTTACGTGCTGTGCTTCAAACTGATTTGAGTGTATTCCTCGTTAACACGTATTACTTCTGAGGTATAATAACTTTAGGAGACATACCTCAGGCAGAACGTTGTTTTCATGCACGTTGGCGCCGTTGATGGCCGCCACGGTGCTTCGGTGCGCTTCGTTTGTTGTTGTTGTTGTTAATTATGTTTCCTGCTGCGATTCCCGGAGCTCTTTCACCAGAGATGAGAACAACTCCAGCGGAGTTACTTCCAACTTTCCTGCTTTCTTCCGTGGAATTCCTGGACATTCTAGTCAAAGGTGCGCTCACCTTTCGTCACGGACTCCGCACTCCGCTGCCGGGCATCTTTCTCTCCAACGTGCGCTCACTGTGCAACAAACTGGAGGAAATACAGCTGCTGGTGAGGAGAGACGGAGACTTCTCTACATCCTCCGTCTTGTGCTTCACGGAGACGTGGCTCTGCGGATCGATACCGGACTCCGCGCTCCAGCTGGCGGGCTTCCAGCTGCTCCGAGCGGACCGCGACACGGAGCTCTCCGGCAAGACGAAGGGTGGAGGAATCTGCTTCTACTCCAACAGCAGCTGGTGCAACGACGTAACGGTGATCCTACAACACTGTTCTCCTGATCTGGAAACGTTCTCCATCAACTGCAAACCCTTTTATTCCCCCCGTGAGTTCTTTATTGAAACTGTGTAATCAATAAAGTTATGACAATATTGTAAAACCTGTAATTGTAATACATATAGAACCACCATAAGATAGAACCACCATCACATAGAACCACCATCAGATAGAACCACCATCAGATAGAACCACCATCACATAGGACCACCATCACATAGAACCACCAACACATATGACCACCATCACATAGAACCACCATCACATAGAACCACCATCACACATACCCACCATCAGATAGAACCACCATCACATATACCCACCATCACATAGGACCACCATCACATATACTCACCATAAGATAGAACCACCATCACACATACCCACCATCACATAGGACCACCATCACATATACCCACCATAAGATAGAACCACCATAAGATAGAACCACCATCAGATAGAACCATCATCACATAGGACCACCATCACATAGAACCACCATCACATAGGAGAGGGTAGTGTTGGTTCATGATGATGGACTAAGAGGCACGTGCACAGATGCAACATTAGCGTCGCTGACAACATGACGTCACAACTGGTCCAACATTTCCTAAAAAATATACAAACAAAAAACTTCTCGTCCAGCTGTTAACTGACGTTTGTATCTCTCTCTTCATTAAACGTGAGAATTTAAAGGCAGTTTTACAGTTCTACAAATTAACAGGTAGGTCTTAAGTTGGGCTACAGTCTGGTGTATTATTAGTGTAATGCTGCGTATGCTTACAAAAATATTTGTGTGTGTTGTCAACTTATTTATTATTGTGCACAACATTAATTGATCTCATTCACAGAATGTGCAGCTTAATGCAAAGAGAAGAGAGACTCCAAAAGCAGAAAGACACTTCTGCCCTTTTCTTTTGGTTTGAGCACCTGCCCCCCAAACTGTCTGAAGCTTGTTTTAATCTTCCCAACAATAACCATGTTTTCATCACTAAGAAGTTTCTTTAGAGGAGCGCTTCATATGTTCACTGGGAGCCTTTTTCATCTCCACGTTACCTGAAGGACTTAAAGGGAGGAGGCTGCAGTCTGCAACCTCACCACTAGATGTCACTACACACTACACACTGTCCGCAAAAGACACTTTCATATTGTAATGGAAATGTGTGAACAATAAATGAATAAAGCAACATTTGTGTGAGTTGACAGCTTGTTTGTGTTGTTTGTGTCCTGCAGTGAATGTGAGGAAGACGTATGAAGAGCTGCAGAGAGGACATATTTATCTACATGTTAACAGGAGGACGTCACACTGCAGCCTTTCACTTAATGTGAATTATTACAGAGGATGAAGAGACGTTTATGCTGCTTACAGGTTCATCAAGATGATCTTCACATATTAACAACACTTTTATGATGTTTCCTTTTAGCAGAAGTAAGACGTTAACATTAAAGCAGCTTCTTGTTCTGCAGCTCATGCATACTAATGACGGAAAGAGGAAGGAAGCTCTGCTGGGTGTTGAACAGCAGCTTGTTACCAACTCCAGAAGAGACGAGCTGACCTCAGAGACATCAGCCTCCTCTTTAATGTAGACGTGTTTCTGGTGACTTACTGAATAAAGAGTTTCTGATCTGCTGATTGAACACAGAGGAGCAGCTATGAGTCCATCAGCCGGTGGATTAGTCGTCTTCCTTCTCTCTGTACAAGGTACTGTACTTCTACATTTATATTGTGAGGCCGTTACACACCTCACACACACACAGGGAGCTGTGTTTTTACTTCACACACAGGTCTGATGTCATCACACACAAATAATGACTAAATGAACATTAACAAAGAAGAAATGCTCTGAATAATTTGTCTCTGTTGAACTTCCTCTAATCGTTCAGCAGCGTTTCTTTGCATTAGACCACATTTAGAGGCTGTTATTCACTCCGAGTCTCTGACGACGTTTGTTCTTCTTTTTGGAGCATTTTCTTGTGTATTTGTGGTCATTTTTATTCTCTTCCTGGTTGTTCAGTTTCTCTTTGAGGGACATTTTGTAGCTTTGATCCGTGTCACAGATAATTGATTCACTGCCGGATGCTGAAAAGTCACATTCTGTGGTTTTAGACAAATAAATATTGTTTTGGAAAATTCTATTTCTTATTTTTTGTTGACTTTTGAAAGCCAGTCGAGTCTTAAAACACTTCTTATCAGTGACGTGTGATCTAAACAGCACATAACTGTCACGTTAGGGGGGAGGTGTGAAAATGTGCCTTTCCGTGCCGCCATTTTGTCAAAAATTGAGCGAATATGGGCGGTGTCTTGTGTGAGTGTGTGTGTGTGTGTGTGTGTGTGTGTGTGTGTGTGTGTGTGTGTGTGAGGGCACATCCTATTATTTTGCATGTTATCATACAAGAGAGTAAGGGTCAAAGGCGTTGGCGTGCAGAGGGGTGATTTAATTAATCATACGTGTGTTAATAAAGGTATCTGGGCATTTGATGTGGTTTCGACCGGAAAATGCATCTGCCCCCGTGGTTACCATGGTTACCATAGTCGTCCATTGTTTGATTAAATAATGCAGCTAAAAGCTTATGTCAATTGTGTCAAAATGGCGGCCAAATTGCCTGAACAGACACACGTGTATTTTCACACTTTCCCCCCAAAGGCGCCGTTCATATTCTACTAATCTATATGTCACAGTATCGTTCCCCTCAGAGTTCTGCATTTCTCTACAGTTTCCATCTCCACTCTGCAGCAGACTGACCACAGACAGAAGAGCACAGAGCAAAGACACTCTTCTTCTCATCAACCAAACCCTTCTAATACTTCAACTTGAGCTTTTTCAGGTCCACAGGTTCAATACGTCGCTGTTCCTTCCAGCTGCAGAGTCCATGTGGACATCGTGGACTCTTTCATTACTTTCTATAAACTCAATGATTTTCATATTTCTCATAATATCTTTTCTCTTCAGTAAACTACCAATGAGAGTGTGTCCTGTGATGTTGTTCTGAGTGTGACTGTGGTTCCTGATGTGCTGTGTTACAGTGATACAGAGTCAGGATGGATGGAGAGTGAATTACCTCAAGACTGACGTCTGTGCTGTAAAAGGATCAACAGTGAAAATAAGCTGTGGCTACACACACACACCTGGAATACGTTACTCTGATATAAAGGACAGATTCTGGTTCACTAAAGAGAAATATGGTGAACCTGTGGATCTGAAAACAGACTCTGAGTATTCAGGCCGTGTGAAGTATGGATATTATAAGAGGACTCTGATCATCACAGACCTGAGAGAGAGCGACTCAGCTGAGTACAAATTCACATTGATGACAAACAAACCAGTAGAGAAATATACTGGTTCACCTGGAGTCACTTTGTCCGTCACAGGTAACATTTTAATTCACATATTAATCATCTACAAATGTTCAACATCTAGAAAACTATAGTATAAATGTCTTCTGTGAATGTTGACACTTTAATAAATAATATTCACTGATTCAGGTCTCCAGGTGCAGGTGAGAAGATCAGATTCTACCTGGTTGGAGCTGACGTGTCACAGCAGCTGTGTTCTGTCTGATCGTCCTGAATACGTCTGGTACAAGAATGAAAAATACATCAAGACAGCATCTTCTCTTCTAGTCTCCTCTGCTTCTACAGACAGATATTCCTGTTATTTAGGAGGATCTTCTGGTCAACGTTCTCCTGCAGTGTGTAAGTTCACTCCACTGTGTCGGTCTGTGGAGCTTCAACAACATCTCACATGGAGGCACCAGACCGCTGCATGTAAACTAGAGGCATCAAAAAGATGAAGCACAACGTTCCTCAGGAGGTGGAGCCGTGGTCCACTGACCAGAGGGTTGCTGGTTCAATCCCCGGCCCCTGCAGTCTACGTGTAGAAGAGTCACTCACACACTGACACAACAATATGATTCTAATCACAGCTGTAAACACACTGGAGTCTAAATGTTAAAGGAGACACAGATCTTTATTTATGTCATTCTCTTATTAATAGAAACACAAATATAAACCATCAGCAGACAGAATAATGTGATTTTCATAAAGACTCAAGTGAATTATTCCAGAACATAAGTAGAAGTGACGTGTCAGCTGGTGGAGGAAACAATCAATAACTCCTACAACAACTAGAAGTGAGAGGACAGACTCAGCTAAGGACACAAGCAGCACCTAAAGAGAAGAATGTGTGGAGATATGAACATTACAAAGGATTAAAGGCTGCTTATTGTCACTTTACACCAGCAGGAGTCTCACCTGTGACAGCTGCTGTGATGAATACTAGAGATAGTCTGAGAGAAAGACACACAAGTATTCATTCAAATGATCAACTATCTACGCTAACATCTTCTAACCTCTTAGCATGTTTATTCACGTCTCCTCCAGATGGTCCACAGCGTCCCTCTGTGTCAGTGAGTCCCTCTGCTGAGATGCTGGAGGGCGGTTCAGTGAATCTGACCTGTAGCACTGATGCTAACCCAGCAGCTAACTACACCTGGTACAAGGCGCATCGAACGTCAGACCCTCATCTTCTCAGTAAAGAACCTCATCTGGTCTACAGCTCCATCCAGTCCTCTGATTCTGGATGGTATTCCTGTACAGCTGAGAACCAGCTGGGGAGGAAGACGTCTGACTTCATCTCTATCAACGTGAAATGTGAGTGAAACAACCTTTTTAAAAGCAACATAATCACTACTGAGGTAGTGTTTTGTTATTAACGTCTATTTATTGAACTCTAACTTGTAATAATATGTTGACACGTCTCCTCCAGATGGTCCACAGCGTCCCTCTGTGTCAGTGAGTCCCTCTGCTGAGATGCTGGAGGGCGATTCAGTGACTCTGACCTGTAGCGCTGATGCTAACCCAGCAGCTAGCTACACCTGGTACAAGGAGCATGAAGACTCACCACGAGCATCAGGACAGATCTTCACCATCACTGACTTCACAGCTGAACACAGTGGGAATTATTACTGTGAAGCCCAGAACGAGATGGGACGTAGTAACTCCACCTTACGTCTGATTACTTCTTCAGGTAAATCACACTCATTCTTCTGTTCTCTCACACATTATATCAACAATCCAACTAAAGAAGTGACTCACAGTAAACGCGGCCTTTAGCTCCTGTCCTCCACTCAGTGAAGCAGGAGAGCATTGTGGACTAGAAGGTGAACCTGAGCAGATACACTATGACCCCACTGAGAATCAAACCCTGGACCCTCGGTTCATCACTTTAAAGCTTCACCAGCTGAGCGTCCTGCAGACATCACGTGGTCTGATGCTGCGTCGTCTCATCAAATGATGAAGTCAGAAGTGGAAGGAACAAGAAGAGTCACGTTAGAAGAGCTGAAGATGTTGATACCTGAACAGAGTCTGTAGCTGTAAGAATGCAGGAACAGCTCAGTAAGAGAAACTAGTCTGGAACAAACACAATGCTGTTAGCAACACAATAGTTAGCTAGCATGCTAACTAGGCAGCTTTGAGTATTATAGTATTTTTGTTGGTTCGGATTGTTTCTCCAAAACGTCTCCTCACTGAGTGTGTTTAGTTTGTGTAGCAGTTATTCCTCTATGTAACGTGTGGGTCTGTGGGGGTCCCGGAATAATGAGGATGCGACTGAGGGTTTCAGTGTACAGTTGAGGCTGAGGCTGATTATGCCTCCACCCAGCACCGTTCCCCCAACCACTACCTTCTCCGTCCCCTCTGCAGCCGAGCCAAACCACGCCCGCCACCAATCTCTACAACAGTTGCCATGGCAACAGGACACAATAAAATGGCCGCCGCTCTGACCAGTCAGCTACGTTCTTTTGATAAGAGGTTCTAGTCCCATTTATTTTGAGTTAAAGTTCATCATCTGCATAGAGCAGATCTTAAGGTCCCAGATATTCTGTTTCACTGAGTTAAACATCTTATTTCCGTCCTGATGGTCCTTAATTTATCCACCACATTTAATACTTTATATTTGTTGTTTATTTTCTTTCCTGTGTAGGAAAAGGAGCCTCCAATGGTTGGATAGCAGCGTTTGCGTCCACATCTGCTATTTTCCTGGTTATCATCATGATCCTCGCTGTCCTCATGATCAGGTGAGCGGTTCAACTTCACTGATGAAATGTAGATGTGGATCTTACATTCAAGCAGTCGTTGAATCACTTGATTTGATCTTTTGTTTGTTCATTAATTCATTTTTCTGCCTGAAGAAAAAAGTCTCCACCAAGCAGCCGGCCTGCAGAGAGACCAGAGAACAACGCTCAGGTGAGGAGGACAAGCTCAGTGTGGAGGCCTCTGGGAACATCTGGGAACATCTGGGATCATCATGTCAGGCCTGTGAGGCGGGGATTTAAAAGCCAACAATTAAAATCTAATACAAGTTCATATAAATTAGGAAATAAAAGTTACCAGCAACACTGGGAGTTCAACTCCAGGTAAAAACCGGCCCACTGGGAGGTTTTATCAGGTCCCTCTAGTTCAGCCCACTCCTACGTCCTGGTTCTTCTTCAAACCATCTAGACACCACCTGTCGCTCCCTCGTCCTCCTCTGGTGTTTTCCCTTTTTCCTGATGCGCTCTACGATTATTGACTCAATTTGAGTTAAAATAGGGTCCAACATACATCGGGTAAAATGTTATGCTGTAAAAACATGAGAGAGAACATGCTAACATGTAACTAAACAAACCAAGCTAAAATCATTGATACAATAACTTGCAGCAACAACCCCGTGTACAGCGATATGGCCCAATATGATCCTCCTGGTGACAATTATATTATATATAACTATATATAAATGTAGATATTTTAATTCTGTTTGTCTCCAAAAGGTCAAACTATATCCACGTACACTCTGGTTGTACTTAATGTTCTTAATGAATCTGTGTGCGTGTCCTTCTTGTACACAGCGTGCACAGTATCCACAGACACACGATGACAGTTTGTAGATGGAACTTCATTAACCTCAATGACCTTAATTACAACCATTAAACACATGAGACCTCCATGAGAACCTGTAGGGCCCAAAGGAGTCATTAGAGAACAAGCCCTGCAGATATTCTACTATCTGGTCCTTTGTACTTCAGTCCAACAATACTATCCAATAAGTACTTCTTGTTCTTTGATGCAGATCCCACCAGCAGAGCCTTGCTATGCAACCGTGAGCTTCTCCAAAAACCAGGAGGATCTTCTTCTCTACTCCAACGTCAGTCCAGCTCGCCCCCCCAGACGCAAGGAGGAGGTGGAGGAAGTTCTGTACTCACGTGTCAACTTTGTGCGAGTGAGTCAGTGACAATCTTTACTGAATATGGATCCGTCTCTGCTTTTATCATCACTGTTTTATTGCTGTTTAAACGTGTTAATTATTAATATTCTGAGTTTACGGTTCTTTCACAGACGGAGATGTGAAGGAGCTGTGGATGATTCTTCTGCTCTGTACAGCACCGTCAGCAAAGCACCAAGAGAATGAACCCACACAGATATGTGGTCTGTTACTGTACAGAGTTTAAGCAGCTTAAACACACCTGCATGAATATGAGGTTTGACATGTTGTATATTCACCATCGTTAAGGCTTCCATCAGAGAAGCATCAGGGAGCCAATGGGAGGCCAGCTTGTAGTCTGTAATCAGCCTTTAAATGTTACTAATCAGCAATATGTTACTACCAGTTCTATACAAGCATCTTCAGGTACATTTATCTGCAAATAGTCTTTACCAATATTGCCAATATGCTTCTATTGATTCTCATAATGTTTACTGAAGTTTTTGTTTTGTATGAGAACTCGTCTCAACTTAAAATGGCTGAATTGGACTTTCAGAGTGTTTTAAGCACCTAGTGGTAGAAATGATAATGTAGAAATGTTTAGGGTAGAATTGTAGTTTGTGTGTTAGATATTAGTTATTACATTAGCATGTTAGATGAAGTGACTGCAATATGAATCAAACCCAATTCATAGTAATTATAGTCATATAATTACTGCACACATTGTTTTGTCACAAACGTTAAATCAATGCTATGTTTTATTTTGAAAACAGGAAATGTGATGTAATTTGTCAGGTGACAGGAACCAGGAAGTCAATGAAGAATATGGCTCAGAACTGCTGTTTGTATTGGTAGCTTTTCAATCCAGTTGAGTCTGCATGCATCCTATACCTTTTTGATAGCATCGTTGGTACGTATTGATTTGTTTTATTGTTCATTATCATCTCAGGTGATTATTTTTGTGACAATGTTTAGTTTGGATATTTTTGTGCACATGGCCTATTGAGTCATTCGGGTTGGTAACTGCACTGCTATGGTTGTCATTAAAGTCCATATGACTTAATAAATAACAAAGTAAATAAGCATAAATATATAAAGTAGCGGTCGAAGAAAATGCACTTCATTTGTATTTATTATGTCTTTTGTGTGTTTTAGTTTTACTCTTTCTCATGTCAATAAACCTGTGGACAACGGACCATTGTCTTCAGAGTCGTGATGTCAGAAAAGAGTTCGTCTATCTGCCAAGGTGTATCGGAGCGCATATACCGAGGGCGGCATAGTAAAACAACGCTTTCTACCGGGCAAGATAACGCAGCCAACTGACAGATGCTACTAACAACGTCATCACACGCAACCAGTGGATGACCATCACAGCGGTGTCTAAACAGAGGTACGTCAACAGACAACGCCATGTCCGAGAAAGCAACTTCATTAAAGACGCGGTCCCGCGCTACATGTTCTGCTACATACTCAAGTGTATCATCGACGGGGTCTGCTGCTGCAAAAGCGAGAGCGAGAGCAGAGGCAGCAAAGGCACGCATGTCCTACGCTAAAGAGGAAATGAGCCTGAAGATAGAAAAAGCTAAGCTAGAAGCCTCAATAGAAATGCTCAAATACAAGAAAGAGACAGCTGCAGCTGTAGCTGAGGCCGAAGTCCTTGAAGCTGCGGTAGAGGCAAATAGTGAAAGACAAAGTTTGATGTCAAACTTGGAATCTGCACAACGCACAGAACAATATGTGATTGACCAAGCTGAATCACTAAACACAGACGCTCAGCTGCTTGATGATGGTGTTGTCGCAAAAAGAGAGCCAAGCCAAAACTACGAAACTCCAACTTCATCTATCAAACCTGAAGCAGACTCATTCCATCCGGCTCAAGCCAATATATTTTCCCATCATACACAAAGCCACAATGCAGCTTCTCAACCAACTCGCCTCACCTCACAGCAGCCTTACATCTACGAAGATGAGAAGGTCCACACGACACACAATGTTCGGTTTGACAACCGCAATGCTACTCCTGAGCAAGGTCTTAGACGTCAAAACGACAAAAGTCATCCCGCTCTTAAATCCTACCCCACATCTTCAAACAACAATAATGAAAACTCCAACATTAGCGACTTTGTAAGATACTTTGCTCGTCGTGAGCTTGTGGCAACAGGCCTGCTTCAATTCAACGACAGACCTCAGAACTACAGAGCCTGGAAACGTTCTTTCCAGAACGCAACCAGAGGGTTGGACCTGACACCAAGTGAGGAAATGGATCTCCTGTTTAAATGGCTCGGCAAAGAGTCATCAGAACATGTCGAGCACATAAGAGCAATACACATCAACCATCCAGCGGCAGGCTTGGCCATGATATGGGACAGACTAGAACAATCTTTTGGTTCTGCGGAAGTAATAGAAGATGCTCTGTTCAAACGTATTGACGCCTTCCCAAAATTAACAAATCGAGATTATTCCAAACTAACAAAGTTGAGTGATCTTTTAAAGGAACTAGAGTCAGCCAAAGATGAAGGAGACCTGCCCGGTCTCTCTTTCCTCGATACAGCAAGAGGCGTTAACCCTATTGTACAGAAGCTCCCCTTTGGTCTGCAGGAAAAGTGGGCGTCAGTTGGGGCATCCTACAAGCAGCAATATCACGTGTCATATCCTCCCTTTGCCTGCTTTGTAAAATTTGTTAGCCATGAAGCTAGTGTCAAAAATGACCCAAGTTTCAACTTTTTCTCTTACTCAGACATGTCTCTTAGGACAGAAAAAACAACTTGGAAGCCAAACAGACAACGTGAAGTCTCTGTTCACAAAACAGAGATATTTCCAAAAGATACCTCTGGTCCTAGGGAACCCCCAACACAATTCGCTGACTGTGAACAACTGTGTCCAATCCACAAAAAACCTCACCCCATACGCAAATGCCGTGCATTCAGAGAAAAGCCCATTGCAGACCGGAAGACATTCTTAAAAGAGAATAATATCTGTTTCAAATGCTGCGCTTCATCATCACATATTGCAAGGAACTGCACATTTAATGTTCGATGTTATGAATGTAAAAGTGAAAAATACCACACAGCGCTTCACCCTGGACCTGCACCTTGGGTTGAAGACACAAACTCGGTTCCAGAGCATGGCGGGGAGGAGGATAGCTTTCCACAACCCCATGTCGCCACCAAATGTACAGATGTCTGTGGCGGAGACATGCCGGGCCGATCCTGTTCTAAAGTATCCCTCGTGAAAGTGTATCCAACCGGCCACGCTGACAAAGCAGTGAAAATGTACGTGATCCTGGACGAACAGAGCAACAGATCACTAGTTCGTTCACAGTTCTTCGAAATCTTCAATGACCAAAGTCCAAGTGCTCCTTACTCATTGAAAACATGTGCTGGAGTAAAGAAAGCGACAGGAAGAAGGGCCAGTGGCTACATTGTGGAATCTTTGGATAAGACCGTCAGCATTCCACTACCCAGCCTCATAGAATGTGATGACATTCCAAATAACAGAGATGAGATTCCAACTCCAAATGCAGCCTTTCATCACACACACTTAAAGTCAGTTGCACACCTCATCCCAGAGATCGACCCACAGGCCCAAATTATGCTTCTCTTAGGTCGGGATATTCTCAGGGTTCATAAGGTCCGCAAACAGGTCAATGGCTCACACAACCTGCCCTATGCTCAAAAGTTGGATCTGGGATGGGTCATCGTGGGCAATGTGTGTTTAGGTCGCGTTCATAAGCCACCAACAGTCAGCGCCTTCTACACTAACACCACAGAACGGGGACGCCCCACTCTCTTTGACCCATGTCCTAACGTGTTCCGGGTAAAGGAAAGTTACAGTGACACCCAGGCCACAAACCACCTCCAACCACATTTTGTGGAGATACCAAACTGTGATGTTGACAGCCTAGGACATAACATATTCAAGCAGGCCAAAGACGACAACAACATTGCTCCATCTATCCAGGACATCTCCTTTATGGAAATAATGAAAGATGGACTAACAAAAGATGCAAACAACAGTTGGGTAGCTCCATTACCCTTTAAATGCCCACGTCAAAGGCTCCCCAACAACAGGCCACAGGCAGTGAACCGTCTCAAGTTGCTAAGGCGCCAGTTTGAAAAGAGGCCTGAAATGAGAGACCACTTTCTCATTTTCATGGACAAGATGTTCAAGAATGGTCACGCTGAGCTGGCCCCTCCTCCCAGTGTGGGTGGAGAACAGTGGTACCTGCCAATATTTGGGGTGTACCATCCAAGAAAACCAAACCAAATCCGAGTAGTCTTCGATTCCAGCGCCCAGTACAACGGTGTGTCACTCAACGACGTGCTGTTGACTGGGCCTGATCTGAACAACACACTGCTCGGTGTACTGTTGCGCTTTAGAAAGGAAGCAATCGCTTTTACAACGGACATAGAGCAGATGTTCTATTGTTTTTCAGTGAGGGAAGACGATAGGAACTTCCTACGTTTTCTATGGTTCCAAGATAACGACCCCTCCAAAGACATTGTGGAGTATCGAATGACGGTCCACGTCTTTGGAAATAGTCCTTCACCCGCAGTAGCGATTCATGGATTGCACCAGTCTGTTCAGGTCAGTGAACTCCACATTGACGCTGACGTCCAACGTTTTGTGATGCGCGACTTCTATGTAGACGATGGGTTAAAGTCCCTACCCACAGTCGAAGCTGCAGTCAACTTGCTGAAAAAAACACAGGATATTCTCTCCAAATCCAACCTAAGACTACACAAGATCGCAGCAAACAACAAGGAGGTCATGGAGGCCTTTCCGGCTGAAGATCGTGCAAAAGACCTTAAAGACCTTGACCTCAGTGCAGATGCGCTGCCGATGCAGCGTAGTCTAGGTATCAATTGGGACCTCGAGACCGACTGCTTCCAATTCAGCGTCTCCGATGAGAAGAGACCATACACTCGACGGGGTGTCTTGTCAACAATCAACAGCCTCTACGATCCTCTAGGGTTTGTAGCGCCAGTCACAATACAAGGCAAGGCTATTCTGAGAGAGCTAACAACTGAGAAAGGTGACTGGGACTCGCCTTTGCCTCGAGAAATGGAGGAATCATGGACATCGTGGAGAACATCCTTAACAGAACTGTCCCAGCTGTCTATTCCCAGAGCCTACACTACAACTTCCCCCGCAACAGCTGTCAGAAGGGAATTGTGCGTATTTTCTGACGCATCCACCAAAGCTATTGCCGCTGTGGCATACCTAAAAGTAACTGACTCTGCTGGAAATAACCATGTCGGATTTGTAATGGGCAAAGCCAAGCTGGCCCCCCGTCCTGAGCAAACAATTCCGAGACTGGAACTTTGCGCAGCAGTGCTTGGAGTGGAGTTAGCAGACCTAATCTCGACAGAATTAGACCTTCAGCTCGATGCTACAACCTTCCACTCAGACAGCAAGGTGGTCCTTGGCTACATTTCTAATGAAACTAGGCGCTTTTATGTGTATGTAAGTAACCGGGTATTGCGTATCCGAAGATCCTCTCGCCCAGATCAATGGCGCTATGTGTCAACAGAACAGAACCCCGCAGACCACGCTACACGTGCTGTCACTGCAGGCCGTTTGAATGACACAAACTGGCTGAGCGGGCCCAAATCTCTGTACACACCGGAGACCAGTACCTCAGAGAGCACCCATGAACTTGTGGACCCGAGTGCAGACTCAGACATTCGCCCTCTGGTATCCACTATGAGCACTACGACAACATCCAACCAGCTCGGTTCTCAGCGATTCGCAAGGTTCTCATCCTGGAAGTCGCTAACTCGGGCCATTATTCGCCTCATACACATAGCTCGCCTTTTCAACAGCACCTTGAAGAACAGCCTTTGTAAAGGCTGGCATCACTGCAAAACAGGATTCAATTTTGAGGAATCTAATCAAGCATTGCACATCATCATTCGAGCAGTACAGGAGGAAGCCTACAGTCAAGAGATCAAATGTGTCCAAAAACATGAGCAGATCCCTAAAGATAGTCCTCTCAAAAATCTGGATCCTTTCATTGATGCACTCGGCCTTCTGAGAGTCGGAGGCCGCCTCCACAATGCAAACCTTGTTCAGAGCGAGAAGACCCCAGTGATCATTCCTGGCAAGCATCAGGTTGCAACCTTACTCATCAAGCATCACCACGAACAAATCTATCACCAAGGTCGTCTGTTTACGGAGGGGGCCGTCCGTACAGCTGGCTTTTGGATAGTTGGTGGTAAAAGAAAGGTGAGCAACATCATCCACCAGTGTATAACCTGCAGAAGGCTTAGAGCCCCACTTACAATCCAAAAGATGGCCAGTCTTCCAGCGGACCGTCTCTCAACAGAACCTCCCTTTACGAATGTTGGGCTTGATGTGTTCGGCCCTTGGAGTGTCTCTTCACGTAGAACAAGAGGAGGCCACTCACACAGTAAACGATGGGCCGTAATCTTCACGTGCATGAGTGTACGAGCGGTTCATATTGAAGTTATAGAATCCCTTGACACATCCAGCTTCGTCAACGCGCTAAGGCGCTTTCTTGCTGTGCGCGGCCCTGTCAAACACATCCGCTCAGACCGTGGCACCAACTTTGTAGGCGCCTGCCGGGAGTTGAAAATACCCTCAAACATTGACAACACAACTGTGAAGACTTACCTGTTAGGTCAAGGTTGCTCGTGGACCTTTAACCCTCCGCACGCCTCCCATTTTGGCGGTTCGTGGGAAAGAATGATTGGTCTTGCAAGGAGGATCCTGGACGCCATGTTCCTTCAGCTGAAGGACAAACTTACCCACGAGGTGCTGGTGACTTTCATGGCAGAAGTTACAGCCATTATAAATGGCAGACCTCTTGTTCCTGTGACAACCGACTCTGAGGATCCATTTATACTCACTCCAGCTGCCCTTCTCACGCAAAAGGTGAATGTCTTGACTGCCCCTACCGGAGAGTTTGGAGTTTCAGACCTCTACAAGCGCCAGTGGCGACAGGTCCAGCACCTGTCTAACGCCTTCTGGGACAGATGGCGAAAGCAATATCTCCCGACACTACAGGCACGTAAGAAGTGGCATTCCGCTCATCCAAACATCAGCCCAGGAAGTATTGTTATCCTCAAGGATAGTCAAGCACCAAGAAATGAATGGCCTCTTGGACTGGTAACACAGGCGTTCCCCAGCGAGGACGGGAAGGTACGAAAGGTCGAGATCAAGGTCGCACGAACAGGAGTGACTAAACTCTTTCTTAGGCCTGTTTCTGAGATAGTGCTTCTTTTCTCCCCAGAGCCCTAGTGGAGTGAACTGTCTAGGATTTATTGGGTGGCGTGTATTCACGCCAAGCGGGGAGTGTTTTGTCACAAACGTTAAATCAATGCTATGTTTTATTTTGAAAACAGGAAATGTGATGTAATTTGTCAGGTGACAGGAACCAGGAAGTCAATGAAGAATATGGCTCAGAACTGCTGTTTGTATTGGTAGCTTTTCAATCCAGTTGAGTCTGCATGCATCCTATACCTTTTTGATAGCATCGTTGGTACGTATTGATTTGTTTTATTGTTCATTATCATCTCAGGTGATTATTTTTGTGACAATGTTTAGTTTGGATATTTTTGTGCACATGGCCTATTGAGTCATTCGGGTTGGTAACTGCACTGCTATGGTTGTCATTAAAGTCCATATGACTTAATAAATAACAAAGTAAATAAGCATAAATATATAAAGTAGCGGTCGAAGAAAATGCACTTCATTTGTATTTATTATGTCTTTTGTGTGTTTTAGTTTTACTCTTTCTCATGTCAATAAACCTGTGGACAACGGACCATTGTCTTCAGAGTCGTGATGTCAGAAAAGAGTTCGTCTAACTGCCAAGGTGTATCGGAGCGCATATACCGAGGGCGGCATACACATTTACCTGCTACAATGTAACGTTAAGACTTGGAGACGGATGCTAATTGCCGTCCTTGATGGATTCCAAAGATTTTTTCGCGGCTTGAATGTGCAGCCATTCACATACGACAGCAGATTGGGCTGAGCTGGAGAAGGAGCAGGCAGAAGCCTCTTGTGAACCATTACTGATGGTCATATGGACGAGGGGACTTCTCTATTTCAGTTTTAAAGTAACGGTTTTAAATAAGATTTAGTTACAGATAATAGAATACAAGAGGTTCTACTAAGTGGGGCAGTTGTGGTTGTTCCAAACAAAATGGAAATTAAGATAACAGAAATAGAAAGAATTAGAACGAAACAAATTGGCTTCCCTTACTTCTCTAAGAACGTCCATCAAAATACAGAGGGAGCACCAACCACTAACCCGGAGTCCCTACGTGATGCACACGTCTACAAGGTACAAACGTACCAATCGTCCTCAACCTCTCACCACAAACCTGCACTTCTTGTGCGTGCATGACAACTAAAAGGAACACCTGCTCCAGATCTCCCTTTTAACAGCAGGGCCCTCAGGTGATTGGCGGCTCTCTTCAGGAACTCAGGTGCAGGCAGATCGGCACCTGAAGGGAAAAACAAGGGAGGAGGGGCAACACAGACAGTAGTGACACGGACGTAAGTGTAAGAGTGTTATCGCCTCTCGTAAACATGTTGATTGTATTTTGTATTATTACGCAGAATCTGCTAATTGATTTGTGACTGAAGCTGTCACATTAAGGTATTACGTTGTTCATTCTGTCCTCATGACGTCATCGTAGTCCGTCCATCAGGAGACGGATCCTCCTCTCACGCTCTCACTGAGGTTTCTTCCCTCAGGTTTTCCCGTGTAGATGTGATGTTTGGGGACAGAGGATGTCGCATGTGTACAGACTTTAAAGCCCTCTGAGGCACATTTGTAATTTGTGATTTTGGGCTATTCCAAATAAAATGAATTGAATTCTCCTGTGGTTTTGGAGCAGATGTGTAACAGATGTGTTGTGGGAGAAGATTGAGATGATCAAGTAAACCTCAAAGTGGTGATTACCACTGGTAGTAAAGCTCAGTTACAAAGGAAGTGGCTTAACCTGAATTATTATTTTTGAGCGGTGTTTTAAAATGACTACTTCTCTCTTGATTTATTCCCTCAGTAAACATTGTAAACATGAGTTTATGGTCTCAGTCTCTAGTTTCAAGTCTTCTTCAATACAACGTGATGTTCATTTAGTAAATTATGGTCCATTTAGAGCCAACTAAACACATATTTATTCTGTTTATACGCTCTGCATTGTGGGAGATTTCTCTAGTTCTTCCTTGTAGTTCTTCCGTGTCAGACCTCAGTGAACATTTGTTCATCTCAACTCGGGGGTTTACAGCCAGCTACTCATGCATGGTAATTATCTAAAGGGGAAGCAGGACTTTTTCATCAGCTGATACAGACACACGTTGTCTCTCAGTCCCACGTCCCTCTCTTGGACAGCTGATAGTGGAGGACGTGTTTTAACAGAGAGGGATGAGCGGAGGAGCTGAGAGTGGATCAGTCATCTTCCTCCTGTCTGCATTCATATTCATCACATTTATATCTGTATCACAGAGCCTGAGTCGCCATGAAGGCTTTTATTAGAAACACGGTTGACCAAAATACTATGAAAGTTTCACTTCCCCCTTTGTCTCTTTCTCTGAACCGTCACACCCTAACGCTCACCACAAACACCACCATTTTACTTTCTGCTAATTACTATTCAGTTTCCTTTTCTCTATAGAAAAAGATGTGCAGCTGCACCCCTTGTGCTGTGATGAGTGTGATGGTGGTTTGTAGTTTCTCTTCCAGTCATTCAGGGTCAGGATGGCTGCAGAGTTACTTACGGTTCCTCTTGGATCTGTGGATTAAACGGATCCACCTTGGAGATGCACTGCAGATACACCCCCCCCCCCAGAACCAATGAGGGGTCACAGCAGACCAGAGGGCCTTCTGCTTTACCGACAGGCAGCACGGACACCCGGTGGATCTGAGAACGGACCCGGGACACGTAGAGGACAGTTAGCTTAGCATACCGCTGCTCTCTGAGGATCAGCGGCCTGAGAGGCGGCGACTCGGCTGTGTACAGGTGTGCTGTGTTCATGTTCACCACAAACCGGACAGGAAGTACACCGGCGAACCGGGGGTCCGTCTGTCCGTCACAGGTAACGGATCCAAGCGCTCAACACTTGGGAAGCTGCTGGTGTCTCTGAAGGGATTCTTGTTTCATGGTTTTACAAATGCAGGTGGAGATCAGCAGATCAATACCTTTGTCACGAAGCGGGTGCAGGCAGAGGCAGGACTCAAACGCAGAGTTTTGGGAAACAACAAAAAGACTTTAATGGTCAAAATTCCAAAATGCCAAGGGGCTAAAAAAAAAACGCAGGCGGGGACCAGGAACGAAGCACCACAGGATCCACAAACATGCAGACACCGAGGCGACAGGAGACGCACCGGGCTTAAATACACTGGGAAGGTGCAGGTGATTGGACACAGGTGGAAACAATCACAGGACAAGGTAGGAAGTGAAGTTACCCGGGGACACGAGGGGCAGAAAACTACAAAATAAAACAGGAAACAACCCAAACCGTGACGACCTTGTTGTGGAAAGTGTACATCAGCAGACCTGACGGGTCAGAGCAGCCGTCCTCGACCTCGTCCAACCTTCTACAGCTGGTACAAGAACGGAGACAAAATGATGATGAAAGAAACAAAGATTTGGGGCTACTTTTATTCTTTTTCCAGGTCCTGCAACAAAGTGACGTCATCATTCAGTGGACATTTCTGACTTCTAGATATATCACATCTAAGTTCTGGTGCAGCCCTCTGCATGGTGGTCGTTGGAAGCGTCTCGCTCAACCAAAGGACCTTCGTGAAGACTCCCAGGACGAAGGTCGCGTTGACGTCCTTGATACCGAGAGAGGAAACACTGAGAATCAAAGACCTGAGAGAGAACGATTCAGCCGAGTAGCGTTTCATATTAACAGCATGGAGCTCTGAAGGGATCAGCGGTTTACCTGGAACCACTTTGACCGTCAAAGGTACGAAGAATAAAATCTATCAAATGCTCTGACAACATGTACCTTACTCACTAAGATACAGTAATAGCTGCTTGCATGGCTTCATACCATGAATGTTCTGTGTTGAAACACATCACTGCTGCTGGATCTCACCTTTTCTTACTGAATTGTTCACAGATCCAGATGTGCAGGCGCAGGTTGATCTGGTCTCCTGGGGGTCCGAAGCTGATTTGCCACAGCAGCTGCCCCCCCCCCCCCCCCCCCCCCTCATGACACGACCACAGCCGCCGGGATCCATGTGATGTCACTCACGCTGGCTGCTGAGGAGAAGGACGCGTCCACTGTGCAAGTGTTCCGGGGATGAAGATTGATGAACACACTAATAAATGTTGATACGTTTTTCTGTGAGTGCAGGTTGAATGGAAGAAGAAGACGTCTATTGTGCTACCGGTGCTACTTTTCTAATGTTAGTTAAAGTGTTACCCACCTTCGCATCCCCCACAATGTTCTATGGTACATTGTCAGTGTAATGCTGCTTATGCGTGAAGCAAAAACACGTGTGTGTTGTCAGCTTTAAAGAGATGATGTAAGTCACTCTTGTTTATTATGCACAACATTGATTCATCTCATTTACAGAATTTGCAGCATAATGTCAAGAAAAGAGAGACTCCAAAAGCAGGAGGACAGGGAAAATATCCTGGTCTGTTTTTGAAATGTATTTATTTATATTATTATTATTTTTAATTTCCTGAATAACTTTGGCAATGGTGCCCTTTTGTTTTGGGTTGAGCAATAAGAGAAATGGCTCAAAGGAGTGAAAAGAATGCGCTATTTAAACAGACTAACAGCATTTTACAGGCCGACTTGTTATCATGGCGGAAAACAAGAAGTAGACGTAGTTGTCAAATTCCAAATGTTTTATTTTAATTTATATCTCAGTCCTATTGTACGATTTGTATGTAATTGAAGAAACAGTGTAATCCATGAAAAAGAGACCTGCTACAATAAATAATGAGCTTTATAAGTGAATGTTCTACTTGTATCTCTTATTATGTTTAGTAACAGAATCATGAAATCAGACATTACAACTGATGATAATCTACTAAAATAAGTCCAATATTTCTTTCACCATTGTTGTTGATTTTGTGTGAGGGAAGCTGCCAAAACCGTCATGAATAAAATGTCAATGTGTGTGTGTGTGTGTGTGTGTGTGTGTGTGTGTGTGTGTGTGTGTGTGTGTGTGTGTGTGTGTGTGTGAGAGATGCTGATGAGGAACCACAAAGCGGACCAGAAGATGGGCAGGATGCATTCTCTCTGGTTTATTCAGGTTCTTTAGGAAGAGTTCTGTTTGAAATTACAAAATTCACTGGTAGAAACAGATAGAGAAAGAAACAGAGCGAGAGAAGGAGATGGTGGGAGAGAGAGAGAGAGAAAGGAGGGTTTCATATCCAGAATAAACAGGAATAACATCACCAGGTTCAGATTCAGGCAGCGCTTTACTCTCAAAGGGGGAGTTTTTCAGCGAGGAAAAACCTCCTCCTCCTCCCCCCTTTTTAAAATCATTTTTTAAACTTTTTTAATGTTAGTTAAAGTGTTATCCACCTTCGCATCCCCCCCCACAATGTTTAAGCCCCGTGAAATAACTGGCGATATAACAAACAAACATTCTTTGATTTCATCACCAAAGTCATTTCCATTTATTTATTCTTTTATCAGGGCGATTTTTTTTTCTTTTTTTGTTTTTAAAAATAGAAGAAAAAAAGAAACACATTGCTCTTAAAAACATCTATCTATATATATTTTTACATATATATACTTTTTTCTTTATATTTATTTATTTTTTTGATTCCTGAAGTTGACTTGTTACCCCACACAGTGGCATGCACATTGCACATGCAAATCTGTAATTAAATACTTCTCTTTTATCTTAAATTGCCGTGTATGTTTATTCTTTTATGCCCCGACTTGCTGAGTGGATCCTGTATGGTTTTCTACTGTGGCACTGGTTCGGTTTCTACTGGGTCGGATGGTCGGCATGGCGATGAGATGGATGCTTGGTGGTTGCTTCGGAGAGTTTCCCAATACATCTCGTTACAGTCAAGATAAGATTACAGTTTATTGTTGTTGTACTTTTACACAATGGTGTTTAACCCTTCGCACCACTCGATGCTTGATTATATATTTACTCTTTAAACATGGTTCAAGAGGGAAACGTCTGCAGCCGTTTACAAGTTTTAATCTATGTAGTTTGACACCTCAATCGTGGCTTCTATCAAACGATACTTTACCAAATATGTTTTTCCGATGAAGGATTGAACGGTTAATTGTGTCCTTTGTAAACCCAAACCAATCAGGCACAAAGGCTGAATGAATAAAACAAGTCTGTTTCTCAAGGACCCAAAACACAACAAGCGCTCAGATGGTCTGAGAACGATCAAATAGTGAGAGGACGACCTCCCGCGTCCAGATCTCCTGGAAGCAACCTGTCTACTGGATGTGATGGGAATGGAAACACGTGGAGACGAGAGAGAGAGAGGGGGGGGGGGGGGGGGGGGGGGGGGGGGGCGCCGTGGGGGTTGCTATGGCGACAGCCGGGGACACTTTTACCTGCGGCACTGAGAATTTCATTCACTGTAAGACGGCATCGAGTCCGGTGAGTGATTAAGGTACGAAGGTCCAGGTGACGTGCACAAAAATGAATGAGCCACGGCGGCATCGTGGAAGTGCCGAGCAAGCGTTTAACTTACTCCATCAAAGCATTGATGGATGAATGAGCATCACGCTGTATTGAAGAAGGATTGAAACTAGAGACTGAGACCAAAAACTCATGTTTACAATGTTTACCGAGGGAATAAATCAAGAGAGAAGTAGAGTAATTTCCTCATAGACGTCTATGGGAGCAGAGGAGTCGCCCCCTGCTGGTCACTACAGAGAAGTAGAGTCATTTCCTCATAGACGTCTATGGGAGCAGAGGAGTCGCCCCCTGCTGGTCGCTGCAGATAATGAAGAATTGAGAGATTGTCAGGACTTCATCAGTTTGGTTTGTCCTCTCTGGGCTACTGTAGCAAAGAGGACACACTCTCTATTCAGGCTCGTGTCCACAACATACCAGCGAAAAGAATTGTGTGGATAAATTCATCAATTATTGTGCAACAATCATCTTTCTCCTCAAATGATCCGCCGGACTCGTCAGACAACACAGACAAACACAAAGACTCAGACAGATGTTCACAGACAACACCCCCACATGTGTGAGCACGAACTCAGACACACACACACACCGTTTATGATGACAGCTCAATCACACCCCCTTGTGTCTGTGGATGGTATCACACGAGGAATGGAAGAAAATCAGATGAACACAATGAGTTTTTACAGAAAGTTTATGGATTATATACACAAGAAGTACTGAGCCAAAATGTACAATACAGTGGGAGAGAATGGGTGAGAGAAATGAAACTACCACCCTGATGAGCGGTTGGAGGGAGGACGGGGGATGAAGGTGGCGATCTCACGTGCGTGCCGTGATTGTCTCAAAGGAGGAGTCATGGTGTCCTGTACAGTGTAAGGCACTGAGGGTGACCTACTGTAGCTGATGGTGTCAGGACACACACACACACACACACACACACACACACACACACACACAGAGTAAATGTCTCCCTGTCGCAGCAGTAGCCCCCCCCCCCAGCGGGGTGACGGTGACGGAATGGATGAGGATGTGCCCGAAAAATGGTCCAGTGCCATTGTGAAATTTTGTGTTAGCATCACTACGACTTCTGCTGTTGCCCCCCCCCCCCCCCCCCCCCCACGCCCATCCTAAAAAATGTCCCCCGAATCATTGCGATCTCTCTCATTGCCCCTCGACCCCTCGACCCCCCCCATCCCCCCCCCCCCCCGCCCAACACACACACGCATGCACACATCTAGTGCTGTACAAAGGGGAGACCACCACGTGGCTTCAGCTACATAAGCACAACTTTTGGCAGCACTACTGTACATTAAAACCACGGTAGTTTTTTTTTGTTGACGTTTTGTTTTTAAAGAGAGCCCTTTATTTGTTTTTGTTGTCGACGCGACGACTGACCCACTGACACAATTTCACAGCCGGCGGAGCGGATTTGGTGCGTTTTTTTGTTATTTTTCCCTTCGTCCGGTAACGAAGAAGAAAAGGACAAAAAAGAAAAGAAAAAAGAGGCTGAAGACGGATGGGTGCCGGCAGCCGGAGGCGAGGACACGGACAGCAGATGTGCAGAGAAGCGATGACTTGCAAAAAACTTGCAACCCCCCCCCCCCCCCCCCAAACCCGTTCAAAGAAAAAACGAAAAATCACAATTCTTCATTTTTTTTCTTTCCAAAAAAATGGGGATTTGTCGTGGAGAAAAGCACACACACGTGCACAAACACACACGCAAACGCACAACGGGCTTTCACACAAGGGCAGTGTTGTGTGTCGGCCATTTTGGATCCGCTGTTACAATTGTGGACAAAGCGAACGGCGTTGAGGAGCCACGATGTTTCTGTTCCCTGTCTGTGGACGCGTGTCGGCGGCGTGTCGGGGGGGTCGGCAGGCTGATGCTCGGGGGTCGTGAGGAGGTGAAATGAGATCAACTTTACAACGTTTGACGCCAAGCCAGGTGAAACCATACAAAAACCCAGTCCGCGGCCCGGCTCCTCCCACACGCCGTCTAACTATCTAGCTACCTAACTATCTAGCTACCTAACTATCTAGCTACCTAACTATCTAGCTACCTAACTCTAGAGGCACCTGAGAAGTAACTGCTTCGCACCTCCGTAAACCGCTCACCACGCCGCCTGAAACCGGAACCCACGGCACGTCTGGGGTGGACAAGACGACGGGGTCGGGAGACGAGAGGGTCCGCCTGCTAGAAGCGTCCGGAAGCTTTAGAAGCCACAACAACGAGGCTGTGATTCAAACTCTTCAAACTTCTTTTTGCCGTGTTTGAATCAGACCTTTTTTTTAGGTGATTTTAGCCCAAACCAGCCCCTCACTCCATGTCCCCCAATCTGCCCGTCTCTTTGCTAACGTGGGGGCCTGTGGGGACCTTTAAGGCGTAGTGTGGTTGACCTCGACTACGGAGGGTAAAGGGAGGCGGGGGGGAGCGGCGAGCAAACGAGGGGCGAGGGTGAATAAGGAGGAGCGTGAGGGGAATGTGACTCTGATACAGAAGGCACTGTGGCTCTGCAGGGGGTTTGGGGGGGTGGTGGGAGGGCGTCCCTAACGTGCCGTGAACCGCACTCGACGGGGGGGGGCGGACGAACCGATAAACAAAAGCAAGGTCTGGAGGCAACAGATGTCGGGAGAGGGGAGCAAACATGGGGATGGAAGGTGGGTGATCTGGACAAAGGTTACACAACAAAGACCCAACCGCAGCGTTGCAGCGCCCCCCTCCGAAGCTAAAGCAGCGAGGACGCTTATGAGGCCTGCATAGAGTCAAAACACGAGGGGGGCGGGGGTCGTCTTCTGGCGTGAAGCGTCTGAAGAAGACGGCGCAAGATATCAAGTAGCTAGATCGTCGACCGTGTCATGAGCCTGAACGGTGTCCAAAACAAATAAATGAATAAATCTGAAACTCTATTTAAACTCTGTTATCCACACCTACTGCTAGCGTCTCCTATCTATATTTATACGTGGTCTATTATCTATACTTATCTATACTTTATCGAGGTATTGAATATTCAATAAAAGCTGTCCCTCATAACGATGAGGATGAAATTATTAGTCCTAAGTGCTTCTGTCCTGCAATGTGTCTACCAAGCCGAAAGAAGCGATGGATGGAGGGCAGAAGAAAAGGAAAGGTGAGAGCGGGGTGTGGGGGGGGGGTACCAACGTGGGGTGATTGGCAGAGGAGGTTTCAGCGTTGCTGCGACCTCGTGTGACTGGGTCACGGGTGTTGTGGCTGTTCTCTGGTTATCCAGACCTGAGCGAAGGGGGTCCGACGGGTCAGCGTTGGCACAGACAGGCGGACAGATATGGCGTCTCTCAGGCTGCATCCAGGTTCCCTCTGACTGGGACTGGACTTCAGTCTTATTTATGTCTCACAAAGATATGAGACGGGCTCAAGAGAATTTTTCCCTCCAGGTCTGGAAAGGAGGGTCGAGGCCTGGAGGCTGTCCCGCAGAGGGGGGAAGGCAGAAGGGCGGATAATGTGCGCTGATAACTGATAACTGCCCCCTGGTGGCGACAAAAACAAAGAAGAGACAACACCACCATGTGGCACTGAAGCCGAACACCAACGCCGCGCCGTCACTGCCGCCACCTCGGCCGTGTGAAACGCAGACGAACTCTCCCACGCTGCCCCCACGCTTCTCTCTAAACGAGGTTATTATTTCTGGATTGATCTTTGGGTTGGCTTGACAAGACTACTGACCCCCGTGAACAACGGCGAGTTACCCTCCCCCGTTGTGAAGAGAGAGGCTTAAGAGTTGCGTTACAACACGCAACGCCGCGGAGGCATGAGGAGCCTGGTAAACGTCGTTGTACGAGCCGGGGGGGGTTTAAAAACATAGCAGATGTAAAGATGGACATAGAATACTTAACCTCCAAATAGCATGACAACAAACCTACAGCAACAGTTTCATCAATCAGCATCATCATCGTCATCATCATTTTGCATTGACACAGATATCATTATTCATTAGACTATCATCATTAACAATAATAAATCAAGTGTGGTGGAAGTCCGCTTCTCTCTGCTCTTCCTCTCCGGTCTCGAGCGCGACACCAAACTGCAGCGTCTCCGTTTAACTGGGCGCAGCTTTTCATCGGCCCGAACGGCCGAACGTCAGAGCCCGTTTTCGTCTAAAGACCAAACGTAAACGATATCGTCACTTGAGGAGAGAGAGGGAGAGAGAGGAGGACTTCTTTTGTAAACCTAAAAGCAACGTTTCCTATAAAGCCCCCAGGTCCCACCCACACCAGCTAGATTTACTCTCTAGTATGTATTTAATCAATCATGCAGGCTTCCATCACATTTCGGACTCCAAAAAAGATCAAACGGAGGCTGAGCGAAAGCAACAGAAGAACCAAGCTCCAATGTCCGAAGAAGAACAAGAAGGAGAAGCAATCGACAGTACTCGAAGAAACTCTGAAGAAAGGAGTCTTTTCCCCGTCCCTGGTTTCCTCTCCTCCGCCCCACTAAGCCGTGTGATGTCATTTCCTGTCACCCCTCGGCCGCGCCGGGCCGCGTGGCCGAGGGGGAAGGGCCTCGGGCCAAGTGTTCGACTCAACCTTCTCGAGGTACCCGACGGCCACCGTCGCCATTGCGCACTCGAACAGGAAGTGAGCCTGAATGTGCCCCGCCCCCCTCAATCCCATGCACCGCTGGACAGGAAGTGATGTCACGCCGGTTCCGTCAGCATTAGGTGTGGCTAGGAGTTTAGAGTTGGAAGTAGGAAGTAATACAAGTACCTTTTCTCCTGGTGTGAATCGTTGCATCCTGGCCCCTCTGTCGTACAGCCGTTGTTGTCGCTCCTGGGCCTGCAGCAAATTCTCGTGACATCCGGCCCAGTGTGTGGAGTTTTGCTCGCAGGTCCATGACGTACTGGATCTCATTCTTACAGGGGCTCAGACCTTCCTCCAAGTATACTTTAATACGTTCCATACGCTCCACCAGCCCATCCGTCTGCGGGTGATACACGCTATTACGAATGGACTTAATGCTCAGTAACCCATAAAGTTCTCTCAGTGTGCGCGACATGAACGAGGTGCTCTGGTCAGTCAGAATCTCTTCAGGGATTCCAACTCGGGAGATGACCTGAAACAGAGCCTGCGCGACGCTCTTTGCAGAGATATTGCGCAACGGCACTGCCTCCGGATAACGCGTTGCGTAATCTAACAAGAACTAACACAAAGCGATATCCGCGTGCGCTCCGGTGAAACGGCCCGATGAGGTCCATACCGTAGGGTATCGTCATGGAGCGAAACTCGGGAGCCGGCGGAGTCTCTACGGAAGGCTCTGCGGGCTCCCCCTCCCCGTCTGCAGCGTCGGACGACCCCGCGTCACCGCTGAGCACAGCACACATCTCGCATAACCCTGTCGGTCGTGAACGCACACCCGCAGCCCCCCCCCCCCCCCCCAATTAGCTTATAAAACCCCGGCCAATCTGTACCCAAAATGACGGGGTGCGTCAGGCGGGAGCTAACCGCGACCTTCATTCTATGCTTTTTACTCGCATGGCTAATTTCCACCGATACCACAGGATACTCGTGAACATCCCAATGCACACACCGTATTCTTACCCGGTCTGCCTCCACCAATGTACCCGGTCGAACCAGGCTCTGGTGAATCATAGATTGCGTAAAGCCCGAATACACCATCGCCTGACGTGTACCCCCCTGGATTCTTACCGGAACGCAGTACGTCGTTCCCGGATCGGGGGAAAGTGACAGAACGCCGGCGACCCGGATCACCGGTCCCACCTGTCCCCCGGGGTCGGTTGGTCGCGGCCTAGGGAAAAAGGCGCCAGCCGTGGAGCCGGTATGGGTTGCTTCGTCGGCCGCGGTGGCCTCCCTCCCCGCGGTGCAGCTCCTGGTCGGGCGACGCCGGCGGACTCTCCAGGTCACTCTGCCCGCTGAGATGCACCGCCAGGTGGTCCTCCGCCAGGGTGATGGCCGCCTCCAGGGTCGCTGGTCGGTGGCACCGGACCCACGCTGCTCTCCGGACCGGGAGCCCCTCCCCGTACTGCTCCAGCATCACGGCATCACGCCGTGGACCCCTCCTGCGCTGTCCGGCTGCAACCACCTTACGGCGGCGTCCTTCAGCCGCTGGCCGTACGCGAATTGTCGGGCCCAGCCTGGCCTCGCGGAATCTCCGGCGGTGGTCCTCCGGCAACAGCCCCAGTCTATCCACCATGGCCCTTTTAATGTCGTCGTAGAACCACCGGAGGCAGCCCAATGGCTGCGGTCTGCGCCTCCCCGGCCAGTAGAGGCAAATACCGGACGGGCCACTCTCCCGCAGCCGCAGGCACCTGCGTCGGCGGCACAGCCGCGGGCCGTGCGGCCAGCTGCTCCAGCGCCTGGGCTTGTCTCCCCACCTGGGCCTGGAGCGCCCTCAGGAACTGCCGGTTGGCGTCCGCCTGCTCCCTCAGGATGGCCGCCAGGTCGCCGATCATTCGACCGAGCGCCACAATCGGCTGGGCTGTCATCCCCTGCTGGTGGTTGTCGTCCGCCGTTTCTATCCCAGAGTCACGTTGGGCGCCACTGTAACGTGCGGTCCTTGGGGGAACGTGGAAAGACGACATTTCCATTTACAGAATGTGCAGCTTAATGCAAAGAGAAGAGAGACTCCAAATGCAGAAAGACACTTCTGCCCTTTGGGTTTGAGCACCTGCCCCCCAAAATGTCTGTGAAGCTTGTTTTAATTTTCCCATCAATAACCATGTTTTTATCACTAAGATGCTTCTATTTAAAGGAGCGCTTCATATGGTCACCTGGAGCCTTTGTTTATCTCCAACTGAATGACTTCGTAAAGGGAGAAGTCTGCATTAAGCAACCTCACCACTAGATGTCACTAAAAACTACACACTGTCCTCAACAGGCACTTTCATATTGTAATGGAAATGTGTGAACAATAAATGAATAAAGCAACATTTGTGTGTTTTGAATGTTTGTTTGTTTTGTTTCTGTCCAGCAGTGAAGGTGAGGAAGACTTATGAAGATGATCTTCACATATTAACAACACTTTTATGATGTTTGCTTTTAGCAGAAGTAAGACGTTAACATTAAAGCAGCTTCTTGTTCTGCAGCTCATGCACACTAATGACGTAAAGAGGAAGGAAGCTCTGCTGGGTGTTGAACAGCAGCTTGTTACCAACTCCAGAAGAGACGAGCTGACCTCAGAGACATCCGCCTCCTCTTTAATGTAGACGTGTTTCTGGTGACTTACTGAATAAAGAGTTTCTGATCTGCTGATTGAACACAGAGGAGCAGCTATGAGTCCATCAGCCGGTGGATTAGTCGTCTTCCTTCTCTCTGTACAAGGTACTGTACTTCTACATTTATATTGTGAGGCCGTTACACACCTCACACACACACAGGGAGCTGTGTTTTTACTTCACACACAGGTCTGATGTCATCACACACAAATAATGACTAAATGAACATTAACAAAGAAGAAATGCTCTGAATAATTTGTCTCTGTTGAACTTCCTCTAATCGTTCAGCAGCGTTTCTTTGCATTAGACCACATTTAGAGGCTGTTATTCACTCCGAGTCTCTGACGACGTTTGTTCTTCTTTTTGGAGCATTTTATTGTGTATTTCTATATGTCACAGTATCGTTCCCCTCAGAGTTCTGCATTTCTCTACAGTTTCCATCTCCACTCTGCAGCAGACTGACCACAGACAGAAGAGCACAGAGCAAAGACACTCTTCTTCTCATCAACCAAACCCTTCTAATACTTCAACTTGAGCTTTTTCAGGTCCACAGGTTCAATACGTCGCTGTTCCTTCCAGCTGCAGAGTCCATGTGGACATCGTGGACTCTTTCATTACTTTCTATAAACTCAATGATTTTCATATTTCTCATAATATCTTTTCTCTTCAGTAAACTACCAATGAGAGTGTGTCCTGTGATGTTGTTCTGAGTGTGACTGTGGTTCCTGATGTGCTGTGTTACAGTGATACAGAGTCAGGATGGATGGAGAGTGAATTACGATCAGACTGACGTCTGTGCTGTAAAAGGATCAACAGTGTTTATAAGCTGTGACTACACACACCCACCTGGAATACGTCCCTCTGATATAAAGGACAGATTCTGGTTCACTAAAGAGAAAGATGGTGAACCTGTGGATCTGAAAACAGACTCTGAGTATTCAGGCCGTGTGAAGTATGGATGTTATAGTTATAGTAAGAGTTGTTATCTGATCATCACAGACGTGAGAGAGAGCGACTCAGCTGAGTACAAATTCACACTCAGGACAAACGAACCAGGAGAGAAATATACTGGTTCACCTGGAGTCACTTTGTCTGTCACAGGTAACATTTTAATTCACATATTAATCATCTACAAATGTTCAACATCTAGAAAACTAGAGTATAAATGTCTTCTGTGAATGTTGACACTTCAATAAATAACATTCACAGATTCAGGTCTCCAGGTGCAGGTGAGAAGATCAGATTCTACCTGGTTGGAGCTGACGTGTCACAGCAGCTGTGTTCTGTCTGATCGTGCTGAATACGTCTGGTACAAGAATGAAGAGAACATCAAGAGAGGATCTTCTCTTCTAGTCTCCTCTGGTTCTACAGACAGATATTCCTGTTATTTAGGAGGATCTTGGAATAACGGTTCTCCTGCAGTGTGTAAGTTCACTCCACTGTGTCGGCCTGTGGAGCTTCAACAACATCTCACATGGAGGCACCAGACCGCTGCATGTAAACTAGAGGCATCAAAAAGATGAAGCACAACGTTCCTCAGGAGGTGGAGCCGTGGTCCACTGACCAGAGGGTTGCTGGTTCAATCCCCGGCCCCTGCAGTCTACGTGTAGAAGAGTCACTCACACACTGACACAACAATATGATTCTAATCACAGCTGTAAACACAATGGAGTCTAAATGTTAAAGGAGACACAGATCTTTATTTATGTCATTCTCTTATTAATAGAAACACAAATATAAACTATCAGCAGACAGAATGATGTGATTTTCATAAAGACTCAAGTGAATTATTCCAGAACATAAGTAGAAGTGACGTGTCAGCTGGTGGAGGAAACAATCAATAACTCCTACAACAACTAGAAGTGAGAGGACAGACTCAGCTAAGGACACAAGCAGCATCTAAAGAGAAGAATGTGTGGAGATATGAACATTACAAAGGATTAAAGGCTGCTTATTGTCACTTTACACCAGCAGGAGTCTCACCTGTGACAGCTGCTGTGATGAATACTAGAGATAGTCTGAGAGAAAGACACACAAGTATTCATTCAAATGATCAACTACCTACGCTAACATCTTCTAACCTCTTAGTATGTTTATTCACGTCTCCTCCAGATGGTCCACAGCGTCCCTCTGTGTCAGCGAGTCCCTCTGCTGAGATGCTGGAGGGCGATTCAGTGACTCTGACCTGTAGCACTGATGCTAACCCAGCAGCTAGCTACACCTGGTACAAGGCGCATCGAACGTCAGACCCTCGTCTTCTCAGTAAAGAACCTCATCTGGTCTTCAGCTCCATCCAGTCCTCTGACTCTGGAAGGTATTCCTGTACAGCTGAGAACCAGCTGGGGAGGAAGACGTCTGACTTCATCTCTATCGATGTGAAATGTGAGTGAAACAACCTTCTTAAAAGCAACATAATCACTACTGAGGTAGAGTTTTGTTATGAACTTCTATTTATTGAACTCTAACTTGTAACAATATGCTGACACGTCTCCTCCAGATGGTCCACACCGTCCCTCTGTGTCAGTGAGTCCCTCTGCTGAGATGCTGGAGGGTGATTCAGTGACTCTGACCTGTAGCACTGATGCTAACCCAGCAGCTAACTACACCTGGTACAAGGAGCATGAAGACTCACCACGAGCATCAGGACAGATCTTCACCATCACTGACTTCACAGCTGAACACAGTGGGAATTATTACTGTGAAGCCCAGAACGAGATGGGACGTAGTAACTCCACCTTACGTCTGATTACTTCTTCAGGTAAATCACACTCATTCTTCTGTTCTCTCACACATTATATCAATAATCCAACTAAAGAAGTGACTCACAGTAAACGCGGCCTTTAGCTCCTGTCCTCCACTCAGTGAAGCAGGAGAGCATTGTGGACTAGAAGGTGAACCTGAGCAGATACACTATGACCCCACTGAGAATCAAACCCTGGACCCTCGGTTCATCACTTTAAAGCTTCACCAGCTGAGCGTCCTGCAGACATCACGTGGTCTGATGCTGCGTCGTCTCATCAAATGATGAAGTCAGAAGTGGAAGGAACAAGAAGAGTCACGTTAGAAGAGCTGAAGATGTTGATACCTGAACAGAGTCTGTAGCTGTAAGAATGCAGGAGCAGCTCAGTAAGAGAAACAAGTCTGGAACAAACACAATGCTGTTAGCAACACAACAGTTAGCTAGCATGCTAACTAGTCAGCTTTGAGTATTATAGTATTTTTGGGGGTTTGGATTGTTTCTTGAGTGTGTTTAATTTGTGTAGCAGTAAACACTCTGCAGTTGCCATGGCAACAGGACACAATAAAATGGCCGCCGCCCTGACCAGTCAGCTACGTTGTTTTGATAAGACGTTCTACTCATATTTCGTTTGAGTAAAAGTTCATCATCTGCATAGAGCAGATCTTAAGGTCCCAGATATTCTGTTTCACTGAGTTAAACTTCTTATTTACATCCTGTTGGTAATTAATTCACCTTCCATATTTAGTAGTTTATATTTGTTGTTTATTTTCTTTCCTGTGTGGGAAAAGGAGCCTCCAATGGTTGGATAGCAGCGTTTGCGTCCACATCTGCTATTTTCCTGGTGATCATCATGATCCTCGCTGTCCTCATGATCAGGTGAGCGGTTCAACTTCACTGATGAAATGTAGATGTGGATCTTACATTCACGCAGTCGTTGAATCACTTGATTTGATCTTTTGTTTGTTGATTAATACATTTTTCTGTCCAGAAGAAAAAAGTCTCCACCAAGCAGCCGGCCTGCAGAGAGACCAGAGAACAACGCTCAGGTGAGGAGAAGGAGCTCAGTGTGGAGTCCTCTGGGAACATCTGGGAACATCTGGCATCATCATGTCAGGCCTGTGAGGCGGGGATTTAAAAGCCAACAATTAAAATATAATACAAATTCATATAAATTAGGAAATAAGTTACCAGCAACACTGGGAGATCAACTCCAGGTAAAAACCGGCCCACTGGGAGGTTTTGTCAGGTCCCTCTAGTTCAGCCCACTCCTACGTCCTGGTTCTTCTTCAAACCATCTAGACACCACCTGTCGCTCCCACACGATGACAGTTTGTAGATGGAACTTCATTAACCTCAATGACCTTAATTACAACCATTAAACACATGAGACCTCCATGAGAACCTGTAGGGCCCAAAGGAGTCATTAGAGAACAAGCCCTGCAGATATTCTACTATCTGGTCCTTCTTACTTCAGTCCAACAATACTATCCAATAAGTACTTCTTGTTCTTTGATGCAGATCCCACCAGCGGAGCCTTGCTATGCTACCGTGAGCTTCTCCAGAAACCAGGAGGATCTTCTTCTCTACTCCAACGTCAGTCCAGCTCGCCCCCCCAGACGCAAGGAGGAGGTGGAGGAAGTTCTGTACTCACGTGTCAACTTTGAGAGTTCTGGTGCTGCCAGCGAGTGAGTCAGTGACAATCTTTACTGAATATGGATCCGTCTCTGCTTTTATCATCACTGTTTTATTGCTGTTTAAACGTGTTAATTATTAATATCCTGAGTTTACGGTTCTTTCACAGACGGAGATGTGAAGGAGCTGTGGATGATTCTTCTGCTCTGTACAGCACCGTCAGCAAAGCACCAAGAGAATGAACCCACACAGATATGTGGTCTGTTACTGTACAGAGTTTAAGCAGCTTAAACACACCTGCATGAATATGAGGTTTGACATGTTGTATATTCACCATCGTTAAGGCTTCCATCAGAGAAGCATCAGGGAGCCAATGGGAGGCCAGCTTGTAGTCTGTAATCAGCCTTTAAATGTTACTAATCAGCAATATGTTACTACCAGTTCTATACAAGCATCTTCAGCTACATTTATCTGCAAATAGTCTTTACCAATATTGCCAATATGCTTCTACTGATTCTCATGTTTACTGAAGTTTTTGTTTTGTATGAGAACTTGTCTCAACTTAAAATGGCTGAATTGGACTTTCAGAGTGTTTTAAGCACCTAGTGGTAGAAATGATAATGTAGAAATGTTTAGGATAGAATTGTAGTTTGTGTGTTAGATATTAGTTATTACATTAGCATGTTAGATGAAGTGACTGCAATATGAATCAAACCCAATTCATAGTCATTATAGTCATATAATTACTGCACACATTTACCTGCTACAATGTAACGTTAAGACTTGGAGACGGATGCTAATTGCCGTCCTTGATGGATTCCAAAGAGTTTTTTCTCCTGTCAGGTAGTAGATGAGCAAAGTTTGTACGACAGCCCTGCGAGGCAAACATTCTGATTTTGGATCATATAGAACTGAGTTAAACATAATGGTTAAGATGTGTTAAGTTTACTCGCTATTAGATGATGAGATTATGGATGCTTTATTATTACGTTTGTGAGGAGGCTTTAGGCCAAAGGTCTGATCATTGAATGTACTGTAGTATGAAGGGAACAGGGATCGATCAGGTCACTGAGGGATCTCAGATTCAACCATCAGAGTGAGTCACGGTGGGGGAGGGGGGGGGGGGGGGGGGGGCGGCTTGAATGGGCAGCCAATCACATACGACAGCAGATTGGGCTGAGCTGGAGAAGGAGCAGGCAGAAGCCTCCTGTGAACCATTACTGATGGTCATATGGACGAGGGGACTTCTCTATTTCAGTTTTAAAGTAACGGTTTTAAATAAGATTTAGTTACAGATAATAGAATACAAGAGGTTCTACTAAGTGGGGCAGCTGTGGTTGTGCCAAACAAAATGGAAATGAAGATAACAGAATTAGAACGAAACAAATTGGCTTCCCTTCTCTAAGAACGTCCATCAAAATACAGAGGGAGCACCAACCACTAACCCGGAGTCCCTACGTGATGCACACGTGTACAAGGTACAAATGTACCAACCGTCCTCAACCTCTCACCACAAACCTGCACTTCTTGTGCGTGCATGACAACTAAAGGAACACCTGCTCCAGATCTCCCTTTTAACAGCAGGGCCCTCAGGTGATTGGCGGCTCTCTTCAGGAACTCAGGTGCAGGCAGATCGGCACCTGAAGGGAAAAACAAGGGAGGAGGGGCAACACAGACAGTAGTGACACGGACGTTAGTGTAAGAGTGTTATCGCCTCTCGTAAACATGTTGATTGTATTTTGTATTATTACGCAGAATGTGCCAATTGATTTGTGACTGAAGCTGTCACATTGAGGTATTACGTTGTTCATTCTGTCCTCATGACGTCATCGTAGTCCGTCCATCAGGAGACGGATCCTCGTCTCACGCTCTCACTGAGGTTTCTTCCCTCAGGTTTTCCTGTGTAGATGTGATGTTTGGGGACAGAGGATGTCGCATGTGTACAGACTTTAAAGCCCTCTGAGGCACATTTGTAATTTGTGATTTTGGGCTATTCCAAATAAAATGGATTGAATTCTCCGGTGGTTTTTGAGCAGATGTGTAACAGATGTGTTGTGGGAGAAGATTGAGATGATCAAGTAAACCTCAAAGTGGTGATTACCACTGGTAGTAAAGCTCAGTTACAAAGGAAGTGGCTTAACCTGAATTATAGTTATTTTTGAGCAGTGTTTTAAAATGACTACTTCTCTCTTGATTTATTCCCTCAGTAAACATGAGTTTATGGTCTCAGTCTCTAGTTTCAAGTCTTCTTCAATACAACATGATGTTCATTTAGTAAATTATGGTCCATTTAGAGTCAACTAAACACATTTATTCTGTTAATACGCTCTGCATTGTGGTAGATTTCTCTAGTTCTTCCTTGTAGTTCTTCCGTGTCAGACCTCAGTGAACATTTGTTCATCTCAACTCGGTGGTTTACAGCCAGCTGCTCATGCATGGTAATTATCTAAAGGGGAAGCAGGACTTTTTCATCAGCTGATACAGACACACGTTGTCTTTCAGTCCCACGTCCCTCTCTTGGACAGCTGATAGTGGAGGACGTGTTTTAACAGAGAGGGATGAGCGGAGGAGCTGAGAGTGGATCATTACATTACATGTCATTTAGCTGACGCTTTTATCCAAAGCGACGTACAATAAGTGCATTCAACCATAGGGTACAAACTCAGGAGAACAAGAAACAAGAAAGTGCAATTTCCTCAAATAAGCCAATTTACAATTTGCTATAGATGAGTGACGTTACAAGTACAATTTAAGTGCTACAATTTGTTAGTCTTTAGTCGAGGTAGAGTCTGAAGAGGTGTGTCTTTAGTTTGCGGCGGAAGATGTGAAGGCTCTCTGCGGTCCTGATGTCTTCAGAGAGCTCGTTCCACCATTTCGGCGCAAGGACAGCGAAGAGTCGAGACCTAGTCGAGTGTTTTGCTCTCAGTGAGGGAGGGACGAGTAGTTTTGCAGATGCAGAGCGGAGAGTGCGGGTTGGGATGTAGGGTTTGACCATGTCCTGGATGTAAGCTGGACCCGATCCATTCACAGCATGGTATGTGAGCACCAGTGTTTTGAACTGGATGCGGGCGGCCACCGGTAGCCAGTGAAGAGAGCGGAGGAGTGGAGTAGTGTGGGAGAATTTCGGAAGGTTGAAGACCAGTCGAGCTGCTGCATTCTGAATGAGCTGCAGAGGTCGAATGGCGGTGGCAGGGAGACCTGCCAGGAGGGAGTTGCAGTAGTCCAGGCAGGAGATGACAAGAGCCTGAATCAGTACCTGCGCTGCCTTCTGAGTGAGAAGGGGACGTGTTCTCCTGATGTTGTAGAGCGTGTATCTACAGGATCGCGTTGTCGCAGTGATGTTGGGAGTCAGGGAGAGTTGGCTGTTGAGTGTGACGCCGAGGTTCTTAGCAGTCGAAGTGGGCGTTAGTACGGAGTTCCCAAAGTTGACTGTCAGGTCCTGGGTAAGTGAATCTTTTCCGGGAAAGAGAAGTAGTTCAGTCTTGTCGGGGTTGATTTTCAGATGGTGGGCGGACATCCACTGAGAGATGTCAGTTAGACAGGCAGAGATCCGAGCCGCCACCTGGGTGTCCGAGTGAGGGAAGGAGAGAATTAGTTGGGTGTCATCGGCATAGCTGTGGTAAGAGAAGCCATGCGAGCGAATGACAGCGCCAAGAGAGTTGGTGTAAAGCGAAAACAGGAGGGGACCCAGCACGGAACCCTGAGGAACTCCAGTAGTAAGAGGACACGGTTCCGACACAGATCCTCGCCAGGTTACCCGGTAGGTGCGGCCATCGAGGTAGGACGAGAGAAGGGAGAGAGCAGAGCCTGTGACACCAAGTTCCTGAAGGGAGGAAATAAGGATCTGGTGGTTGACCGTGTCAAATGCAGCAGAGAGGTCCAGAAGGATGAGGACAGAGGAGAGAGAGGCGGCTCTAGCAGTGTGGAGTTGCTCAGAGACAGCAAGGAGAGCAGTCTCTGTGGAGTGGCCTGCCTTGAAACCTGACTGGTGGGGGTCAAGGAGGTTGTTACAGTGAAGATAAGAGGAGAGTTGATTAAAGATAGCACGTTCAAGGGTTTTGGACAAGAAGGGAAGAAGAGAGACCGGTCTGTAGTTGTTTTCTTCAGAAGGGTTGAGGGTGGGTTTCTTCAGGAGAGGGTTGACTCTTGCCTCCTTCAGAGAATTGGGAAAACAGCCAGATGACAGAGCATTGTTGATGAGACAGGTGAGGAACGGAAGAAGGTCAGGTGCGATAGATTGTAGAAGATGTGATGGAATGGGGTCAAGAGGGCAGGTGGTCGGACGGGCAGAGGTTACTAGGGTAAGAATTTGGTTAGGAGAGAGGGCGGTGAAAGAGGGAAGTGAGGGCGAAAGAGGTGAGGTCGGTGGGACGCGAGAAGTAGGTGGTGGGTTTGAGAAGGAGGAGCGTATGTCAGCTATTTTCTTGGTGAAGTAGTTGACAAAGTCTCCCGGAAGAAGGGTGGAGGGGGGAGGAGGGGTAGGGGGTTCGAGGAGATTGGAGAAGATCGAGAAGAGTTTTTTGGGGTTAGAGAATGAGGATTCGATTTTGGACTGGTAGAAAGAGCTTTTGGCAGCAGAGATAGAGGCAGAGAACGAGGAGAGGAGAGATTGAAATTCAAGCAGGTCGTCAGGTCGTTTATATTTACGCCATCTCCTTTCCGACGCTCGCATGGTGGCTCTCATGGCACGGACCGGTTGAGACAGCCACGGAGCCGGAGGGGATTTGCCAGTCCGTCGTGTCGTAAGAGGGCAGAGAGAGTCTAGAGAGGAGGAAAGAGTTGAGAGGAGAGTCTCTGCAGCAGCGTTCGGATGCAAGAGTGAGAAGGAGTCAGTTGAAGGGAGAGCTGATAGAGCTGGATCAGTCATCTTCCTCCTGTCTGCATTCATATTCATCACATTTATATCTGTATCACAGAGCCTGAGTCGCCATGAAGGCTTTTATTAGAAACACGGTTGACCAAAATACTGAGAAAGTTTCACTTCCCCCTTTGTCTCTTTCTCTGCACCGCTCACCACAAACACCACCATTTTACTTTCTGCTAATTACTATTCAGTTTCCTTTTCTCTATAGAAAAAGATGTGCACCTGCACCCCTTCTGCTGTGATGAGTGTGATGGTTTGTAGTTTCTCTTCCAGTCATTCGGGGTCAGGATGGCTGCAGAGTTACTTACGGTTCCTCTTGGATCTTCTGGATTAAACGGATCCACCTTGGAGATGCACTGCAGATACACCCCCCCCCAGAACCAAGGAGGGGTCACAGCAGACCAGAGGGCCTTCTGCTTTATCGACAGGCAGCACGGACACCCGGTGGACCTGAGAACGGACCCGGGACACGCAGAGGACAGTTAGCTTAGCATACCGCTGCTCTCTGAGGATCAGCGGCCTAAGAGGCGGCGACTCGGCTGTGTACAGGTGTGCTGTGTTCATGTTCACCACAAACCAACCGGACAGGAAGTACACCGGCGAACCGGGGGTCCGTCTGTCCGTCACAGGTAACGGATCCAAGCGCTCAACACTTGGGAAGCTGCTGGTGTCTCTGAAGGGATTCTTGTTTCATGGTTTTACAAATGCAGGTGGAGATCAGCAGATCAATGCCTTTGTCACGAAGCGGGTGCAGGCAGAGGCAGGACTCAAACGCAGAGTTTTGGGAAACAACAAAAAGACTTTAATGGTCAAAATTCCAAAATCCAAATATGCCCTGGTCCCCGCCTGCGGCTAAAAAAACGCAGGCGGGGACCAGGAACGAAGCACCACAGGATCCACAAACATGCAGACACCGAGGCGACAGGAGACGCACAGGGCTTAAATACACTGGGAAGGTGCAGGTGATTGGACACAGGTGGAAACAATCACAGGACAAGGTAGGAAGTGAAGTTACCCGGGGACACGAGGGGCAGAAAACTACAAAATAAAACAGGAAACAACCCAAACCGTGACAACCTTGTTATGGAAAGTGTACATCAGCAGACCTGACGGGTCAGAGCAGTCGTCCTCGACCTCGTCCAACCTTCTACAGCTAGTACAAGAACGGAGACAAAGTGATGATGAAAGAAACAAAGATTTGGGGCTACTTTTATTCTTTTTCCAGGTCCTGCAACAAAGTGACGTCATCATTCAGTGGACATTTCTGACTTCTAGATATATCACATCTAAGTTCTGGTGCAGCCCTCTGCATGGTGGTCGTTGGAGGCATCTCGCTCAACCAAAGGACCTTCGTGAAGACTCCCAGGACGAAGGTCGCGTTGAGGTCCTTGATACCGAGAGAGGAAACACTAAGAATCAAAGACCTGAGAGAGAACGATTCAGCCGAGTAGCGTTTCATATTCACAGCATGGAGCTCTGAAGGGATCAGCGGTTTACCTGGAACCACTTTGACCGTCAAAGGTACGAAGAATAAAATCTATCAAATGCTCTGACAAAATGTACCTTACTCACTAAGATACAGTAATAGCTGCTTGCATGGCTTCATACCATGAATGTTCTGTGTTGAAACACATCACTGGTGCTGGATCTCACCTTTTCTTACCGAATGGTTCACAGATCCATGTGCAGGCGCAGGTTGATCTGGTCTCCTGGGGGTCCGAAGCTGATTTGCCACAGCAGCTGTGCTCCTCATGGCCGCCCGTCCTTCGATTGGTAACTCAACGGAACCACAAAGGTTGAGGGTGGATCGTCTCTTTCTTACGAAAGGATCCGTTGACGCCGCCGACAGTTTCTCCTGCGCTTACCAGAGCCGCCGCTCCCTGCAGTGTGTGAGTCCCCCCCCCTCATGACGCGACCACAGCCGCCGGGATCCATGTGATGTCACTCACGCTGGCTGCTGAGGAGAAGGACGCGTCCACTGTGCAAGTGTTCCGGGGATGAAGATTGATGAACACACTAATAAATCTTGATACGTTTTTCTGTGAGAGCAGCTTGAATGGAAGAAGAAGACGTCTATTGTGCTACCGGTGCTACTTTTCTAATGTTAGTTAAAGTGTTACCCACCTTCGCATCCCCCACAATGTTCTATGGTACATTGTCAGTGTAATGCTGCTTATGCGTGAAGCAAAAACACGTGTGTGTTGTCAGCTTTAAAGAGATGATGTAAGTCACTCTTGTTTATTATGCACAACATTGATTCATCTCATTTACAGAATTTGCAGCATAATGTCAAGAAAAGAGAGACTCCAAGTACAGGGAAAATATCCTGGTCTGTTTTTGAAATGTATTTATATTATTAATATTTTTAATTTCCTGAATAACTTTGGCAATGGTGCCCTTTTGTTTTGGGTTGAGCAATAAGAGAAATGGCTCAAAGGAGTGAAAAGAATGCGCTATTTAAACAGACTAACAGCATTTTACAGGCCGACTTGTTGTCATGGTGGAAAACAAGAAGTAGGCGTAGTTGTCAAATTCCAAATGTTTTATTTTAATTCATATCTCAGTCCTATTGTACAATTTGTATGTAATTGAAGAAACCGTGTAATCCATGAAAAAGAGACCTGCTGCCATAAATAATGAGCTTTATGAGTGAATGTTCTACTTGTATCTCTTATTATGTTTAGTAACAGAATCATGAAATCAGACATTACAACTGATGATAATCTACTAAAATAAGTCCAATATTTCTGTCACCATTGTTGTTGATTTTGTGTGAGGGAAGCTGCCAAAACCGTCATGAATAAAATGTACATTTGTGTGTGTGTGTGTGTGTGTGTGTGTGTGTGTGTGTGTGATGCTGATGAGGAACCACAAAGCGGACCAGAAGATGGGCAGGATGCATTCTCTCTGGTTTATTCAGGTTCTTTAGGAAGAGTTCTGTTTGAAATTACAAAATGCACTGGTAGAAACAGATAGAGAAAGAAACAGAGCGAGAGAAGGAGATGGTGGGAGAGAGAGAGAGAGAGAGAGAAAGGAGGGTTTCATATCCAGAATAAACAGGAATAACATCACCAGATTCAGATTCAGGCAGCGCTTTACTCTCAAAGGGGGAGTTTTTCAGCGAGGAAAAACCTCCTCCTCCTCCCCCCTTTTTAAAATCATTTTTTAAACTTTTTTAATGTTAGTTAAAGTGTTATCCACCTTCGCATCCCCCCCACAATGTTTAAGCCCCGTGAAATAACTGGCGATATAACAAACAAACATTCTTTGATTTCATCACCAAAGTCATTTCCATTTATTTATTCTTTTATCAGGGCGATTTTTTTTTCTTTTTTTGTTTTTAAAAATAGAAGAAAAAAAGAAACACATTGCTCTTAAAAACATCTATCTATATATATTTTTACATATATATACTTTTTTCTTTATATTTATTTATTTTTTTGATTCCTGAAGTTGACTTGTTACCCCACATAGTGGCATGCACATTGCACATGCAAATCTGTAATTAAATACTTCTCTTTTATCTTAAATTGCCGTGTATGTTTATTCTTTTATGCCCCGACTTGCTAAATGGATCCTGTATGGTTTTCTACTGTGGCACTGGTTCGGTTTCTACTGGGTCGGATGGTCGGCATGGCGATGAGATGGATGCTTGGTGGTTGCTTCGGAGAGTTTCCCAATACATCTCGTTACAGTCAAGATAAGATTACAGTTTATTGTTGTTGTACTTTTACACAATGGTGTTTAACCCTTCGCACCACTCGATGCTTGATTATATATTTACTCTTTAAACATGGTTCAAGAGGGAAACGTCTGATCTGCAGCCGTTTACAGGTTTTAATCTATGTAGTTTGACACCTCAATCGTGGCTTCTATCAAACGATACTTTACCAAATATGTTTTTCCGATGAAGGATTGAACGGTTAATTGTGTCCTTTGTAAACCCAAACCAATCAGGCACAAAGGCTGAATGAATAAAACAAGTCTGTTTCTCAAGGACCCAAAACACAACAAGCGCTCAGATGGTCTGAGAACGAACAAATAGTGAGAGGACGACCTCCCGCGTCCAGATCTCCTGGAAGCAACCTGTCTACTGGATGTGATGGGAATGGAAACACGTGGAGACGAGAGAGAGAGGGGGGGGGGGGCGCCGTGGGGGTTGCTATGGCGACAGCCGGGGACACTTTTACCTGCGGCACTGAGAATTTCATTCACTTTAAGACGGCATCGAGTCCGGTGAGTGATTAAGGTACGAAGGTCCAGGTGACGTGCACAAAAATGAATGAGCCACGGCGGCATCGTGGAAGTGCCGAGCAAGCGTTTAACTTACTCCATCAAAGCATTGATGGATGCATGAGCATCACGCTGTATTGAAGAAGGATTGAAACTAGAGACTGAGACCAAAAACTCATGTTTACAATGTTTACTGAGGGAATAAATCAAGAGAGAAGTAGAGTCATTTCCTCATAGACGTCTATGGGAGCAGAGAAGTCGCCCCCTGCTGGTCACTACAGAGAAGTAGAGTCATTTCCTCATAGACGTCTATGGGAGCAGAGGAGTCGCCCCCTGCTGGTCACTACAGAGAAGTAGAGTCATTTCCTCATAGACGTCTATGGGAGCAGAGGAGTCGCCCCCTGCTGGTCACTGCAGATAATGAAGAATTGAGAGATTGTCAGGACTTGTCAGGACTGATGGGTGCATCAGTTTGGTTTGTCCTCTCTGGGCTACTGTAGCAAAGAGGACACACTCTCTATTCAGGCTCGTGTCCACAACATACCAGCGAAAAGAATTGTGTGGATAAATTCATCAATTATTGTGCAACAATCATCTTGGATTTCTCCTCAAATGATCCGCCGGACTCGTCAGACAACACAGACAAACACAAAGACTCAGACAGATGTTCACAGACAACACCCCCACATGTGTGAGCACGAACTCAGACACACACACACACACACACCGTTTATGATGACAGCTCAATCACACCCCCTTGTGTCTGCGGATGGTATCACACGAGGAATGGAAGAAAATCAGATGAACACAATGAGTTTTTACAGAAAGTTTATGGATTATATACACAAGAAGTACTGAGCCAAAATGTACAATACAGTGGGAGAGAATGGGTGAGAGAAATGAAACTACCACCCTGATGAGCGGTTGGAGGGAGGACGGGGGATGAAGGTGGCGATCTCACGTGCGTGCCGTGATTGTCTCAAAGGAGGAGTCATGGTGTCCTGTACAGTGTAAGGCACTGAGGGTGACCTACTGTAGCTGATGGTGTCAGGACACACACACACACACACACACACACACACACACACACACACACACACACACACACAGAGTAGATGTCTCCCTGTCGCAGCAGTAGCCCCCCCCCAGCGGGGTGACGGTGACAGAATGGATGAGGATGTGCCCGAAAAAATGGTCCAGTGCCATTGTGAAATTTTGTGTTAGCATCACTACGACCTCTGCTGTTGCCCCCCCCGCCCATCCTAAAAAATGTATGTCCCCCACATCATTGCGATCTCTCTCATTGCCCCTCGACCCCTCGACCCCCCCCCACCCCCCCCCCCCCCCCGCCCAACACACACACGCATGCACACATCTAGTGCTGTACAAAGGGGAGACCACGTGGCTTCAGCTACATAAGCACAACTTTTGGCAGCACTGCTGTACATTAAAACCACGGTAGTTTTTTTTGTTGACGTTTTGTTTTTAAAGAGAGCCCTTTATTTGTTTTTGTTGTCGACGCGACGACTGACCCACTGACACAATTTCACAGCCAGCGGAGCGGATTTGGTGCGTTTTTTTGTTATTTTTCCCTTCGTCCGGTAACGAAGAAGAAAAGGACAAAAAAGAAAAGAAAAAAGAGGCTGAAGACGGATGGGTGCCGGCAGCCGGAGGCGAGGACACGGACAGCAGATGTGCAGAGAAGCGATGACTTGCAAAAAACTTGCAACCCCCCCCCCCCCCCCCAAACCCGTTCAAAGAAAAAACGAAAAATCACAATAATTCTTCATTTTTTTTCTTTCTAAAAAAATGGGGATTTGTCGTGGAGAAAAGCACACACACGTGCACAAACACACACGCACACGCACAACGGGCTTTCACACAAGGGCAGTGTTGTGTGTCGGCCATTTTGGATCCGCTGTTACAATTGTGGACAAAGCGAACGGCGCTGAGGAGCCAAGATGTTTCTGTTCCCTGTCTGTGGACGCGTGTCGGCGGCGTGTCGGGGGGGTCGGCAGGCTGATGCTCGGGGGTCGTGAGGAGGTGAAATGAGATCAACTTTACAACGTTTGACGCCAAGCCAGGTGAAACCATACAAAAACCCAGTCCGCGGCCCGGCTCCTCCCACACGCCGTCTAACTATCTAGCTACCTAACTATCTAGCTACCTAACTGTCTAGCTACCTAACTATCTAGCTACCTAACTCTAGAGGCACCTGAGAAGTAACTGCTTCGCACCTCCGTAAACCGCTCACCACGCCGCCTGAAACCGGAACCCACGGCACGTCTGGGGTGGACAAGACGACGGGGTCGGGAGACGAGAGGGTCCGCCTGCTAGAAGCGTCCGGAAGCTTTAGAAGCCACAACAACGAGGCTGTGATTCAAACTCTTCAAACTTCTTTTTGCCGTGTTTGAATCAGACCTTTTTTTTAGGTGATTTTAGCCCAAACCAGCCCCTCACTCCATGTCCCCCAATCTGCCCGTCTCTTTGCTAACGTGGGGGCCTGTGGGGACCTTTAAGGCGTAGTGTGGTTGACCTCGACTACGGAGGGTAAAGGGAGGCGGGGGGGAGCGGCGAGGAAACGAGGGGCGAGCGTGAATAAGGAGGAGCGTGAGGGGAATGTGACTCTGATACAGAAGGCACTGTGGCTCTGCAGGGGGTTTGGGGGGGTGGTGGGAGGGCGTCCCTAACGTGCCGTGAACCGCACTCGACGGGGGGGGGCGGACGAACCGATAAACAAAAGCAAGGTCTGGGGGCAACAGAAGTCGGGAGAGGGGAGCAAACATGGGGATGGAAGGTGGGTGATCTGGACAAAGGTTACACAACAAAGACCCAACCGCAGCGTTGCAGCGCCCCCCTCCGAAGCTAAAGCAGCGAGGACGCTTATGAGGCCTGCATAGAGTCAAAACACGAGGGGGGCGGGGGGGCGGGGGTCGTCTTCTGGCGTGAAGCGTCTGAAGAAGACGGCGCAAGATATCAAGTAGCTAGATCGTCGACCGTGTCATGAGCCTGAACGGTGTCCAAAACAAATAAATGAATAAATCTGAAACTCTATTTAAACTCTGTTATCCACACCTACTGCTAGCGTCTCCTATCTATATTTATACGTGGTCTATTATCTATACTTATCTATACTTTATCGAGGTATTGAATATTCAATAAAAGCTGTCCCTCATAACGATGAGGATGAAATTATTAGTCCTAAGTGCTTCTGTCCCGCAATGTGTCTCCCAAGCCGAAAGAAGCGATGGATGGAGGGCAGAAGAAAAGGAAAGGTGAGAGAGGGGTGTGGGGGGGGGGGTACCAACGTGGGGTGATTGGCAGAGGAGGTTTCAGCGTTGCTGCGACCTCGTGTGACTGGGTCACGGGTGTTGTGGCTGTTCTCTGGTTATCCAGACCTGAGCGAAGGGGGTCCGACGGGTCAGCGTTGGCACAGACAGGCGGACAGATATGGCGTCTCTCAGGCTGCATCCAGGTTCCCTCTGACTGGGACTGGACTTCAGTCTTATTTATGTCTCACAAAGATATGAGACGGGCTCAAGAGAATTTTTCCCTCCAGGTCTGGAAAGGAGGGTCGAGGCCTGGAGGCTGTCCCGCAGAGGGGGGAAGGCAGAAGGGCGGATAACGTGCGCTGATAACTGATAACTGCCCCCTGGTGGCGACAAAAACAAAGAAGAGACAACACCACCATGTGGCACTGAAGCCGAACACCAACGCCGCGCCGTCACTGCCGCCACCTCGGCAGAACTTCAGTAAAACTCTCCCACGCTGCCCCCACGCTTCTCTCTAAACGAGGTTATTATTTCTGGATTGATCTTTGGGTTGGCTTGACAAGAGTACTGACCCCCGTGAACAACGGCGAGTTACCCTCCCCCGTTGTGAAGAGAGAGGCTTAAGAGTTGCGTTACAACACGCAACGCCGCGGAGGCATCAGGAGCCTGGTAAACGTCGTTGTACGAGCCGGGGGGGGTTTAAAAACATAGCAGATGTAAAGATGGACATAGAATACTTAACCTCCAAATAGCATGACAACAAACCTACAGCAACAGTTTCATCAATCAGCATCATCATCGTCATCATCATTTTGCATTGACACAGATATCATTATTCATTAGACTATCATCATTAACAATAATAAATCAAGTGTGGTGGAAGTCCGCTTCTCTCTGCTCTTCCTCTCCGGTCTCGAGCGCGACACCAAACTGCAGCGTCTCCGTTTAACTGGGCGCAGCTTTTCATCGGCCCGAACGGCCGAACGTCAGAGCCCGTTTTCGTCTAAAGACCAAACGTAAACGATATCGTCACTTGAGGAGAGAGAGGGAGAGAGAGGAGGACTTCTTTTGCAAACCTAAAAGCAACGTTTCCTATAAAGCCCCCAGGTCCCACCCACACCAGCTAGATTTACTCTCTAGTATGTATTTAATCAATCATGCAGGCTTCCATCACATTTCGGACTCCAAAAAAGATCAAACGGAGGCTGAGCGAAAGCAACAGAAGAACCAAGCTCCAATGTCCGAAGAAGAACAAGAAGGAGAAGCAATCGACAGTACTCGAAGAAACTCTGAAGAAAGGAGTCTTTTCCCCGTCCCTGGTTTCCTCTCCTCCGCCCCACTAAGCCGTGTGATGTCATTTCCTGTCACCCCTCGGCCGCGCCGGGCCGCGTGGCCGAGGGGGAAGGGCCTCGGGCCAAGTGTTCGACTCAACCTTCTCGAGGTACCCGACGGCCACCGTCGCCATTGCGCACTCGAACAGGAAGTGAGCCTGAATGTGCCCCGCCCCCCTCAATCCCATGCACCGCTGGACAGGAAGTGATGTCACGCCGGTTCCGTCAGCATTAGGTGTGTCTTTAACAGTAAACAGAGATGATAAAACTCATCAAATATCAGCCAGCGCTGTGATTGGCTGGTTTTTGCAGTATAGGCGGAGCTTCCTGGTTCTGTCCCTTGGAAAGGAAAAAGGTTGAAGATAAAGTGGTTGTTCTCCCTTTTTTTCTTTTCATTTGTCACATAAAGTTTTATTTTGTTCTTCATTGTTCAAGTTTGATTTTCTGGAGGCATAGCTTGGCATGTAAGGGTTAGGGGGTCCTGGCTTTGTGTTAAATCATTTTTTTTTTTAAACATATCTGTTCCGAGGAGCAGAGTCGACGCTCGTTTTCTGGCTTTTTGCATGAGCAGACCGCCGGCGCCAAGTCGGCACACGTCTGGTGACACTAGCCAATCACGGCATCGGGCCTCGAGCACCACGGTCGGCCCGCCTGGCGCGCGCCCCCCCTCCCTGGTTTTTAGCGTGTTCCTACACCTCTCTCTTCCCCCTTCAGCCCGGCCTTGCTGGCCCGGCATCGAACTGAGGGAAGTGCGGTTCTGAGAGAGGGGAACCAGGCCTTGCCGTTCTTGGCGGGCCTCTTTTTCATGTTTGTCCACGTGCTGCTCTTTCACCTAGTTTGAGTCCTACACAAAACTGTGTAAACGTCTAATAGCAGCACCCCCCCGTCCCCCCCGTCCCCCCCTCCCTCCACCCGATTCCTCTCCTTTAGAGTCCGCGGGGCGAGTGTAGGGGGTTTGGAGGGCGTTCACCCCCCTTCAACATTTCTTACCACCTCTGCTTTATGAAAAGTCTACATATCCAAGGCCGGTTCTTCTCGTCTCCCGCCCTCGTCCCTCGCTCCCCGTGGTCGCTAGCACCAGTCGTCCTCGTCCGTCTCACTAAAAGGTTCATGCAGACCCTTGCGGGGCCCTCGGGGGTGCGGGGGCCGGTGGTGGGGATGCGGGGGCGCCCCGGGCGGCCCCCGCCTATGCGGGGAAGGGGAGGACGAGCGGTAGCCGTTGGGCACCCTGCGTGGATGCGGGTGAGGGGGCGGAGTCGGCCCCTGGCGGGCAGTCCTGGGTGAGCGTGGGTGCGGGTTTCCCCCATGCGGGTGGGGGTTGCCGTGGGAGAGGCTTTGCTCATAGGCGGGGGGCTCGTGGTGGCGCTCGTACTCGTAGTCGCGCTCGTAGAACGGCCCGTCCCCGTCCAGGCCGTCCCCGGGCGGGGGCCCGCTCCAGCGGCCCCGGTGAGGGGACCTGGGCGAGCCGTGGGGGGGCGAGCGGGGCGACTGGTGCCGAGGGGAGCGCGGCGAACCGTGCCGGGACGAGGAGCCCCCGTGGTGGGGGGAGGCTTGGCGCGACGGGGGTCGGTGGTGGTAGCCCCTGTCGTGGTCTGGCGGGGAGAAGTGTCGCGGGGAGGGCGAGCGCAGTCGGCCCGGCCCCCCGGGGGGGGCGTAGCCGGGCTTGCGGACGGTGGGGGAGTAGGTGACATGCGGACGGGGGACAGCGGGCGTCTGGGGCAGCTGGCGACGGCCTCTCCGCGGAGTGCTGGTCCCCGAGGTGGAGGGCACCGGGCTGCCGCTCACCGAGCTACTGCCCTACAGCAAAATGTAAACAAGGAAAATCAAAACGCACCACAACAACAACAACACCGAGACCACAGCAGAGGAGAGTGGAGAGAGATAGAGGGAGATATAGAGAGATAAACACCGTCGGCAATCATCCAAAAACATAGTGATGAGGCAAACAATTTACACCAAGAAGCCGCACGTCACATTGAAGAAAAATGGACAGAGAGAGAAACAGTGATGAAGAAAAACGCATAACAGAAAAAAGAGAGATTGAAATCCATAAGAAGGTGTATGACTCTTACAGCTGTGTTGTGTGATGCAAAGTTCTACTCTCAGTGCCGAGGCCTTCGCACAGAACCCCCCCAAAACTAACCATCCGACCCGAGTAAAAGCGCCACATAACGGGGCCGCCCCTTGGCCTCGGCTTTGACCTCAGTGTCTTTGGAGCCCACCTGTCGGTGGCCCCGCCCGTCGGGCCCATCGCTGGGGGAGCGGGACCAGTGGCGGTCGTGGGGGGGCCGGTGTGGGTAGTCGTGCCTCTCGGGGCCGTAGCGCTCCTTGTCCATGGAGCTGTGGTGGTGGTGGTGGTGGTGGTGGTGGTGGCGGCGGTCCTTGGTGCGGCCGCGGTCCCGCTCGTGCTCCTTGGGTGGAAGGTCGCCCGACTGCGTGGTGGTGCTGAGATCTGTGCCCAGACCTGGCAAGGAGATGTCTCAGTTTACGCTCGTACAAATTCGGGCCGCGCGTTGTTCTGACGCGGGGCGGAGCTAGCCGAGGCGAGGTCATACAAACTAACATCACCCTCAAACAACCGTGGGAATCAAAAGGTGATTTTTAACTCAAATGAGGAAGCACCCGACGTTCTAGTCATCAATCGATTCTCCACTTTTCACTAATACATAAATTTATATATATTTTTGATTATATTTTTTGACCCCATTACACAGAAAAAATATGCATAAAATAATGCATTTACATTGAAGCCCCCCCCCCGCCCCCCAAATCCCTCATTAGTCTTCAAGTGAGAGCAGGTAAACAATTAGCTTCCTGGGAGGAGCTCTTGGCGGCTAGGGGCGGGGCCTATGTGTGTAGCATGGACGACGCAATAGCACGATTTGGCTTCATTGACAGAAAAGCAATAAAAAAACTGACGGATTTTCTGGATTCACTCTCTTCTCCCAAAATGGGTCCGCTACAGTCCAATGCTAACTCCAGTTTTACGCGACATCACTGTGTAAAACGCGTTTTATGGAGTTTTATATTAAATGCTGCATAAAAATCTGCTGTCTGCGCAGGCAAATGTAGACCAAAGCAAACTGGTTGAAGCCGCTGAGAGTCCTCGGCATCTCCGATCATTGAGAGGATTGAGAGGTTAACCTGTCTCGGCCTCGCGCCATTAGCTTCATAGGCTAAAGCCATTTGCATTCCCAATTAGTGACGAAGTGGACAGTTGTCTCCTCAAGGACTCCCGTGTGCTGAGACTCGCACGCATTGTAGTGAAAGCCGGACAGCGAATATCCGCTCTAGGGCCTCCTGGCGCTGCAGCTGGAAGGCGTGGGCTCCGAGCGACTCACCCGTGTCGGCGTCGGTGTATCGGGTGAGCGAGCGCTGCGAGGCGCGCTGGCTCCGGTCCCGGTGTCTGCGGCCTCCCCCGTGCCTCCCCTCCTCGGACACCACCCTCTCCAGGGAGTAGTCGTCCAGCCTCACGCCCCGGCCTGTGCGCCCGTGGACCAGGCTGGAGGTGGAGCGACGCATGGGGCTGGTGTCGGTGATGGTCTGTGGCGGAGATGGGCGGGGGGTGGGGGGGTCAGGGAGACAGGGGAACATGAGGGAGGTGAGGAGGGAAGAAGACAGCAGGAAGTGAGATTTGAGGCCTTCTGAGCGTTCAATGCATGTGGTTGAGTTTGTGCATTCCTGTGCGTGTGCATCTGTCAAACTGCAGTCCCAAATAACTCAGCGGGATAGTTTGTTTGCTTTGTTGCCTTTTGTTTTGAAGAAAACTCTTCTTTGATTGACCCATCTTAAAATCATATATCATATTTGCTTCGAAGTAGCTTGGAACACACAACCTGACATCCCTGACAAGCACATATAAAAACATGCTCCTCGGTGGCGTGAAACCGACAGGAAGAGAGAAAAAGGGGCTCGAGAGACAGAGAGCAAGCATGAAGCAGGGCCGTAGGAAGCATGCCTCGCATGCTGCAACATGGCGGCCATATTTCAGGTAGACCTTTCAAAGGAGCTGCATCGTCAGACGGGCAAAGGATGACAAAGAATAACTTGATCCCAAAACAGAAAGTCTCACTTTAAACTTGTTTTAAGAGAAGTAACAGTAAGTATCATGAAGTCACACAACAGGATGAACATACTGCTGCATTAGCAACACTACAGAAGTGAGCAATCGCTGATTAGGACATTTAAATCACACTGGTTTAGAGGCAACATCTGGATCAATGTACAAACGTAAATATACTCTACTTTCTAATTTAATTTATATCAACGTCTATTGAATGTCTTATTCTGCTCATTAGAAAACAAGTATGTGCATGAGTATTAAATATGTTTTTTTTATCATACAGGAAATGTTTAATCAGCAAAATGTGAACAACATGAATTAAATATGGCAGCCATGTGGAAAAGGTCAAATTAAATTCCATAAGTCTTGTCAAAAATGCTCTGCAAGAACCCAACAGTAAAATCCCAACGGATGGACTCATTATGTCAAAAGGATATTAAGTGTTTGCATGTCAGTTAACATGTTGTCCAACTCTCATACATCTACATTTACTTTCTATGAAAATTTTCTTTTGACGACAACATGAAGAAAACAGGTAAAAAGGGAAAAGGGTGAAAGGATATTAGGTCTGCTGATTTTAAGGATACGGTCATAATTTATTTTAACATTTCACTTTAAACAGGACAAGTTTTTAGACAGAAACATTGCTTTGCAATATTATCAACATGAAGAAATGCGACAAGAACTTTTCTTGCTGGGTTCCTAAACAGGCACTTCTGACAAACAGAGACCCCCTGCTGACCCCCCCGAAACCCTCACATCACCATGGTGACAAAGCAGTCAGAGCAGAAGGCCAAACTCAGAGGAGCCGCTCGTCCTCAGAGGAGCGGCTCTGGGTGGCGCTCAGCAGCCCGACACAAGCCATGCACGCCCTGCAGCCCCCACCTCACACACCTCCACTTCCATCACACCTCACGCACCAACACACTTCAACTACCATCACACCTCACGCACCAACACACCTCCACTTCCATCACACCTCACGCACCAACACACTTCAACTACCATCACACCTCACGCACCAACACACTTCAACTACCATCACACCTCACGCACTAACACACTTCAACTACCATCACACCTCACGCACCAACACACTTCAACTACCATCACACCTCACGCACCAACACACTTCAACTACCATCACACCTCACACACCAACACACTTCAACTACCATCACACCTCACGCACCAACACACTTCAACTACCATCACACCTCACGCACCAACACACTTCAACTACCATCACACCTTACGCACCAACACACTTCAACTACCATCACACCTCACGCACCAACACACTTCAACTACCATCACACCTCACGCACTAAAACACTTCAACTACCATCACACCTCACGCACCAACACACTTCAACTACCATCACACCTCACGCACCAACACACTTCAACTACCATCACACCTCACGCACTAAAACACTTCAACTACCATTACACCTCACGCACTAAAACACTTTAACTACCATCACACCTCACGCACCAACACACTTCAAGTACCATCACACCTCACGCACCAACACACTTCAACTACCATCACACCTCACGCACCAACACACTTCAACTACCATCCCACCTCACGCACCAACACACTTCAACTACCATCACACCTCACGCACCAACACACTTTAACTACCATCACACCTCACGCACCAACACACTTCAAGTACCATCCCACCTCACGCACCAACACACTTCAACTACCATCACACCTCACGCACCAACACACTTCAACTACCATCACACCTCACGCACCAACACACTTTAACTACCATCACACCTCACGCACCAACACACTTCAAGTACCATCCCACCTCACGCACCAACACACTTCAACTACCATCACACCTCACGCACCAACACACTTCAACTACCATCACACCTCACGCACCAACACACTTCAACTACCATCACACCTCACACACCAACACACTTTAACTACCATCACACCTCACGCACCAACACACTTCAAGTACCATCCTACCTCACGCACCAACACACTTCAACTACCATCACACCTCACGCACCAACACACTTCAACTACCATCACACCTCACGCACTAAAACACTTCAACTACCATCACACCTCACGCACCAACACACTTCAGCTACCATCACACCTCACGCACCAACACACTTCAACTACCATCACACCTCACGCACCAACACACTTCAACTACCATCACACCTCACGCACTAAAACACTTCAACTACCATCACACCTCACGCACCAACACACTTCAGCTACCATCACACCTCACGCACCAACACACTTCAACTACCATCACACTACCATAATCGAACTCTTCAGATAAGTTTAAATGTGTCACATTGACGTAAATATTGTATTTCTGCATCACATCCTACCCCCAGTTACACTTCAGAACAATGATGTCACAGGCAACACTTCCTCTCATCACAGTCGTGGCGAGACTCTTCAATGTCATGCGTGTCTAATGACATGCCGGCACGTTGCTGACCCCCCCCTCCCAAAACCCCCGGACAGACCAACAGCCGCAGGTCAGGCCAGCCCATGCTTTTTGATGTGCACTGTTGACCCAAGCGATCAGACCACAACGCACAGGTAACACACACGGAGGAACACACCTGCACACATTAGCTGCATACAAGCAAAACCCCAGGAGGGGGTGTAGGGTTGGGGGAGGGGGGGGGGGAGGGACGGGGGGGCGGGGTACGACTCTTCACAGAAAACAAACAATGGAGAGCAGAGCGACCTCAACACGGGCAGAGAGAGAGAGAGAGAGAGAGAGAGAGAGAGAGAGAGAGAGAGAGCGGGGCGGCTCAGAGAAAAGAGAGAGAGTCAATCAAAGTCGATCTGAATCGTTACAATGAGGCCGCGGTGGATTTAAAACGCTTGGAGCGCCAGGTGGGAGGAGAGGGAGGAGGGAGGGGGGCGCCGGGGTGCAACACAATTCAGTTGGCGTTTCTTTTTTTTCACAGCAGAGGAAACAGACAATGCCAACGATCCAAAGTATCACCCAAATACTTCATAAAAGGGAAGAGAGGACATTTAGAAACACCTCATTGCGTTTTATTAACCAGTTGTATCGCCACTGTGACTCACATTCAGACGGAACTTCCTCCCTGATCAGTTTGTTTTGTTTTTGAGTTCAGTGTTTATGTCACTGGGTCAATAGTTTGGAATCAGATAACGGATGTTACTCTACTTGGAAAGCTTGCCCTCAAATGCAAGACACATTTCTTGGCTGAACGATGGCTGAATTCCCTTTTACACGTTTGAAAAGTGCATATTGGTTCTTTTACAATTTAAATTGGTAAAGTAATCCTCAACAGTCTCTCTCCTGTTGAGGACTAGCTAGGTCCTCTGAACAGGGTTACATAGAATATAGGACCCTGGAAGGACCCAGCTAACAGAGGAACCCAGATTAAAGGGCCCTGGATTAAGGACCCAGCTAACAGAGGAAGGCGGGATTAAAGGACCCTGGATTAAGGACCCAGCTAACAGAGGAACCGGGGATTAAAGGACTCTTGATTAAGGACCCAGCTAACAGAGGAACCTGGGATTAAAGGTCCTTGGATTAACGACCCAGCTAACAGAGGAACAGGAGGCCCTGGGATTAGAGGACCCTGGATTAAGGACCCAGATTTCAGAGGAACCCGGGATTAAAGGACCCTGGATTAAGGACCCAGCTAACAGAGGAACCTGGGAACCTGAGATTAAAGGACCCTGGATTAAGGACCCAGCTAACAGAGGAACAGGAGGCCCTGGGATTAGAGGACCCTGGATTAAGGACCCAGCTCACAGAGGAACAGGAGGCCCTGGGTTTCAGGGTTTGTTTTAGGATTTGGTAAAAGAAAATGACACCAGGAAACGTGGGAACTTTAACAGCTTGGGAACATATGACCTTCGGAACATATTTATGGTCTTATTTGGTTTTATTTTTATTCAAACAGCTCCAATTTACTTAGGAACATATGAGGAACCCCACTGTGCCCCCCAAATATAACAGAATATATAAGAGCTGAAAACATCATGTTTTCTCCTTTAAGGAGGAGAAGACAACTCTCATCGCATGAAACCTCCAATACGGAAAACTACATTGTTTCTTCCAGATCCAGTTTGAAAAAAGATTGATGGACAGTCTGAAGAATCAAAGGGGAAGAGGGAGATAGAGAGAGAGAGAGAGAGAGGGGGAGAGAGGGTCTACATACACTGAGGTTATTTCCACGAGGCCTGTGTCTCCTCCGCTGCAGAGCAGGCAAACACAGAGATGATACGTAGAGCAGAGCAGTGTAGCACACACATACACACACACACACACACGCACACGCACAAGCATAGGCCCGACATAGCATAGTCGCCGGGACCCAAGGAAAGGAGAGAAGGAATGAGGAAACGTGATTGAAACAAACACGTAAAAAGGTTTAAAAAAGAGAAGGATGGAAAGTACAGGACAGAAAAAATGACCGAAGAAAAGTCATGAAAGGGGGAGAAAGAGAGAGAAACCAGTTCATTTAAGCACACGAGAGGCACGGAGCTGCCAGTGGGTGAGAAACGACAGAGGACAATATAAGATGCATGTCCACACACACACACACACACACACACACACAGACACCCACTTACCGAAACAGCATGAGCTCTCTGTAAGGCAGAGCAGTGTTAGAAGGCAGTGAGTAACACAGACTGTATATGCAACACACACACACACACACACACACACACACACACACACACACACACACACACACAGGACGTTCTCTACACCCCCACAGCTGTCTGTCTGCATTCACGTTGAGCTGCACTCTCATTATTGGACCCCATTAGGGCCAGGACTACTTCCTGGATCAGCCTGTGTTAGTTCAAATGGGCTGTGAATTGATTGTCCAATGTCCAATGTCTCTGTCAAGAAAACAAAGTATCCATTGAAAACCCAACGAGCTCTGCTCTCGTCACACGCCTCTCGTTGGTGCACACACACGTGACCCTCACGGGACCTCCTCTACACTCGCCTCCTCTAGATGTTCATACGAAGACACTCCATGGAGTAACCAACATACCAAAGTGAGAGCAACGTGGTTGGATGCAGGGACATGTGTGAGTATGGGATGAACGAGGGTGTGTGTAGCTGCAGCCAGAGGTTTCAGGGTGAAGCCCGACGTGGGGAAAGTGGGCGGGTCTCTGTCGCATCCCCCGTCATCATTATTTGGATAAATGAGTTCTGAAGTGCACCACATAAATAACCGAAAAAGGCCATTTGCTGTTACTGAACTCTACTCTGTAGTGTCTGATCTTCCACACGGTTCCTCTTGGACTCTTGAAGTCTATTCGGATGATCTCATGACTCTGTTTTAATATTCGCTTTGCAGTACAGAAACCGCAGCTTAATTCGGTTGTCGTTGGGTGTAAAGTTGTCAGACTCCTAATACGAATTATCTGGTCCCTAAATACTGGACCAGTTCCAGAAATAGTTGTTAAGCACTTTGCTGGAAAACATCAGGGTCAGTGTTAATATACATAAGTCACCCATTCACCTGTTAAACAATAACTTCTACGACCTTCCTCTTACACCCCAGAAGCCAAGTACGATTTGTTGATCTTAACGAGGGAGTTTTTTCCAAATACAATGAATTGGCAATGAAGTGTTTATGTACCTTTGGTTATCGTGTGGTTGTGTTCCTTTGTTTCCGATGCGTCTAATGTGTTTCTGAGACTCTGGCTACATTTCTACGGGGAAGCCACACCAAGGATCGCATGGAATGCACGAGGGGAACAGGGCGGATCTACTCGACAGAAAGAGGTCTTCTAGATATGATGGTGCACACATATCTAGAACACTTATCCTGCCCTCCGCCCATTGGTTCGGCTGCTGGGTGAGGGAGGTTAGAGTGGAGGTGGAGGGATGGAGGGATGGAGGGATGGAGGGAGGGGGGGGGGTCAGCAAGGAGACCAGACAGTGCAAGTGAACTTATGTCTCCTGCTTCTTTGCATCCTGTCAAAAACATAGTGGAAGGAAGTGAACCAAAAAAAAAAAAAGATATCAAAGACAATAAATTCCAAATGAATAAATGTATATATCAAAATTTACCAGAATAATCAGGGGATTTTTTCATGTAATTTCAAACTCAGTTCTCTTCTGTGTTTAGGATGCAAAGAGAGCCTTTTTTAAAAATTCACTTCTTCTGTCCTTACTGCCAACATGAGGGAAGGTGGGGTGGGTGGGCAGGTGGGGTCGGTGGGTGGTGCTGGTGGTGGTGATGATGATGATGGTGGTGGGATGAAGGTGCTCACTTGGTTGTCTGCCGAGAGGCGGGGCATGGAGAGGGTCCGCCCATGCCCTTCCATTGGGTGATAGGGCTCAGTGTCGGAGTACCCGTCCCGCCCCATCTCCCTCATCTCAACCGTCTGTAAAACACAACCAGAGGGGGGGTGTGACCACCACTGTCCGCTGGGGTGGGGGGTCCGGGGTCTGGCGCTAACTGAGGTGTGAGGGATATGAAACAAATTCAATGATGTATCGGGAAAACATTTAGAGGGGGGGTCGCAATCAGCTCTAGAAGGGTCCGGCTGTGGAGCTCCAGGCTCAGACACCACACATTCCCCAGGTGTTTTCACGTCCCGGGCGCCATCACAGCTTATTGCACCATTCAGGATCACCTAATAGTTCAAAGTAGTGAAGGATTACTGCACAGTGTCCAGATCAGGGATCTCAAACTCCGGCCCGCGGGCCACATCCGCCCCCCCCCTCCTGTCAACCGTACCGCTCGCCAGTCGGACCGTCAGCCTTGATTGCGGTTGCGTCGAATCACCTCATACCAGAGAGAGGAAACTGGATTTAGGTCTGACCCAGGTTTCACCCGGCGCCAAATGCTACGACTAACAGCAATTCCTTGGAGGGTCCTTGTTCCGCAGTTGGGGGCTCAGAGATCTCTACAGGTTGAGATTTACTTCAGCTTTATCTAATGATATGGATGGGAAGGGGGAAACTGCCAAATTGGACCTTCATGTATTGTACTAACAAAGACATTTTAAGCATTAAATACATATTGTGCCATAGAGAACATCATGGTAAGTTCTGTCAATAAATTGTTCAGCTCCTTTGGTCTCAGATTGTTCAATAATGCTTTTATTATTTTTTTCCAATGCATAGATTGAATCGTGTCAGATCTTCTGACTGTGTAATGTTTTCGAGGGTTTTTGCGAGGATCCCAGAAGAACGTTTCTCACCTCCAAAACTTGATCATAAAGGCTTATTGATTATTGATCGGCTACTGTCCATAACTGCCGTGGTTAGAGACAACAGGTCCTCGTGAGCAGGGCACTGCTAGCGCTCCAATAGTTGCGTTACCGTGGGGACGGCGTTCAGCGCTCATCATACCTGCGGGTTGTGACGGTTGTCGTGGAGATCGTCGGGGTACGGTCTGTCGGGGCTCCAGTTACCCGTATTCTGGAACATCTCCTGGGCTTTGGCCGTCACCCACGATTGACTCTCGGTCACGCCCCCCTCTGGCGGCCTGCCGTCCACACGTACACACAGGTCAGTCAGGGGGATTACAGACCAGGGAACCAAAGAACGCCGAGTCGCACAGTGCCGTTGACTAAGCAAACGGCTAAGCTAATGTTAAATCTCTCCGAATAGGAATCTTATGTCACTTTTTTTTCACAGGCAACGCAACTACTTGGCTATGTTTTTAAACACCTACATGAGTTGATGGAGTAAAGTTAACTTACGTTCAAATAAGTCAATTGACTTTAGTTTTTTTCTGAAGTCCTGTTTTTTTTTACCTCTGACCATGCTAACATGCTAACTTTATCAACACGACTAGCTGAAATAAATCACACGGCCTCACCATCTGCAATATTTAGTAAGTAAGTAATTCACCAAAGTTTGATCTAAATCTTTTTTTGTCCTTGTTAATGTCAGGAGATTCGTCCTCCAGTTCAGGCCCCCAATAAACTGACCCCAGGGGCCACAGGTGGGATCAATGTGTGCATACTCCCCTACCCCGTCTACTCACACGCTGATGATGTTGTCTGGCTGGGTGCTGGGGAGGCCGTTGAGGCCCTGACCCCCCTGGCCGTCCGTGCCCCCTCCCTCAGAGGGCTCCATGCGCTGAAACATTAATGGCGTTCGGTTCTGTGTGAGATACACGACATGGCCTGCAGGCTGGCATCAGGCACACTCAGGGGGCAGACACAGGACACAAACACAGGATGCACTCGCAGCATGCACCCACACGGGGCGCCATCGGCAAACACATGGCTGTGGGTATCCGACGTAAAGGTCCCTGCCAGACGACTGATCTGGGATCTGCTCGCCACACTCAATAAGCAAATCTAAAAAAGGAGTATTTGAGTTTTCTGGTTTTCACATGGGTTCGGTTGGATCTTCAGTGACGGAAGCTGATCTCAGATCTGTGTCTGAGAGGAACTTCTACCTTTGCATTTGAGGTACAACTGCTGTTAAATGGTGTTGGACCAAATTACAAAACTCATGAAAACACATCATCAAAAAAGACATTTTACTCAAAAATAACAGTTTGGCTATCGGTGCGATCCTTCATCTGCCAAGACGTTTTGAGTAATGTGCCATTTTGTGGGAAGAAGACCACTGAACCTGAACTGGTTAAAACAACTTCTGCCAACATCAGGTCAGAGGTCAGGCAGCTTTCTTCCCAGGGGATCCTGGGTAATGGAGTCCTCTCAGGAGTGGGGTAATGCGGTTCATGACTGCTACAGCCTTTGTCATGTCCCTCAGCAGCCTGGAAGATTTGGGCTGAATGCTAAATGAGTGCAGATGGATGGAGGCCGGTTCACAAACAGACAAACCTCCTCCGGCACATCAGGCTGATCGGCTGGACAGGAGCTCGTCTGGCTACAATTTAAAGATGCTATATATAATATAGTATATGTATAAACTCAAACATATGGCTTTGGAAACAGCCGTTGTTTGGTTAGTGAAGGAGGCTTTGCAGTTGCTTCCGGAATCTTAATCCGACAAAGTGACGTAGAGACAAATACGTCTCTGGTAGAGAACTGTCAATCAGCGTGTAGCCCCGCCCGAAAGCCGATAGCTTTAAAAAACGGACATCATCAGAGCATGAAAACATGGCGGCTGATATAAGCGTACAGCTGCCAGAGGGTATTTAATGTCTAACCTTCTATTGTCTCCTTTTTAACTGAAATTATCTGAGAAGATGAAACAATTGTAACTTTTACACTTTGCTTGCTTAATCCTGTCCAGTGGTCATTACCAGTGCCACCGGGGTAAATGGCTCACGTTTGTCTCTTGACTGTCTGATTTGGCACTGGCTTGAAAAAAAAATCACGTTACATAATATTTAGATGGATCATGATGAAAAACATGAACACCAAACACACACCGCGTATACCGGCTTTGATGGCGCATGTTTGAGAAGCATCAGACGGATCAATGAATGGTCCCAAAGTGATTACATACTGGTCACAGGAACCTCCACTCAACATCCCACCAACCACCACCACGGCAGAAAGACAGACAGATTCATGGACAAACAGACAATGGATCTCGGTCAGAGCAACTTGGTGACAATCCACCCGGATTGACCAAATGGGGAGCGCTTGATAAGTCAAGGTCCTCCATCTCTTCCTGGAAAGAAAAGGAGACCGTCAGAGGGACAGAGACGACATGGAGGACGGACATGAGGGACAGCAGACTCCACAACAGGGTGAAAACAAGTACCGGAGACAGGATGAACAGCGAGACATACACCAAAAAGGATGGCTGAGGCACAAAGACTACATATGAGGGGGAAGAGGAGGAGGAAGAGGAGGACGAGAGATGAGAGAAAAGGACTTGAAGAAAAAATCCACCACTTGATTTGACGGTGTTTCATTTGTAAACTTGGATAGGCATTTAAACCTCATCCGTCAGACGGCGTTTAGCACCGATTAAAAACAAAAACTGAAAGAGTGAAACGACTTTCTCTAGAAAAGAACAAGGCGAAGGATTTAGAGTCAGAAAAGCGCCTTTTCGGCAGTTTCTCAGTGGTTTCCATGACCTCAAAGGAGGTCATGAGAGCAGCTGATGTTTCAGAAATATCAAGCTCGATTGTAGCTCTACTGTAAACTTAAAAAATAAGTAAACCTTGACTTCTCTTGGGTTGGATTCTTCCTTTAAAATGGTTGGTCATTAGGAAGACAAAGACCGCAGTGAGAGGAGGAGACGAGATGCTGGATGGAGATGATGGGGACAAACTGACAGACACAGGCCTGTTAAAGCCCCTGTGTACTGTTGATGTTGAGAGAGCCTGTGTGGACCTGCCCATTCGGTCCAATGGGATGGCTGCATAGCAACACGTACCGTATTTACGCTTTTATTTAAGACTAACATACTCTCCATCCACTAGTGCACTCCTTCGTTCGGCCAAATGGAAATCCCATTGTCTCAGTCAAGACAGAAGGGGGTTGCAAAAAGATGACTTTGTTTTTTGTGACGTCAAATTTGGGATCAACAGGAGGTGTTATGAGTGGAGAGATGTTTCCCCACACGTCCAAAGTGTGGATCCGAAAAATACGGACACAGCGGGAGCGAGTGCATCGCAAGGGCATTCATCGACAAGAGGGGGAGGAGCACTGACGGGGAACAAAAAGGTAAGGCCATGTGGTGTCATCATCGCTGCTCAGAACATTACCGACAACGACAAAGAAGATATTTGTACATCGGTAAACCTTGGCAACCCCCTAATCCTCCTCGCCATGTGCAAACAGCCCGCGGTGAAAAGAAAAAGCAGCAGAAAAGGTCGCCACAGAGCTCGAGAAATCAAACATCATCCAGTTGCAAGCGCGATGTCAGGCTGGCCGAGAGGGCGTCGAGGTGCTGGAGAAAAAGGCACGCCGTTTTTTGTGAGTAGCATGCTGATAAAGGCCACAGCACAGGCTGACAGCGAGGGAGGGTTTGGGTGAACACGGGATGAGAAGGAAAACCCGAGGAGGTGAAGTGTGACTGGGAGCCTTTGTTGGATTTGAATGTACAAGACGTGGTTCTTATGCGTTTCAATCCATGGTCGGCAGAACAAGGGCAAAATTCAGTCCAAGGGCCACAGGGAGCGAGAAGAGGGCCGGGGGGAGGCGGACGATTACAAAAGGAGAGAAGGGTGTCTTTGTGCAATCGGGGAATTTCTCTGGGATGGAGTCTACCTGTTCCTCTCGCAGGGCCTGCAGCCTTTTCGTCTTGCTCTGCCGGTAGTATTCCATGATCATCATGGCAGCGTAGATTTTGCCCACCGTCAAGTCTGTGGCTGCTGAGAAAATGACAAGTTACCCTGCAAGATTAGACCCGGGTGAGATGGGACCCTGAGCCGTGGGGGGAGGGGGGATGGGAGTGGGGTACGAGACACATTCAAAACGACATGCAACGTACACCAGCAGCTGGGACAATTCTGTTTCATGTCGATCCCCGGAACATTTCAACTAAATGTTCAGGTAACTTCATCGTCAAAGAATATTTGGTTGGTGGTAACCAATAATTGCAAGCAATAAACCACTGTGTTGGAGCAGCAAACCAAAATAAATAACTTCATTTCCTGTTCCCTAGAGACAAACAAATGCTTTCAAATATGCATTGCAATATGCATGCAAACATACTTAACTTTCATGCACGCGTGCACCCGTTGGGTTCACAACACCTCATTCTCATTGGACGATCAATCTTTCCAACACAGAGCTCAAAATCCTTTAATGTAATGATGATTTATTTTAATACTAAAGCTCAGCGACAAACATCTTAGAGGTTAATGTATCAAATATGCTTTCAGACCAGTTTAACAGCTTATTATGGTATCTACACATATATGCATGAAAAGGTAAGAAGAGAGGGCTGCTGTTAGTTTTATGTTTTACCCTCAAATGTTAAATTGCCAAATTTTGAGATTGAGATTCGGCATTAAAAAAGAGGCATATACACTCATGTTAACAGAAAATTCTAATCTTTTTTGTTGTCTTTGCAGCAACATCGATAATTGCTGCCTAAACATTCCCCGTGAAGCTTCAACTGAAACAGAACTGAGCTCGCTCTGTGGTGTAGAACCAACAAATACAAAATCATACCACTGTACAAAAATTAACACAACAAGGCCAATAGTCTTTTCACAGGCAGATGCGTTTTGGATACCAAACCATTTAGCATTCTCGGGTTCCACTATCACCTAACCGTATCAAACCGGGACTTGGTTTAACCGTGGCAGTAAGGCCGAGGACCCGGCAGCCACCTCACTAGGAAACATCTGGACGCCTCAGTCAAAGAATCCCAAGAGAACCCTAGCTCAATTTTTTTCTAAAAACTCTGGATATGTATCCCCAGAGTTTGGATGGAACACACAGACATTTAAAGTCAGAAAAATATTGAGCTTTGTTTTGGTTGTCAAATAACCGGGGGGGGGGGGGTTACTGAATGACTGGCGTCCTTTTCAAAGTGGCATGGCTACAAGTCGTAGGGCATTAAGACGTATAGAAACGTGTTGTAGGATACAAGCACACATATATCATACCCATGTGTGTCATTAGCTGACATGCATTTAGCCAAACAACTTGAGGCTTCTGCTTAGCATGCATCATTTTACTAGAGAAAAAGGTCATTCAACACAATCATTTTGAATTAACCTGTGAGGCTTGATCTGTTTTACTAGTTTGTTTGTTGTTTTATTCTTCCTGTAGTGAAAAGACTTCTATAGAGGATCTTCTATAGTAGGCACCCCCTGATACCAGGACTTTGTGAATGGATGGACAGGTCAGTGAAGGTGTGTTTACTCTGATGACACCTTTCGTGTCACTTTGTGTGTGTCTGTCTATTTGAAAAGTACCTAAATTGACATTGAACTTGCGCGCGGTTAGCAAAGCAAAGGGCGTAGAACCGTGTGGCGAGCGATTACGAGCAAGTGAGTCGGCGTTGTGATGATAAATAACCCAACCTGACCCAACAGCATCGTCTAGAGCGCGGCTCCATTGGAGACCGCCAGGTACTCTGGTTTTGATTAACAGCTTTTATTTAAACCAGCGTTGTTTTTCCTTCTTCAGGTTTTCGGTCTCCAGCTACGCACACCGTTTAGAGAATGACTTGTGAGTCTACCTGGGCCACAACAGGCCCCCGGCTTGCCCCCACAGCATCGGAGACATTGGGATACGCCGAATGTACTCCGGTGTACACGTGTGTTCATATGTTTGTTCAGTGTGTGTGTGTTTAAGCTGCAGGGACCTGATCAGGGGATGCGAAGCAGTGAATGACACTGGCTGGTTGAAGCTGTCCTCTTGGTGAGTTGGTGATCGTAGACACTCACACGCTCACGCACACAAACACACACCACTGTGCTTTTGTCTGCAACTTACCCTTGTGCGGCGTAACCAGCAAGTCCAGTGTCTTCTGCGACAAGTTTGGCCAAATAGCCATCATCTCTTTTCTCAGCTCTGCATCCATCTGGTGCTTGTCTGCACCGCCTGGGTGGCCCCCAAAAACCAGAGTGCCCCCCCATACACACACACACATCATTTAAACACACACACAGCACACATCCATACAAATGCAAACCCCCCCCCCCGACATATAAACACAGGGCAAAGAAGGAAGGCACAACGGCACAAAATCCCCAAAACGAATATATTCATCCGTTCATGCGTGCACACATTCACCCAAAACAAAAAGGTTATTCGTTAGAGCCGGAATAAAGACTTTTGTCAGATTGAAAAAATACTGGATCATTCTAGTTGAGGAGAGACAAACATATATTTAGCGGCAATGACGTCATACCCGTCAATTTCCCAGAACTACCCACAAGTGTCAGACCAGAGAGCAACAAGTAGAATAAAAGGATGATAGTACTGAAAGGCCGTACCCTTGGCAATCTTTATGTCCAGTGCTGTCCTGATCAGAGCCATGAGGGTGGAGTTAAAATGCACCGTGTTGTCATCGGCAACCGGCAGATCCATGCGCAGCAGCCTCTGCGGAGAGCCAGTCAGGATGAGAGGATGAGAAAGGGACGTGTCCTCGCTAGGGTGGTGTGCCTGAACCTCCGGGAAGGGGCAGGGGTTGAGAGAGCTCCATAGACAACAGCCAATTAGAGGTGGTTTTATTGGATGTTTACTGAAACGGATTGGAGTCCAGGAAAGGATTCTGATGCTTATGAAGCTTATGGAGTCAAGTCAGTCCATTCTACTAAAGGTTTGCCCTCCACATAGCGACTGTTCATCCATGCGTTCAGTCTGCTGCACAGTGTTGGTAATTTCACCCGTGCATTAGCGTGTAGAAAAAGAAACTTGCGTCTCCTGTGTTTCCAGTGATACTCTACGAAACAGCACAGCTATCCAACCAAGGCCACCCGCTGCTAAGCAACCGCGAGAGCCGAGAACCACACGGAAGAACAATCGGAGCCGGAATGGCCTCCGACCCAACCTGTGCCCATGTTCCCCAAATGTGTGAATGCATTGGCACATTCACACATCTCTGTTGTTACACACATGTAGGTATAAATATGAAACAGGACATACACCAAATCCACATACCCCCCATCACCCCACCAGCTCTAACCCCAAGAGTCCTCCCTGCTTACACACAACTGCAATTAAGGGAGCTTAATTGCAGTCTTTTGGAGACAAAATAGGTCGACTGGAGGACAATAACAGTATCACTGGTGTAATAATGCTATTTTTCAGGAGACAGCTGAAGTTTTTTTTAACTGAGGCATTTGCTATAGAGCTCCCCCAACCTGTAAGGAGGTTCCCTGTCTTTTACAAGTCCATACTGTGCGAGGTAAAACCAATGGAGAAACCTGCGGATTAGAACAGGGCAAGGCGGGCCCGGTCCGGGGCCCGCTTGCCGTTCCCATGCCGACCAGCTGGCGTCCATTGAATTTACCCACGAACATGAGCGTTGGGCACTCACGACTGGCAAGCACGGCAGTACGATGGCGGTGGCGGGGTTGTGTGCATGCTTGTGTGTTCCCGGAGTGTGTGCGAGTGTTGGGCATGCCCAAAGCCAAAGTGTGCGGCAGGCTGGTGGGCATCGGCCAACATCCACAGCGCTCGGCGTGCAGGCTCCATGTCGCCCGTAGCCATGCGACAAAGAGTGCGACGACGGCATGCAACACAACACCCACCTTGAAAAAAAAAAAAATCCCACAGACCCCCGGACACATGGAGCATGCGACATGCCTTTACCTCACTCCCATTATATAAACCCAAACTTGCTACCCAGCCCTCAACCCCCCCGACTTCCCTCAAAACCCACTTTCACAGTACATGTGGCCGTGCATCCGCACAAAGAGAGTATCCTCAATCCAACTTGGATGCTGATTTACAGATTTATTTTGCTCTCTACGTTGTTACATTCGTGGTTCCCTTATTTAAATGGAATAGCAATGTCAGTGTTTCACATCAAGTCAAGATCTCCCTAAATGCCACACGGGTTCCATGTCTTAAGGGGTTCTCAAAGTTAGAGAGGATTACAGACGTGGCATTCCCTGGAAGAAGGAAACAATAAAATAAAGGAAGCTGAAAAGGAGATGATCGATGTCCTTTCTGTGTTTTTTTGTTTTGGACCAACAGCCTTTATTAGTACTGTAGGGTAAGGGGACGGGGTCTACCAAAGGGGACACATGGTGGGGGAAGCAGTTAGTCGAGTTAAACTGAAGGCGGCTCTAAGCTCGGTCATGAGATGCAGTTACAGATAAAAAGGGAAGGGCGAGAATGAGGGAGAAGAGGAGAATCGTGAAAACACTGAAAGAGTAAAAGAGGAATCAAGAGAGAGAGAGAGAGTGGGTCAATTGGGAATAACAGAGAGAGGTGTGTGTGTGTGTGTCTGTGTGTGTGCAGATAGGAGGGAAAGAGAGGAGAGAGAACGAGACAAGAGATAAAGACGAGGACTAAAAACAACACTGACATAAGTTCAGAGAAGGTCAGATATTAAAAGTAAAGGGAAGGCTTCGTGTCCACTAAGGGCAGGATGGAGAACTCTGCCTCTCCCTATTCAGAGTGATCGCTGTCAGAAAGGTTCCTGGTGTCTAACCTTCCCCTCTCTGCTCAACAAAATCCATGAGGATTTCCTCATCTCTAAATATCCTTTAATGGACTTCTGCTTCTCCTGTAAAATTGTATCAATGAATACCAGAAGGCTTTGATGGCTGAAGTATGTGATGGGGCACCACGGCCGATACAGGGCGGACATTCTGGAGAGGACAAGAAGAAGAAGGACAGTAAGGAGTGGTGGAGACAGAGCCCAGATGAGGAAGTGAAGATGGAGGCGGATGGCTGAAGGACAAGTGGACGAGGAGGCAGAGGGACAGAAGACTTGACAGGAGGAGGAGAAAAAGAAGAACTGACCCAGATTCAATACAAGTTTACATTATTTAACCATAGTCCTGTTTCTCAGGGCAGTTCAGTCTAGTTAATATTACTTCATATCTAAAGAGGAAGTTTCAACCTGATTGATAATCCATACTTTTGTATGAACATTTCTTCGTGGTTTGGAAAACTGTCCAGAAGTCATTGACTGTCATGGGCAGATACAAGAATACGGCTAATTCAATTGTTTGTACAATGTTTATTTCATCAAAAGCTTGAATTTCATTTTCTTTTGATCAATATTGGAATTAAAGGAATTCCAATAATACAAGCTGAGGGGGCACAGACGTTAGCCTAGCTGGACTAGCTATGCACACTGTTCATTGTGACGGATGGAAGATATTTGGCTTTTGCATTGTTACTTTTCAGACTTTCATTGGCACCACGAGCACGATAGAAGAATTAAAAGAGCTTCACATTATCTATTAGGAAAATCTGGAAGTCAATAAGAGAGAGTGAAAGAGAGGCGAGGTCTATGATGGAGGGACGAGCTGGACAAAGAAGACAACGAGGCAGCGGATGCTGAGATGCTCGACCCGAATCGTTACCCTGGTGGTCCGAGACCCAAAGAGAAGCCAAACCACGCTGACGCCTCCTCGGTGTGAAACAGGCATCTTGAAAAAGAAACCAGAAGGTCCAGCTCTCTCCTACATATTTTTATTATTAATTGTATGTGCACGTTGAGTGGTACAGCGGTGCGCTTCATGTGGGCCATCCACAGGAATAAGAGACGCGGAGAACCGAAGACAGACGCCTCGCCGGTCCTTCTGTACCCGCATCGTCAGCAAATAGTGGCACCCCGGATGTTTGTTTGAGGGCCTCGGCACTAGAGATGGTCACATCATCAAATGATTTACGTGTCTTATGTGTGGATAGTTCTGTATACATATGCTCACAAAGAATATCAGTCTGGTCAGAAAATATCATCTCTTTATACATTTGACATTATTTCTTTGCTCAAAAGCAGGCGTGTTGCACGAGCGTGATGCGATATTTGAACTACGTATCCTGCAAAATGCAGCTCGGTAAACTATCAAAGGTAGTTTCTGTCTTTTTGCAGCTTCTTTGTCAGACCTGGACTCCCGTTTCTTTCCTTTGGACTTTTGGTGCGTGCGTCCGTGCAGGTTGCAGAAGGACTGGCAAAAGCCTCCTCCGATCCCTTACTCCTGCGGCCTGACCGGGGGGCGGTGGGGGGGTGGCGGGGGGGTAAAAGAAAAGAGGAACGACTACCACTCCACTATCACTTCACTTCACGACAAAAGCCCATCACTCCATCCCCGCGGTGGGAGAGAGAGAGAGAGGAGAGCGCTCACCACCACCACAACCACCACTGACGGACAATGAGGAGAACACCGCTGGTAGGGGGAGGGGGGGGGGGGGGGAGCGAGGGGGGAGGGGACGGTTTCAGCAGATGAGAGAGGAGAGGATCTCCTCATCGGCGATGGGGAGGAATAAGGACGGAGATGGGAGGGTTTAAGGAGGAGGGCAGTGGGGGGTGAAGGAAGGTGGGGTGGTGGTTGTAGGAGAGGTGGGGGGGGCGAGTCTACCTTATAGGCGACCCGGGCGGGACACCGCTTCCCGAGGCCTAGCGGCGGACACATGTGCCTTAGCATCTGATACATGTCTGTGTAACTGATCCGGCCGCTGGGGGGGGGGGTCGGGGGGACCAACACACACATGTGTCCCAACAGCCGCACACACATGACAGACGGACAGGACGAACAGAGACGGACGACGTGAAAACGGGAGAAAAGAAAATGACGAGGGTTATGGGGGGGGCGATGGGGTTTGGGGGGATGGGGGGGGTATATGAACAGAGGAGTGTTTGGAGGAGGAGAAGATGGGGGGGAGGGGAAAAAAGAAAGGAAACCCACAAAGGAAAGGAAGAGGGGGGAAACAAATACACAGAGGTTATTGATTTGGTCGCTCTGGTTGCTGTGGCGAGAGTAAGGGAGAGAGAGAGAGAGAGAGAGAGAGAGAGAGAGAGAGCGGGGGAGTGTGTCACCTGGCCTCTAGTCTGCCTCACCATGGGGGGGGGGGGAAGAAAGGTGGGGGAGGATTTGGAGGAGGTGTTATTTAGTTGAGTTAGTCGTAGTTGAGATGTACCGTTCTATGCGAGGTGAAAGGGGGGTTTGGGATTGTTGTTGTTGTTGTTGTTGTTCTTTTCCCTCGTATAGAACTGGCAGCGGGGCTTCTAGCAGGCGAAGTAAAAGCACCGCTGCAGAGACCAGAGTCACGACGACGAGTCAATGCAGTCTAAGCTACCGAGGCTGCGTGTCAACCGGGGAAACCTCCGCTCACAGCCGCGCCCCCAGATGCTCGTGGGATAGCCGAATTGGGCTAACGGCTAACGGCTAACAGCTAACTGAATGTTTCCATCTATCAAAAAAACAACTGCATTGTTCTTTACTTTTTAAAATTAAATATTCATTTATTTATGTTTGCTTAACAACCATTTCAAACTTAACCTTACCTTGGTGTTTTTTGTCTCTAACGAAGGGTTAGGGTTAGGGTTAGGGTTTAGGGTTCCGTCGTACCTTTTTGTGGTTATTTTGGTTTAATTTACAGTGTTTAACTGCCTGCTCCAAATCTGTGAGAAAATCTGCTGAATGAAAGGAGCCGGTTTAGTTTGGATGGCTACACGTTAACGACGTCATGACTCGCAAACTGAAGAGCCAACCACAGAGCAGCACGGACACCAGCTCAGCATCAGCACCGGGAAACGATCCGAGGGCCAAAGAGTAGACGCGCTAGAACGACTCTTCCCACGAGCACCCGTCGACCCCGGCGGGGTTACTGAGAGGTTCCTGGTGGACACATGAGTCCCTGTCCCGAATCACACACACACACACACACACACTCAAACCCCCAAACCCTCCCCCCCCCCCTAAACACCAGAGCCACAAACAGAGCTGGTTTGGCCAAGTCTCGGAATTATTCCGTTTGGTAGAAGCGAATCCAAAGTGGTTCCCCACCGGGCCCACTACATTCTCCTCGCAAGGTGTGCGAACGCTAACGGGGGGGTTTATCTTGTTGTTCTGTTTAAATGGTTAAATTATCTCAAAGGGTTATTCTCATTTCCACCATGAAAAAGTGGGAAACGTGTGGTTTTGTTATACGTAAAAGAGATGCAAACCACAGCAGACGGAGGTGGATCAAAGCTGTCATTCACTCGGGTATTCAGGTATTACACGGTCACATTGTACAGCTCTGGAACATCTCTGGACTTGTTAACGTTGTGCTCTGCATTGTAGCGTGCATTCTTTGTGAGGAGCTTGTAACAGGCCGAACACTCGTTTTGAGTCCTTGAATCTTTAACGCCACCCTGCAAAGGATTTAAACAAAACAATCTGACGTTCAGTACACAAAGTGGCTTTAAAATATTCATCAGGATTGAATGTTACCGACTTCACACACACGTGTGGCACAGAGGCGCAAGAGTCTGCAGGGTTTTCTCATTCCAACCACAACAGCAGCAAACCAACCCGCGGACTCTTGAGCCTCGATGACAGGTGGCTCAAAAACAGCGAGCTAACCGCTACGAAGGTTAGCGCGGCCGCGTTATTCAGACCAAGCCCTCTCTGCACAAGTCTCCGTGCTACAGTCCCACAAGTCCCACAGATCCCCCAAACTCAGACAAGAACAGAAAGAGGCACATTGCTCGAAAACTGTTTTTCTGCCCAGGCAAAAATTAGACAGCAAGCAGAAATAAAAGAAGAATGGCCGACTGGAGTCTGGCCTGGGGTGTTTACGTGACGCACATCGGGGTCTTGCTCCCAGCGCTCAGTCAGAAGACAATAGCGAGTGCAGTGCACCACCTCATGCGTGTGTGTGTGTGTGTGTATGTGCGTGTGACAGTACACGAGTGTGTGTGTGCATTTCTGCATTGTCCCAAACATTCTCATTGTCACGTCAGAATGCATATACAACATGACCCCGCACAAAAAAAGAATAAATGGTCAAATGGTGGAATGATTAAAACAATTGAATAATGCAAACTCAAACTGGAAAAATAAAAAAAATCAGACCAAATGAAACAAAACGTTGAAGAGGGAAAATCATTTGTTTCAAAAGCGATAAAGAGCAAAGACATTCATTCCAGTCTCTTAAAGGCGAGCAGGTTGCGTTTAAGTTTGTGCTTTAGGGGCTTTTGTCCAAACCTTGCAGGCCACCCTATGCGGGCATTTCTTGCCAAGGCCCAGAGGAGGGGAGATAACTCGCAATAAACTGTACATATCCTTATAATGTATGCGCCCGCTGCAAGAAAAATACAAGGAGGGGAGGTTAGGTGAGGGTGCACACAGAATACAGAGAGAGAGAGAGAGAGAGAGCATTTCTTTACATTGAGAACAAAAGGTGCAGCACCTTCCTCTCATGTACGACCACAGACACTCATCACACATTTGTAAGAAGAGGAGAAGTTCAGAAGTGGGAGAAGGAGAGAGAGAGAGAGAGGGAGAGGGAGGGAGGCCGGCTCTAACCGACCCACTCCATCACCCGACGTGGATCCTGCACCTCGACCACAGTCTCCTTCCTCCCCGGAGGGACGGTCGAGGACGGGTTGAGAGGTAAGGTGTTCACATTCAGCACGAGGCTGCCTCTAGTGGTGGGTGACTTTTGTGTTTGTTGTAGCGTCACACGTGTGTCTATGCAACAGCTTGCCTCGGTTTTGTGTGTCTGCTGGCTCACGTGCGCTGCAGCGTGCGTGCCACTCACCAGGCGGCCGGGTCGTACTCGGCCCAAATCCTTACGTACTCGTCCAGGTGATGCGGCCCCAGGATGGACGAGTCCCTGGTCAGGTACTCAAAGTTGTCCATGATGACGGCCACGAACAGATTCAGCATCTGGGGGACGAGGCGAAGACAATTTGAGACAATGAGAAACATGTGAGATCGGTTTCGCTTGTGTTTGTATCACTTTGTATCAATGAATCACAAACGCACGATTGACCTTTGGATAAGCCCCGCCCCCCTACTACACCGTCACTAACTGCACTGCATTGACAAGTCGTTCAGTCCTCACCAGGAAAGAGCAGAGGAAGATGAAGGAGACAAAGTAGGTGTAGGCGAAGGTGCTGCCACATTCGGGTTCTGTGTTCCCCGACGCCGGGTCGCACTCCTTCCCGCCCAGGCACGCCAGCATGATGTCATGCCACGCCTCGCCCGTGGCGCTCCTAAAACGTAAGAGGAGAGCGGTGTGCATCCGAGTCCTCCGAGCTTTGTAATCGGACCCCCCCCCCCCCCCCCCCCCCCCCGTCAGAAGGACTCACCTGAACAGCAGCATGAGGGCCATGATGAAGGTCCTGAAGTTGTTGTGCTCGTTGATGGCGCTCTCTCGCTCGTCGTCCAGGGCCAGGTTACCGAACAACTAGAGGAGCACAACGAGAACTGAGATCTCTGTGGGATAGTTCAGCAACGGGACCACTGGTCTGATTTGGATTCCCAAAAATATCCCAGACTCTGTTCTTTGCTAAGATGTAACATGGTCGATAACATAAAAGAGACATTGTAATTCAACCATCAGGACACGCCCACTTTGAAAGCACTCACCTGCATGCCGATGATGGCGTAGATGAAGAAGAGCATGGCGATGAGCAGGCACACGTACGGCAGGGCCTACCACAGAAGAAGAGAGAGGGACGTTAGGCCGCGGGGTCTCGAGGGGGTTTCGGAGGGGGGGTTTCGGGGGGCTCGGTGTACCTTGAAGGACTGGACGAAGGTCCACAGCAGGATGCGGATGGTCTCCCCCTGCCTCAGCAGCTTGATGAGGCGAGCCGCTCTGAAGAGCCGCAGGAAGCTCAGGTTGATGAAGTTGTTCTACGGACGGAAAGCACCCAGTCAGGGTCACCGGTCACGTGACCGCGGCACAGACCCCCCCCAGCAGAACACAAAAAAACTCAAAACAACCGGGAAGAGAGGTCCAATAGAGAGAGAGGGAGGGGGGGGGTCTAACCCAGGAAATCATAACCAACTGCAAACATAACGACTCCCAGTAGATTTAAATGGGAGAAAGACAGAAGGGGGGGGGGTCAAAAGAGAAAAGAAGAGGTCTGAAGAAGGAATAAGAGAGGAAATAAGGAAAATCATATAATAAATACTCTAGAGGTCATCATCCAATCTGGTACAGCAGAACGCTTTTCTCTTTTTTTAAGAACCAAATGCACTGATTTCTGGGGGTCAAGCAGGCCACACAAGATGGAGCACAGGGCAGCGTGCCGCTCAACCACACACATCTACAGAGAGCGTGGCTTTGTCTTAAGGTCGTCTGAAGGTCGTCTGTGACGGCGAACTGTAGTAAGATACCTGGGGGGACAGCAGCCGCTGTGCGTGAACCGGGGGGGTTTCACACTCGGGTCGGAGCTTCAGGGTTTTTCTCCGGCTTTGTAATCGTTCAGAGGACGACGCAGGAAACAAACATCACACCGACGGCCACGCGAGGATACGGGGGCCTCAGGTGGGAGTCACGGACCGGGTCTGGTTGCGTCAAACAAACAGGACCCGGGACCCGCAAAGAGAGCGGCGAGGGCAGAAACAGACACGGGGGGGCGCCGACCCCGGTACAGGTCTTCACCCGGGTCGTCTCCTATCGCCGGCACTACAAAGGTTGTGGAAGTAACGAGTCACTGTGTCACATTGTTGAAGGCCTCACACGCAGGTGCGGCACCTAGACTGGACCCTGACGTGGACTAGACCTTAACGTGGACTCGACCCTGACGTGAACTAGACCTTCATGTGGACTCGACCCCGACGTGGACTAGACCTTAACGTGGACTCGACCCCCGACGTGGACTCGACTCAGTCCGGCGTCACAGAGAAGCGACGCTACAACAGCCAGACTCCCTGCTGAGGCACCTTGTGGTTGACAGGCAAGGCGGGAGGAGGTGCGTGGGGGGGGCGGGGTGGTTCGGGGGGGCTAGCGAGCAGCCTCGGGGCAGGCGGGGTTCGTCATGGCAGCGCCCTGCTTTTTTAGAGGAGACGACTGGCCTACATGCAGACCAGCAGGGGGGCCGGGGGCCGGGGGGGGGGGGCACATCCTCAGCTCCGATTCACACATTCACTTGTGTTTTCCTTTCAGTTTACTTCAAATTGTGTCTGAGAATGAACCCCAGTTGGTGATGTCATGGTGACATGAGGATAAATGCGGGGGTAAATGATGGGGGGGGGGTGAACTGGTGAATGCTCGTCGTTGGGATGGAACCAGCGTTGTAGAAACGTATGTGCAAGATGTCTCCCACTAGTAATGATCATCTCATCAAGTGTCGTCATCCAGGAAGCGCATGCACTGGGGAGCCAGGGGGGGAATGGGTTTGGAGGGCCGGAGGGGGGGGGGGGGTGGTACGCATGACCAATGAGGATGCAGCAAAAAGCTTTGAGAGATAAATTACAAACCAACCAGATTCTACATGTGCCGAGATGCAGAAAGATGAATTGGGGGGAGTTATTTTTCATTATTGTTTGGGGGTAAATTGCAGTACATTGTGAGTGGGTGACAGATATTTTTTTGTAGGGAGGGTGGGGGTTGGTCATGTGTTTTATTGGGCGGGTAGAGGGAGTGGGGGGGTGGAGGGGGCATGGGGTGAAACGCACACCACCACCACCACCATCATCACAGCACCACCACCACATGGGAAGGTGCAGCACGGATGGAGAACACGATGAAGGATTCCATAGTGCATTTTGATTGGATGGATTATCATTTTTTATCAGAGGAGGAGGGGTTTGGAGGGGGGGGGGGCGTAGGGCGCCAACAAAGTAGAGAGGTTTTTAAAGAAAGCATGTGAAGAGATAGAAGAGGGAGACAGAATCATTATGGTGTCATCAGGAAGGAAGTGAAACACAACTCAGACAGGAAGTTCAGCCCCTCCTGGACCTCAGCTCTACGGGGGGGGGGGGGCACAGGACCTGGTTTAAGGGTCCGGGGTACGGCTCAAATCTGTTTCTCTAAAAACTTCATAAACGTCACCCTTTTTATGGATGTTATTCTGCTATTTCAAAATAGAAACAGGCCATTATTATTATTTCTACTTTTTAACAATCACCTATGAGCACATCTTTCTATAAGTAACATTAATTAAAATGTTCAGCTAAAATAGTTCATCATTCAACGTAAAAAGGAAAATAATACACAGTAACTGGACACAAATACATCCACAGGCATGCGTACAGTGTGCAGATTAAAGACACACAACAGTGACACACAACAGCACGTTATTGTGACAGAACAGGATGATTAAGGTCAGAAGGTCGATGCCATCAGTGTGACTCTATTGCAGTAGCTTAGCATTTAGGGAAAGAGTAACAAGCTCCGCCCACCAGCTCCTCCCTGTTACTATAATGTTGTTTTTATAACCCAAAGTGATTAAACACGTGTGTGTCTACACGGTGCGATGCTTTTCCAAAATATGTATTCAGCTTCACCAGCTTCAGACTCAATTAAATTAAAAGACTTTTAACATTTTGCTGGTAAATTAATGTCAATAAGTGTCTCTAAACTTCTTTGAACGGTTTAGACTCTGGCGACTGAGCGAAGCTCCGCCTCCACACGCCGCAGCACTTACCCCGAGTTCGGTCACCAGAATGTCAGTGATGCTTCCCACGACTGACACAAAGTCAAAGATGTTCCAGGCGTCTCTGAAGAAATTCTGTTGGGGGGGAGGGGGGGGAGAGAGGTGAGAGACATGGACGCCAACAGTGGTCGAAAGGGGACACGCCCCCTCTCCCGCTGTTACCGTGGAGACCGACCCCCCCCAAAATAACCTGCTTCATGAATGAATAAAGCACATAGACTTAGAAGTATGGTGCGGGGTGTTCGGGGGCACCGGGGGGGGGGGTCGGGCCTTACCAGAGGGCCAAAAGCAATGACCTTGAGGACCGATTCCATGAAGAAGAAGGTGGTGAAGACGATGTTGAGGTTCTTCAGGACCTCGTCGTACGTCTCCGACGCGCCGTCAAACTAGAGACAGGAGGGGGGGGGGGGGGCGCTGATATGTGGCAAGGTAGAGAAGGCTTGATTGATGCGTGTGAATGTTTTCACTGCAGCCCTCACCTTCATCATGAGGACGATGGTGTTGAGTGCGATCAGAGCCATGATGCTGTACTCGAAGGGCGGAGACACCACGAACTGCCACATGCGGTACTGGAAGCTCAGCTTGTTCTTCGGCATGTGGCGAGTCAGAGGTCGGGCGTTGATGGCAAAATCTATACAGGCTCTCTGCAAGGGGGACGAACACGAGAGGGAAGCGTGAGGGCCAGGTGACCTTTGACCTCTCTAAAAGGCTCAACGAGCAACGCCCCCTCCCCCCCCCACCTCACCTCATTCTTTTCTAAACTGTAGTCTTCCATCATTTTATCCCCCTGTTCCTGGAAGGTGATGATGATGAGAGCCACAAAGATGTTCACGAAGAAGAAGGGGAAGACAACGAAGTACACCACGTAAAAGATGGACATTTCCATCCTATAACCCGGGCTAGGGCCCTGATTCTCATAGGTGGAGTCCACCGAGTGCTTTAACACCCTGCGGGAGGAAAGAAATCTCCGCATTAGGGTTTGGATTCACAGATCTGCTTTTCATTTGACATCACGTTCTGAGTAAAAATGGATGCGTCCAACAAATTTAAAAAATATTGATCCATCTCTGATCGATGAGGTTATTAAAAACGAGTCCAGAGGCGTGTGTGTGTTTGCGCTCCACTCACTGCGGCCACCCCTCTCCCGTGGAGACAGTGAAGAGGGTGAGCAGGGCCCAAGCCACGTTGTCGTAGTGAAAATCGTACTTCTTCCACTCCCGCTTCTGAGCTTTAATTTCCTCTCCTCTCACGTACAACAGGTATTCACCCCTAAAGGAACACAAATGCACACACATACAGCGTTTGTAATGTAAGCAATGATCGGTAAAAACAGACAGAAATAGATCTATCTCTGGTCATGTGATGGAATGAGGGTTACTGTCATTGAGGAAGACGATTTATTTAAACTCCCAACAAATTCCTCTAGGTGGCAGCATCTGCTCAACTGACACTAACTGACCAAAGGTCAGGGATTTGAGTTAAATAAAGTGAAGTGCACAGTATGTCTTTGATCACCAGCTTTAGCAGTTATGGTAGTTTAAGAGTACTGTACTGCTAACCCTAACCCTAACCCAAAAGACAGCACTGCATGTACCACAAGTACTAACTACACATATTTCATAATAAACAGTATGTAGTGAGATGGTACAAATGAACAAGCTTTTGTTACTGTGTGAAACACAAATACAGAAATAATGCATAGATGTACAATATTGTGCTGTATAATAGTGAACTATTTGTCCTATAAAGAGTCGTTTTTTTCTGGAACAGACCTGCAGTCCCGCTCAAACTCTTTGGATTCGTCCGTGCAAAAGAAAAATCGGCCTTTGAAGAGCTGCACGGCCACCACGGCGAAGATGAACATGAAGAGCATGTAGACGATCAAAATGTTCAGCACGTTCTTTAGAGAGTTGACCACGCAGTCAAACACTGCCTGCAGGGCCGAGGTGGAGACAGCAGGAAAAACACATTCCGTGATTTTTTTTTTCCAAAACGTTTTCGACTTAAAATGTTTCAAAATATTTTTTGACCAAGTTTAAAAAAAAAATGTACATGACATTTTCAGACCTACTACATTTTGATTTTTTCTTTTCCATGACATCTTCAGACACAAAATATCTGAACTTTTTTCGACCTAACATATTTTGATATTTTTTTTAACATTTTTTTGACTAAATATTTTTTCGGCCTAATATATTTTGATATTTTTTCAATAAGATTTTTTTTTTATTTTCCATGAAATTTTCAGACACTAAATCTTTGAACTTTTTTCGACCTAACATTATTTGATTTTTTTTTTAAACATTTTTTTGACTAAATATTTTTTCGACTTAATATATTATATTTTTTCAATAAGATTTTTTTTTATTTTCCATGAAATTTTCAGACACTAAATATTTGAACTTTTTTCGACCTAACATTATTTGATTTTTTTTTTTAACATTTTTTTGACTAAATATTTTTTCGGCCTAATATATTTTGATATTTTTTCAATAAGATTCTTTTTATTTTCCATGAAATTTTCAGACACTAAAAATTTGAACTTTTTTTCCAAAACATTTTTCGACCTAACATATATAATTTATATTTTTTTGAATAATAATATTTTTATTTTCCATGAAATCTTCCAACAGTATTTTTGGACTTTTTTTTCAAAACATTGTTTGACTTACTATTTTTTGTACTTATTTGAAGTGTTACCATGAAACACTAGACAATTACTCATTACTTATTGACCCCTTGCTCCAGTATTTTGAACTCCAGTAACTTGAAAGCATTCTCAAAAAGTTGTCCCTGCATGTTAATTCCACAAATTGTGACTGAGGGCTGCAAAAGTAAGATCACTGTGTCCTCCTTATCATTGTAAAAGAAGTTTTCATTTATACCTTTGCCTTGTTACCTGAAATGACTCGTTCTAGATTGACGTCAGATACAGCTGTGGGCCCTCTTACCTTTAGCTTGGGGAGGCGCTTGATGGTCTTCAGAGGACGCAGCACCCTCAGCACGCGGAGGGACTTGATGGTGCTGATGTCTTTGCCCTTGCTGCTTCCCCTAGAGGTCAACCAGAGAACAGCGGCGGATGTCAGAGGAAATTCAGTGAGAAGATGGAACGGCCCCAAAGGGCCCTCAGCGCGCACCTCTAATACCACGAGACCAACGCAGGGAGAATGAGAGTGGGTGCAACGCACAACGTGAGGTGTGCGCACACAGCGTCAGCGTGTGTGTGTCAATCAAAGCGCTCACAGTTTCTTCTTCTGCAGGAAAAATATAAACTTCTGAGTGTAAGTCAGACATGAAACCCATGGGAGGGAAAGCGTTTAGCTTCCTGACCGTTTGGTTTCATGGAACCTCAAGAAGCAGCATCATCAACATCATCATCATCATCATCACTTCATAATGATACCATAGACATTCCATATTGAACAGGCATCTCCCGGCAGAGTGCCCGGCCAAACCTCTTTCTTTCTTTTTGAGAGGAGCACGCTGTTCTTCGTGGAGGGAGGGGGGTACGGGGTGTGAACTACATAACTTGGATTATGTTTGCATAATCCTCAGTTTAGAAACACTAGATGAACTGATTCCGGTCGGTTTCACATAGCTTCCTTTCCAATGAGTCCAGAAAAATGGTGTTTTCTCATTGGAGGAAACGGGGGCTATGTGAGACTCTGGGGGACACGTCACAACACAGAAGAAACACGCTTCAGCGCCGGTGTCAAACACCCTCTGTCATGTGTTTTAATCACACACTCATGACTTGTAAGAGTAAGTAAGTTGATTTTTACTGTAAGCGGATTTGGCCATTTAAAGAAGAAAAAGGGAAGCAGGAGGCATCTGGACGCTTGCCAGGCCGGAGCAGGTGTGTGTGGGGGGGGGGGGGGCGGGTTCGTCCATCAAGGCTTGCTGCTAAAGTATGAACTCAGTTCCTGTGGTGAGGAAAAAAAAGCGAGACAATTGAATTGGAGGCTGATTGATAGAGTCCGAGACCTGGAGAAGTCGAGGTGCCGGTCGATAATCAATCGGCTCGGTCTCCCTCAACCGGGGGAGGAATTAGAGAACATTGGGCCAGAAGCTCTTTGAGTCCCAACGACGTGTGAGTTCTGTTAGTGCATTTAGTGCTCCCTAAAGGGCAGATTAGGGTGACACTCGGTGCCAAACGGAGCCCCGGTGGAACCTTCTGATTTTGCCAGGGGGCAGATCTGGAGTAGTGAGGGTGAAACATTTATCCTGATGTTATGCAATAAGATAAGATAAGGTCTTTCTGGGATCTGATAATCCTTTTGGTTTCATATTTTGAACCATGTGGACTCGAGATATCCGCCTTGACTTGAAGACGGGTGAGAGGGCATCTACACCTTCAAAGCCCTCAGGGCTCCAACCAACAGATGGACCATCACTTGGATGGTTTATGTGTTCTGAACGGGCCTGGAGTCCCGTTTGGGGGAAAACCGCCGGGGCGTTCGGGGTGAGACGCCATGCGGCGGGAATGACAACCGACGGAGAGAAGAACAAAAGAAAGAAAGAGAGAGAAGCCAATCTGATCCGGTGGTGGAGAGCTGGGGACAGAGCGGAGGAGGTGGAGGAGGGACTTTACCGGGTGCTGCTCCTGACGAGTTTCACCGAAGATGGAGACAGCGAGAGTCAGTGACAGCGACAGAAAGAAGGACGGGGACAGAGACAGAAAAAGAGGAGGAGGAAGGAGGGAGAGAGGGAACACAAAGAAAGACACACACACACACAGACAGTCAGAGACACACATTGATAGACGGACAAAGACAGACATGAGACAGGAGAGAGGGGTTTGGTAGAGACAAAAATACATCCATATGAGAGACAGACAGAGAAGGAAGGACAGCAAGATGGACAAATCTGCTTAAACAATCCCCCCCCTTATTCCACCCACCCGAAAGCACTACACCACACCCATGTCTCGTCTCCATGGCGACTGGATGGGACGTCCACACGGCTCATTTTACTCACGGTCGACTTCACGTGACTTTACATGTAACTGTTGTAAAGCAGCGTGCAGCATCTCACAGCTCTTAGACACGGGACACGGCTGAGACTCTGGATGTCCACCAGGCCGTCTTCTCTGAAGAATTACCTTCACGGCGGGGGGGGGGGGGGGGGGGGGGGGGGGAGGGGGGCTCGGTCGCTGCATCCGTTTACACCGATTCTTATCTCATCAGACCACAGCGATCCATTAGACTGGAACTACGGCGCAGATCGCCCTCATTAGATCTGCAGGCGTCCAGTGAGATCTTATCAAAGCTCTTCTTTGCATGCACATCTGCGCAGTGTGGGGGAGGAGGGGGGGAGGGGGGGTGAGGAAGGGGGGACAGGGGGTAGATCTCAACAAGTGGCCGGCTCCCAGTCGGGGACACAGGCAGGCGTCCTGAGCGAGATCTCCAGGAACAGAGGTTTGTGGGTACTTGTTTTACGCACAAAGGAAGAAGGCATTCTCACGGCCGCATGCAGCTCCCGGGCCGGTGTGCCGTTCTTTTGGGAGGCGTCGGCAGGTGGGAGGGGGGGGGGGGTGTTGAAAGCCAAACTGTTCTCTTTAAAACCCGATAGAGAACAGAAAGCCATCAGACAAACTATTATTGTTTCAAGTTTACCTGGAATGTTCTGTTTGAGTATGTAATGAAAACTACAGACACAAACCCAACACTTTGCACTTTGCACTGGTCTGAAGTGCATGACTACCAATGCTTTCGCTGAGTTGACTCTCAACTGGTCCACCTCCAGGTTGAGACATCACATCCAGGTACAGAAAGCAGAAGAAAGACTCGTCTTCCATAGCGGACACCAACACAAACGTGAGATCAGAGTCCTGAGTCTCCTCAGCTCCTCCTTTAGAACCTTCAGCACGTGTGAAAAACCCTCAAAGTGTGTCGTTATTATTAACGCTTTCTTGTCTCCGTGAAGTCAAGTTAAGTTCATCTTTTAGACTTTTTCTTCCCCCAAAAGTTGAAGGATAAGTTTCTGTTTTCTCTTTTCAAAACAACAACAAGGAATCTCAGGAAGTGATTATGGATTGATCGTACTTTCCTTCACTACAGTGAACGATATCAGACTTATTCTGATTAGTCTCTGGTCCAATTTTAATTTCACAGCCCAATATTACAAATTTGCCTTAAGGGGCTTTACAATCCGCACATTATGCCACAATCCTCCAGCATTAGATTCAGATTGAGATTGTGCTCAATATGCATTATATACATTTAAAAAATGTGCACTATTTGCGTACATTTTTTCCCATAAAAATACAAGATGAACTATATTTATAATAAATGTGAAACACACCTTGTGAGTCCTGTGTTCCCATTGACTTTTTAAGCTCAATCTCAACACAGCGTTGTTTCCTTTGAGATGCACAGAACATATTTCAGCAGGGTCTTTGCCCCCCCCCCCACCCCCTGCGGAGTGGTGACAGGTGCTGTTCTGGGGTCCATCATGCTTCACCATAGGGGGACATGCAGCGTGAGGGGGGGTACACACTCCCCCCTGCTTCTGTTTTCTCAAAGACACACTCAGCCCCTCCTGGTGCTGATATCATACATATTTAAGGCATATGTATTTATACAACGCCTCGGCATGATAACGAACCATTCCACTGCCCCCGCATGCCCCCCCCCCCACGTTCAGTCCCACTTCCCCGGGCCGTGCAGAGGAAATGGAGTTAAATACCTGAACCTCCGGCAACGTTAACACGGTCAGATGGACGGATGAGTGTGTGTGTGTGTGTGTGTGTGTGTGTGTGTGTTTGAGTGTGTGTTGAGAGAAGGGGGGGGTTGAGGGAGGGGGGGGGGGGGGGGCGGCGTTCTTCTCCGTGGCGAACACATAGCCTGGTCACTTAAAGGGTTAAAGGTGTCTGGGGTGCCCTCACCCCCACGGACTGACCGCCAGGGAGCTCCAGCCCAGAAGACGGGGGGGGGGGGGGAAGTCAAGTGCAGGAGAGGCAGGGTGGGGGGGGGGGGGGTGGAGGTAGGAGGATGGCTTAAATGGTTGTTGGTGGTTTGAAAGATTTAACCGCTGACAATAAGGGGTCATATTCAGACATGGAGGGGAGGGGGAGGGGGGGTCTTTTTCCCAACATACAGCACAGTGATTCAAGCTTCGACAGCTGAGGAGCATCTAGCCTGGAAGTGGAACTAGCACGGCTGCTGGTTTCATGAAGACTGGGACCGATCCCGAGGTTCTGATCCTGCATCTCAGCATCTCAGGTAGGTTTACAAAACGTAGCCAAAACACAGACGCACCTCTACTTTAACTTTAGCACAAGGAAGCTGTTTGGAGAGCACTCTCACTCTGGTTGCTGTATGTTAGGCATACGAGGGGGGGGGAAGGGTTAGTGGGGGGGGGGGGGGGGGTATGGGTTGGAGGAGAGGCTCTTATGGAAGGTATCTGGAAGAAGGTGAAGAGATGGGTAGAATCCAAAGCGGCGAATAGCCTGAGGCTGGAGGGTTGGTAAGGAGAGGTTTGGGGAGTAAAAGTCAGGCCTTTAGATGCAAGAGAAGAGGAAGGGGTAACTCACAGCCTGATTGGTTGGGATATCAGAGCGGCATGGATCGGCAAATAAGATTGGAAGATTGGTGATTATAATCCAGAACTTTGGGAAAATATTTGAAGGCGTTTAGGATCACGAGCTGTTGTCCAGATGAAGGTGGCGATGGAACGCAGAGAAAGACCTGCTGCCACGCGTGTTGATGACCAATGGAGGACATGGATATGAGGAAAAAGGGGGCTGACACACAGAGAGAGACGATGACAAGTTCCAGAAAGAAAGAGCCCACCGATAAACCAAGATCAGAGCAGAGACAGCGTGGAGGAGGAAGAACACGGACACAAGGACAGTTTGACAGACTTAAAGGAGACAGAAGGAGTAGATGGTAGAAGAACAAAGACGGGAGGAGATGATTTCTGAGAAAATAAGAGAGGGAGATCAGCATTGCCCACACGAGGCTGGGCGACAAGGGTCTTTCTGCGGATGGTGGGATGTGTGTGTGGGTGGTGGTGGAGAGGATGAAGAGCAGGGCAGGGTGGGGATTGGGGGGGGGGGGGGGGGGGTTTGGGGGACACTTACGTGAAGGCGAAGGCCACCAGAGCACCACTAACCACTATAAAGTCCAGAATGTTCCACAAGTCGCGGAAGTAGGAGCCCTGGTGGAGAAAGAGGCCCAGGACCACCATCTGGAAGACAGAGAGCCCACTCAGTACGACACACACAGACACAGAGGGTCAGGGGGGTCGGGGGTCCCCGACCAACCACATCTAAAGACGAAGGGTTTTTGCCCATTCTTCAATGTTCTCATTGGTGGCTACCAAACAAGACAAAGACAACATACACGTTCTCTGAGCAAAACAATCCGTCACAATGTAGAAACTGATTTTTATGTTATAAACAAAGTCAAAACACACACACACACACACACAGACACACACACTACTTTGTTACCTTGATCAACATTTCAAACGTGAAGACGCCTGTGAAAACGTAGTCAAAATAACGCAGCACCTGCAAGAGCAACACAACAGCGTGAGATATGATTATCAAACTGGGAGAGATGAATAAAAGAGAGAGAGACACAATCAGCAAGATCTTGATCCTGTTTCCTTTTTCTATTCCCAAACTAATGATCCATTCACTTTTTACAATCTTTGCTTTTCCCTTTTTCATCTCGCTAAAAAAGTGAGTAGGTGGACTTTGAGTGGACACATTACACAACATGTGAGGCTTTTATTTTGAAAATCCAATATTGAACATTTTCAGCTGCACCACCACTTATATTTATTATCTTAATCTGTACTTGAGATGTTGCGACGCGGGGTGCGTGGGGGATCAATCTATATATCTATAACTATTAACCCCTTTCCTAACAAAAATCCTGTGAGTCCTCGGGTGACATCAAACTACACGTTTCTTAAAGGATGAGCAGGCGTTTCCAGGTAAGTGGGTGGGACAGACTGAGCGATGTCTCACGTTGTTCCGTGGGGACTCGGGCCAGACGGGGTCCTCTGCGGCGAGGGCGATGCTGCTCATGGCGATGACGGACAGGATGCTGAACTCAAAGTACTTCAGGGTCAGGATGTAGTGGCAGCACCTCCGAAACCTGGTGGTCACAGAGGAGCTGGTTTGAGCCCATTGGGAGAAGTCTTCGGCGTCCCCGCTAAGGACACAAACACTCACGGGTTGGTGGTGGACATTATGAAGCAGGAGCTGAAGGGAGGCATGGGTTTGGGGCCGTCCTCGTCTCCTCCCTCGTCCTCCTCCTCCTTCTTCTCCTCGCTCTTCTTCTGGTCCGTGTTGGCGTTCTTGTTCACTGGGCGAAACGAGGGAGAGGAGACAGGAAGTGGGTTGGACGGACGCACGGGACAGAAACCTGCTTCTTATGCCAACAGTTATGAACGGGTTTTCTGGCAGAAAGAGCAAAGCAAACTCCTCCGATACGCCGTTTTTGGGGTTAAAGTTAGAAAAATGTAATATTTTTGTTTGGCATTTGTTGTTCATGACCTACGGCCTTCAATCCTCAATAAGAATGAGGCTAAAATCCATGCTAACTAATCCCGGCTGATGGATTCGTTGGAACATGCTTCACTCCCGCCCTCCCGTCCCGGAGGCTCACCTTGCAGGATGGCGTTGGTGGAGGGGTACGGGTAGACGGGCGGCATGTCTATCTTGGTGTACTCGGGTTTGGCCATGCTGGTCAGGATCAGGCTGTCCATGCTGTGCAGCAGCGTGTGGGTGTCGGCGTCGCGGCAGTTCAGCAGGTTGTTGACGTGGTCGGGGTGGTCCGGCGGGAGCGCGCACGAGAGCTGGCGGGCGCCAGCCAGCTTGCTGTTGTTGCGCAGGTTGTCCAGGTCCTCGCTGTACTGCTGCACGGGTCGCACGGTGGAGAGGCTGGGCCCGCTGCTGTGGTGCTCCCTGGCGGAGGACAGGGCGGAAGGGTCAGGGCTACAGAGGAGGAAGGTACCGACAGATATCGGGGAGGGAAACTGATCAAAGGCACCGGGCAGCCAATCACGCCAGCTCCTGGAAAGTGCGCCGGGTCGCTTCCTAAATTCCCAAAGAGAAACCTTTGACCCACAGGAGAAGAAACAGCCCCCGTCCTCTACTCACCTCCTGGTGCGGTGCCCTCTGCTCCTCTCCTGGTTGCCGTGGCGATGCCTTCTCGCCTTCCGTCCCTCGCCTTCCTCGCCCTTCTCCCCCTCCCCCTCGGTCCCCTTGGACCTGTGTCTCCTGCCTTCCTCGCCCTCCCGGCGGTGCTGCCGGGACCTGCGGTGCTCGTGGTTGCCCTCCGCCCCGGCGCTCCGGTGGGGCGACGCGCTGCGGGCATCCCGGCCTTCCCGGTTCTTGTGCCGGTGGCTCCGGTGGTTCCGGTGGACGTGCCTCTCCTCGCCCTGCTGGCCCTCCACGTTGCCCAGCGACGTGCAGCTGAAGCCCCGCTCGATGCGAGTCTCCGCCGGCCGGCCGGTCTCCCCGCCGTCCGGCGCGTTGGCTCTCCGTTGATGGTGGTGGTAGTGGTAGTGGTGAGTGGCCCGGAGGCGGTGGTCCACGTCCTGACGCCGGTACTCCTGGTCCAGGGGCAGCTCGCCAGGTTGGGTCTTGTTGGTGTTGTTGTTGCGGTTGTCCTGGGGGTTGACCACCAGCGGGCGGTCCAGGTGGGTCTTCATATCTCCACGTGGTTTCCGCGGGTAGGACACCTGAGACGAGGGACATGAAGCATAATGAGTGGATTCATCTTGAACAACCAAAGACATCATTTTTTTAAAAACGTATTGGTTCTGGTTTCACTTTCAGATTTGAGCCTCTTTAGCTTCCCACTCAAATATGAGCAGATCAAAGGAAATGTGGGTTTGTTTGATGCTGTCAGAAACCCAGAATTTCCCAGAATACACCTCTCCAGTTCTGGGTCCGCTGCCCTCTTTGGGCACATCTCTAGATTTCGCTGCATGCCCCACTTTAAGAAGACATGGCTCCCGAGCACGAGCTTCTGGGTCCCAAAGCTGTGCAGCCCGACCCAGAAGACACAGCGACCAAAAAGCAGGTCGCCTGTGTCTCTGCTGAAGATCACGTCACACGATACTGCTGTTTCAAACTTCACAGGTAACTTGCTATTTGGGCTCAGGGTTTACGTAACAACCACACTTCCATTGCAGCAAACTTTGAGCAAACTTCTGCAATGTGTCCTCACCTCCTCCCCTTCTCCTCCCACCTTCCAGTCCTCCTGCTCCAGCTCGTTGTAGAGCGCCTCGCGGCTGGTCATCAGGTTCTGCCGGCGGATCTCGCTGGTCCTCTGCTCCCACACCGACTTGTTGCCCTTGATGTTGTTCTTCTGCTGCTCCTTCCTGTCGGGGGAGGAAGCGGGAAGTCTCAAGTGAAGACACCGTCAGTAGTTTCACCTCAGCAGCACCAAGAAATGAGGAATGCGTTTTGGTTCCGAGCCAATGGGCTAATTGCCTCTATTTAGATTCCATAACTTAAAGAATTCTCCCAAACGCATGTTCTGACTGACGACTCCTTCTCTCTTTGTTATCGTCAGCGCGTTCCTGCTTTCTGCACAGCATCCGTCTCTTTGTTCACGAAGCCTCTTTATGGAATCAAACCATCGCTTAATCTTTCGTTAGGGAGGACGAGGACGCGGAGGAGAGGCGGCTGTTTGTGTGCACACACAAACGCCTGTCAATCACCGACGGTCGCCAGGATACAGAGGTTCCAAAAAGAGGGAGATGGAGGCTTCGGCCCAGAAGTGTGCGTGCGTGTGCGCGTGTGTGTGTGTGTGTGTGTGGACACTCACGCAGCGATCGACAGGTTGCCAGCTGACAGCGGGCTGACCTCCGCCACCTCCTTGGCCTTCTGCATTGCCGTCTTCTGATTGGCTGCTTCCTCCTGCTCCTCCTCGTCCTGTTTTGGGGTGTTGAATCATTTAGAAAAGTAGAAGAAGGGTTAGTTATACTAAATAAATAAGATTGTTAAGAAAGGTAATAGTTGTTTGGGGCTTAAAGGGAAAAGCTTGTTGGGAAAAAGTCATTTTTATCTAGTTGGACATTTTATCTCTCCAACATGCTGATATCCATAAATATATGGAGATCCTTTAAAAAAAATACAATCAAATGTTGGAGATTTTGCTCATTTTTTACATTTTGATTTGGTATTACAAATCTTTCTTGTATATTTCTTATATATCTCCCCCCGTGTTTCAACCTCCTCTTCTAGTTTTAAGTTTAGTATTTTTTAATTGTAAGTTGAAAACAACCAAAATAAACTAATAGTAATTTTTGAAAATATCAAGAACAGCTACTGAGAACAAAACACAAATCATATCAAGTAGAGCTGCTTCAGATTGAGGACATAATCATCATCTAACTTCAGGGTAATAAATAAACACGTTAATTACAGTTAATCTAACACGTGTGGTCGCGGGTCAAAGCGAGGACGAGGAGGTCTCCTCCCGTACCTTGGTGAGCTCCTGCGCGTTGGCCAGGTTGTCCACGGCGATGGCCAAGAAGACGTTGAGCAGAGTGTCTGTGGGGGGAGTCAAGGAGGAACGCTGTGTGTGTGTGTGTGTGTGTGTGTGTGTGTGTGTGTGTGTGTGTGTGTGTGTGTGTGTGTGTGTGTGTGAGGAGGATACAGTTGCCGAAGAGTGTGAGCACGATGAAGAAGATGGAGAAGACCATCCCTTTGTCGTTGACGCCTCCCTGGGACTCGATGCCGTGGTACATCACCACGTTCCAGTCCTCTCCCGTCAGGACCTGCTCAGGGACACGCGTGTTGTTATTGTCATCGACACCGAGCTCATTGTTGCTTCTTAGTTTTACTTTTGTATTTCGTCTTTGTTGTATTTTTCTATTTTAGTTGCATGTTTTACTTCATTTATTTGCTTTCCTTATATTGCTATTGTGTTGTTTTTGCATTTTGTTATTCTACTGTTATATTTTTTATATCTACATATATGTATATATATCTATATTTATAGATATATATATATATATATTTTAATGTATATTCTGTTGTTTTTGTGCAATTCTTCTGTCCTAATCGTCAAAGAAACTCTGGCTCAGTTACTTTATATTTATATTATATATATATAAAACCCTTAATCACAAAGTAAAACGTATTCATAAGTATTCTAACCCTTTTGTTTCTTGTTATCCAAAATAAATCTGATATGACAATTAGATGAAAACCACATATACCGTCATCATATCACCTGCTGTAAAACACCCACAGGAAAAAAAAGATAACTCTCTCACACACACACACACACACAACAACTCAAGTCATTTGACAAACTGATGAACAACGAATCAATAACTTCCCTCCAGAAAAGGGGGCGGGACTCATTGGAACAATTAAATGGTAGAATTTATCCCACTAAATGATTTGAAGAAGAAAGAGAAATCACAATCTACAACCAAACTAATATTCGTTAAGTAGGAGGTTATATATTCTTTAGGTTATAAAGGTTTTTACTTTAAGGGATTATGAACAATACGAAACCATTCATTCATTAACTTCTTCATTAACACAATCTGAAGCGTCTCTTTCGTACCTGAAACACCGTCATGATCGCTGCTGCAAACGTGTCGAAGTTGGTTGACGGCGTTCCGTCGTCAAAGTTGAACCTGAGACGAAGGAGGAGAAAAAGGTTACGTGGTCACAATCACACTGACAGCAAACGCCGACGTTCATTCACTTAAACGAGGGCTTGATACTGACTGTCCTCCGAACAGCTGCATCCCCAACAAGGCAAAGACCACGATGAAGAGGAAGAGGAGGAAGAGCAAACTGACGATGGACTTCATGGAGTTCAGCAAAGAAACCACCAGGTTCCGAAGAGGAGCCCAGTACCTGAGGAGGAGGAGGAGGAAGATGAGGAGGAGGAGGAGGAAGAGGAGGAAGATGAAGAGGAGGAGGAGGAGCAACATGGCGAACAAGATAAACATCATTGTCATTAGGTAACGTATCAGCGACTGACTTCCTGTTGATAGAAGTAAAACAGCACCTCCACCTGAGCGCCGTCGTCTCCTGCTGACCGACCCGTGTGTGTGTGTGTGTGTGTGTGTGTGTGTGTGTGTGTGTGTGTGTGTGTGTGTGTGTGTGTGTGTGCGTGTGTGTGTGCGCTCACTTGGTGACTTTGAAGATGCGGAGCAGTCGCAGCGCTCGCAGCACGCTGATCCCGAAGGAGGTTCCTGGTTTGATGGTGGCCCACACCACCTCGAAGATGCTGCCCACAATGACCTGCACACACACACACACACACACACACACACACACACACGTGTTCAATTATGGCCTCTATTTGTATCTATAATTCAGATTCAACCTGAGTAGTTTGAGTGTAGAAACTATTCTACTTTGTTTGTCGCAGGAGCTACATGAGAAAAACATCTGTTGATGGAATGGAGTGTTTCAGTGTGTGTGTGTGTGTGTGTGTGCGTGTGTGTGTGTGCGTGTGTGTGTGTGTCTGTGTGCGTGTGTGTCTGTGCGTGTGTGTGTGTGTGTGTGTGTGTGTGTGTGTGTGTGTGTGTGTGTGCGTGTGTGTCGGTGTGTGTGTGCGTGTGTGTGTGTCTGTGTGCGTGTGTGTGTGTGTGTGTGTGTGTGTGTGTGTGTCTGTGTGTGTGTGCGCACTCACCACACAGTCAAAGCAGTTGAATGAAGAGTGGAGGTACGGCTGGATGCCCAGACCGTACATCTTGATACACATCTCCGACATGAACAAGCCAAGGAAGATAAACTCTGCATAGACTGGAGGGAGGGGGGAGGAGAGAGGGAGAGAGGGGTGAGGAAAAGAGAGGAAAAGGAGAAAGAGAGAGAGAGAGAGAGAGAGAGAGAGAGAGAGAGAGAGAGAGAGAGAAAGAGAGAGAGGCAGGTGACGATGAGAGAGGGTGAGGTGATGGGCAGATTAAGGAGGGAGGTGAAGTCCCATAAAAACAGTTGAAAGTGGGGGAAAAAGGGGGAGGGAGGGGAAGTGAGAGGGGGGGGGGGAGAGGGGGAGAGAGGGATGAGTGGAAGTCAATAGTGGTGCGAGCCCAGCGGTGTATGACAGTCTGGTGATTAATGGACTCCATCAGCAGCTTCATATGCTAATGACACTGGACACCAGCCAGCGTGTGTGTGTGTGTGTGTGTGTGTGTGTGTGTGTGTGCGTGTGTGTGTGTGTGTGTGTGTGTGTGTGTGTGTGTGTGTGTGTGCGTGTGTGTGTGTGTGAATGAAATCAGCACAACGCAGAAACACGCTTTTCATCGCGGCACCAACAACTTTACGTCTTTCTGCTCACGTTTTGTTTGTTGGTAAAAACGCTGGATGTTTGTGACTCGAGGAGTCAACAGAAGCTCCGTGTTTCTCTGCATCATATTGTAAAGCCGGCCCTCATCACCAGAGCAAACGGAGCGACGGAACGACGCTTTGTTTGGTCCGTCTTGTATAAGTAGAGGAGGGCAGACGGCAAATAAAGAGGCTGCGATGGACCAGATCAACACTTTTAGCTCATAAATGTGGGGCGTGCACGTGCAGGAGGAAGCAGAGGATTTGAAGAGTAAAAAGATGATTCAGGTCGGGACCAAGTGTGTGTGCATGTGTGTGTGTGCATCACGTGCACGCAACTTGCCTTGAATGACCTTGTTTGTTTGATATTTGCGTCAAAGATGTTGTTTGTCCACCACACGAGACTATTCAGCGTTTTATCTTTATTAAAATAAGTATTTGCCACAGTTTAAATGCTTCACTTTAAAGACGTATTTATTTACATTTTTACTGATTTGATCTCTCATTATTTTCCGTAATAAATACAAATACTTTGTCTTTATATGATTAATAATAATATTTATTTATTATACACTTGGGTGTCGAATGCGTCAATGGCCGCCCCGTTTATGAACTTTTATCCCCACTACTCGAGGAGACGTTTGGCGTCTTTACCGGAGGAGCCCTGCGCGTGCACACGCGTGTGTGTGTGTGTGTGTGTGCGTGTGCGTTGGACTCACACAGGAAGTCGGACAGCAGCTCGGGCTGGTTGTAGTGCACGGCGGCCACACACATGGTGTTGAGGCCCACCAGGCACAGCACGGTCCAGTAGAAGGCCTGAGTCTTCACTATCTTGCGGATGAAGAAGCGCAGCCGTCGCTCCTTCTTGCTGTAGTTGGAGCCTTCGATCCCGTTCTTCAGGCTGGAGCGGGCGAAACCTGCCGGGGGGGTCAGAGGCCGCGGGGGTCGTTTTATTCACTGATTCAGCCGTCACATTAAGCAAAGGGCTGAAACTCTCTTTTGTTTCCATCCTCACTGCTCTCGGCCTCCGTTTCCTCACCTACTGCGTCCCCCATGTTGTCCTCTCCTTCTTCGGGGTTCAGCAGCTCCGTCTTGTTGTTTTTGGTTTTGATGGTTGGCCTTCGCCTCGTACCTGACGACGAGGAGAAGAAAATACTGTCATTGTGTCTTCAGATATTTCGCACGCCAGCTAAAACCTGCACGTCCTAAATAAGCGAGAAAAGAAGAGAAGTTACCATCAAAGTTCACTGTGCCGTCCTCCTCCGCCAGGATCACTTCTTCTAGATATGAAAGTCACATTGCAGGAGGTTATTTCTGCATGGAGTTTGTGTGTGTGTGTGTGTGTGTGTGTGTGTGTGTGTGTGTGTGTGTGTGTACCTACCGGCTTTGCAGATCCACTCCAGGTACCCGTTGAGCTCCCTCTCGATCTGCTGCTGGCGCCTCAGCTTGAGGAACTCGCTCCGGTTCTCCACGCGCTCCCTCTCTTTGGCGAACTCTCTGCGAGGCACATTGTTAACGTTAATCTTATTTTCAATAAAACGCATGGAGCAGGAGGGAGGCGGGGGTCCGTACCCTGAGAGCACACCCAGCACCAGGTTGAGCATGAAGAAGGAGCCGATGATGATGAGGGGGATGTAGTACATCCAGTTCCAGGCGCTGCCCTCCACGTCGTTACTCTGCAGGAGAAATAACCGCTATGACGTCTGAGACGTGAAGGAGGTGCACGTTCATTAAGACGCGCTTCACTTTAGATGTTCTTGTGCACACTATACTACTACTACACTCTACTAGTATAAACAGACTATACTACTACACTCTACTAGTATAAACAGACTATACTACTACACTATACTAGTATAACCACACTATACTACTACTACACTATATTAGTATAACCATACTATACTACTACTACACTATACTAGTATAACCATACTATACTACTACTACTACACTATACTAGTATAACCACACTATACTACTACTACACTATACTAGTATAAACAGACTATACTACTACTACCCTATACTAGTATAACCACACTATACTACTACTACGCTATACTAGTATAACCACACTATACTACTACTACACTATACTAGTATAACCACACTATACTACTACTACACTATACTAGTATAAACAGACTATACTACTACTACACTATACTAGTATAACCATACTATACTACTACTACGCTATACTAGTATAACTACACTATACTACTACTACTACACTTTACTAGTACAACCACACTATACTACTACTACACTATACTAGTATAACCACACTATACTACTACTACGCTATACTAGTATAACTTTGCTATACTACTACTACACTGTACTAGTATAACTACACTATACTACTACTACACTATACTAGTATAACCACACTATACTACTACTACGCTATACTAGTATAACTTTGCTATACTACTACTACACTGTACTAGTATGACTATACTATACTACTACACCTACTACTAGAACTGCAGCTCTCACAAACATCGATCACTGAGGTGTCTGGTGAGCCTGGTGATTGATTGACACGCCTCTCTAACGATGTGACAGTGGGAGAATCGGGTTACCGGGCCGGTTTGTGTCCCCGGTCTCAAACCATCAGCTGGTTATTACCGCTTGTGTGCACGTGTTTTATTCTGCTCGGCGTTCTCTATTAAACTTTCATTGGTTTTCTCCTCACTGCCCGTGTGAGTGTGCAAGTGGGCCTCCATCCATCAGAAAAGATGTTAAATATAGAGCGAGACGGCCCAGAATAGAGAGCGGAGGAGAAGCAGGAGGAGAGGGAGGAGGCGAGCGAGCCGGCGACTCCGACAGCAGGGAAAAGGACGGATGAGAAGACGGATAAAAGGGAAGCGAGTGGGACGGAAAATGGCTTTTAGACAAATAAATGGTGTTTTGAATCAAATCTCAAACTACTTTATGCCTCATCGGGCCGAATGGGATTCAAGCCAATCACCAAACCCTCCACCGCCCCCACCTGCCAGCCCTCCGGACTCCTTCAGGGTGCTGAAAGGGCTTCAGTGCAAACCCGACGCGCCTCCCAGAGAGCACAAACAACATGTTGGAAAAGGTGACCGGATGTTTGGTGTCTGATGGCCGATTCTCTGTCACCATGAAAAGAATCGCTGACAACATGTGAACCAGGTTGCGCGTAGTAGATGAAACGTGATCTCATATGAAACTCCTCCACGTCCGTCCTGTAAACAGAACAAACTCACGTAGTAGAGCATGTCCGTCCACCCCTCCATGGTGATGCACTGGAAGACGGTGAGCACGGCGAACAGGATGTTGTCGAACTGCGTGATTCCGTAGTTGGGTCCGATCCAGTGCCCTTCGCACACGGTGCCGTTGGGACAGAGCCGCGACGGCAGCTCGGTGCCGCACGGCAAGCTGTCCACCACCTCCCCTGGTGAAAGGTGGGGAAGAGCTGGTCACGGGCTCAAACAGGTACCGGTGTGACGCGTAAGGGGCGTCTTGCGTGATCGCCATAACGCCGACAAACCTTTGCCGCCTTCGACCAGCAAGACTAAGGACCCATGAAGCCTTAGAGGTATACATGTATACATGTAGATCAAATACACACTTTTCACACGGACTTTTCATGCTGTCATTGCGGTCTTCCGTGTGGTCGTTTGCGGGTTCTTACGTGTGACCTTGTCGTAGCAGGTAGTGTGGAACTTTCCCATGTAGAACTCCAGGCCGATGATGGCGAACATGAGGATGGCCACGAACAACAGCAGGCCGATCTGCAGCAGGGGGATCATGGCCTTCATAATGGACTTGAGCACCACCTGCAGGCCTGGAGGACACACGCAGAGGAGCGTCAGGTGACGGGGTGCCTTCAAGTACTGAAGCAGTCAGTGGGTTAGAGAAACAAGGGCAGCACTGGCAAGTGGCTTTAGTAAACACACGCATTGGTTTGTCATATTTTGGAGTGAACAAGAAAACACTTACTGGGAATCCCAGACACCAGTTTCAGCGGTCGGAGCACTCGGACGGCTCGGAGGGTCCTGAGGTCAAGCTGAGACCCCACTGAGGACAAAATACTGCAGAGAGAGAGAGGGAGAGGGAGAGGGAGGCGAAACAGAGAACGTCACTTAGATAAATGTATTTTAAAATGACCTGATTAAGACATCACGGTCACAGCCTGCGTTGTCCTGTTTAAAGCTGCGACGCCTAAAGTACCAACAAACGGACAGAATCATGATTAAATTCACTGTTTTCACTGTCACTTAACAACCTGCTGCTGACTGAGCATCACAACAGCTGCAGGACGAGAGAAAAGACCCAAAAAGAGAAACACAGAAAGGAAGCAGGACTAAAAACACGATTAGAGAACAGGATCGTGGTTCTTCTCCCCTCTGCCCCCCAGGTTATGGATTATATATTAGATATACTTCGGTGTACTAATGTACCTGTTGTTATTCAACGCATTTCAAATGTTTGTCGTTGATTTTCTCTGTTTATGTTGGCTCTTTTTTCTGTTTCTTTCTCATTGGAGGTGGCGAATGCGGAGCTTCAGTATTCACCAGACAAACCCGACACCTCCAGGATGCAGTAACCCCTGGCAACGGGTGAACCTGCCCACACGGCGCACCGAGGTGGCCGGCAGGGGGAGCGGCGGGGGGGTTAAGAGAGGGGGGCAAACACAGCAACAACAAACGTGTGGAAGGGAAGCAAAAGAAAGAGAGCGGACATGTTTTTATTGCTATTTCCTATTATTTTTCTAATTTGTTTGTGTTATTTAATATTTTTTAGCCTTTGAGCTTAATCTTGCAATTAGAGACATGAAGTCAAATGTCTGAATTTGATCAAATTAAAATGAAAATAATAACGACTTTGTATTCCTCAGTAAACCTAAATATACTGTGTTACAACACACGTAACGCTTCATGCATTCTGTGTAGTGACCAGCAGGGGGCGACTCCTCTGCTCCAATAGACGTCTATGAGGAAATGACTCTACTTCTCTGTAGTGACCAGCAGGGGGCGACTCCTCTGCTCCCATAGACGTCTATGAGGAAATGACTCTACTTCTCTGCAGTGACCAGCAGGGGGCGACTCCTCTGCTCCCATAGACGTCTATGAGGAAATGACTCTACTTCTCTGTAGTGACCAGCAGGGGGCGACTCCTCTGCTCCCATAGACGTCTATGAGGAAATGACTCTACTTCTCTGTAGTGACCAGCAGGGGGCGACTCCTCTGCTCCCATAGACGTCTATGAGGAAATGACTCTACTTCTCTGTAGTGACCAGCAGGGGGCGACTCCTCTGCTCCCATAGACGTCTATGAGGAAATGACTCTACTTCTCTGTAGTGACCAGCAGGGGGCGACTCCTCTGCTCCCATAGACGTCTATGAGGAAATGACTCTACTTCTCTGTAGTGAGGAAATCAGTGTCCCAGGTGAAATGCCCTCTGGGAAGGGACGATACGCACCCCCCCATGCCCCCCCCCCCAGAGAGACATGAGAGTGACAGAGACAACGAGAAGATTGTAAGAGAGTGAAAGTCTTGTGTGTCAAAAGTGTGAGATGCGACTGCTGAGAGACAGAGAGAGAGGGGGGGGGAGAGAGAGAGGGGGGGAGATAGAGAGAGAGGGGGAGAGAGGGAGAGTCTTATCTGCAGGAGGGAGAAAGGTGTTTGGACAGTGATGACAGAAGCTTTGACTCCCGGGAAACAATCAGCCCGCAGAGCAGATACACACAAACACACGCACACACACACACAGTTTAACCGTGCTATGTTATGCTAACAGTGTGTTCTCCTCTTGTGTTTCACACTTGAAGCGCGCTGCAGGTGGAGATGAAGGTCGTCGCTCCTCAGTCTTTCGTGTGTTTTAGAAGAAGACATTTTTATTGCAGTATTACATTGCACATGCAGGACGTTTAACCCGTCCGTGGGAGCAGCGCGCTGCCGTAAAGGCGCCGGGGGAGCAGGTGGGGGTTTGGTGTCTTGCTCGCGGACACTTCAACATGGCACATGCGGTTCCCGGCGCACCGTCTCTACTCCGTCCGCCATGTATGTATCTACGCATCTACGTCAGCTCGTGAGATCCATTCTGTGTATTCATAACAAACTGCATGGACGTGTTGGAGAGGTGGACGTGGTCACCGGGACGTCCCCTGTGTGCTCGTGGACTTTCATGGAGCCTCGGGGTCCTGGTCTCCATCCTGGTTTACGGCCGTCGGCGTTTTGTCTTTCTTCTCAACCAATGAACTGAAGTTACGACAATCGGAAAGCAGGTTGTCTCTGGTGGAGCCCTGTCAATCACAGTAAGCCCCGCCTTAAAGCATCCCCTGCTTCTTTGCAGACCAGCCCCTTTTTTGGCCTCTGCTCTGAAAATGCCACACCCATGACAAAAGTATAACTAAACAAACTACTGTTTGTATACTAAACATGTTTGTGGGGGTAAAGGGAAACCCTGTGTGTGCTATAATATATGACAGGTTATTTGTTACTGTTGAAAAGATATATCAATATTATGGTACTGGTTCTGGCGTGTTGGGGATCTGCTACTCACCAAAGGGTTTTAAAATGGGTAAAAAAGTTGCGTGACTAGTTTTTCTCCAAATGTGGTTAAAAATAATGTGTGCGTCCTACTGGGGCCCTTTGATGAAGATGAAGTTTGGGGCCCTTATGAGGAAGATCTTTGGAGGACAGTCGCCTCCTTCCCTCTCTCTGCCCGCTTATGGAATCACCATGGCGACCAGCGATTCCTCTCTTAGCCGAGTCTCCACGGTTACCGACCCGCTCTCATTCATACGCGTTGCCGGGGCAACGCAGCCCTTGCTCATTGATGGAATCTCGGCATTGCTGCAGCAGCGGGGATGGGAAGTGGGTCTCCTAGCGATTGATTTTCAAGCCCTCTGAGCCCCCACATCCCCTCCCCACCCCCCCACACACAAACACACACACACGCACACAATCCACACGTCAACCTCTACTCCCCCCTCACACAATGGCAGCGTACACAGGCATGCAGCCACACACACACAGACACACACTGATCAAACGAGTGCATCCTTCTGCCGCATACAAACAAAGATACACTTTCACCGTGTGCATGCGCTCTCTCTGCACACACACACACACACACGCACACACACATACACACACACGCGCGCAGCGTGCACGGTCTGCGGCGGAGCTAGCACGGCCGACCCACTTTCTCTGCAACACGTACGCTGACGCATAAATCCCACAAACACACACGAACACTGGAGACACAAGGCACATTTTAAACAAGGGGCCTCGCGTAATAAAGCAGTCATTTCAATCAGACTCCTTCCATTTACACTTAAAGGGACAGTGCGTGTGTTTGCATTTAGACTGAATAGCCCCGCCTCTCGCTCCTCCTGCTGCATGCCGGGGCCGCTCAATGTAAAACCACATCCATGGTCCGGCTCGATGGGCCGGCTGGAGAACTACGGTGGCCTTCAGGTAACAAAACCGAGGTGGAAGTCTTCCTCCAGAGCGAGCGTTTGGTTTGTCCTCTCTGGGCCACTGTAGAAAGGTAACGTGGATGACAGACGGGGGAGCCGCTACCTACGAAGGCTAACCGCAAGCTAACCAGAACACAAGGATCACACAGCGGTGCACGGCGCCGGCCCTTTAACTGCAGCTCCGACGGCAATAACTACAACTACCCGCGTGATTTGTTGGTCTAAGAATTGTTCATCACGTTGGACGGTGCAGCAAGACCAACAATTTAAAGTTTTACTTCCATCGTACAAATAAGGACCAGATGGCTGAAGCTATTTAGTTTTTCTGCTGCCGCATTAACTGGAGTAAGAGAAATAAACAATGTTTTTTATTTTTGAAATAGCTTATTTATTACTATTGTTTTGATTATTATTAGTATAATTGTAATGAATCTTTAACCTCAAGGCCGAACCTAAATAAAGAACATATATATATTCAAACAGCCCCAAACAGAGTGCGACGTCTTCACCCGCATCATGTTAATAATAATCTGTCTGAACGAGGACAAAAACAGCCAAAATATTGAACTTTTTACTAAAACACGCTTCCTGCGACGGGGTTCACTGGGTCACAACCGCCATTCCCATCGTGTAAATAAGAACATATTGATATATGCGAGCAGATATTCACTGATAACACATTGACATGATGTCACCAGCTCACAGGCAACATGCAACGTGCCTCTCGTGTGTCGCGTGTAATGCATCCCATCCGAGCGCGGAAAGACACGCACTCAGCATGACGGAGGCCGGGACCAGATCCAGACATGTGTGTGTGTGTGTGTGTGCGTGTGCGTATAGTGTGGGAGTGCCATGTGTCATCACAGTGTGAACTCCTGTCCCCTTTGTGCCTCATGCTGATCTCTCAGCCGCTTCACACACACACACACACACACACACACACACACACACACACACACACACACACGCACACGCACACATCGACTGATTGACAATGGTCCAGAGTGACACAGTGCACAGTTTTAAAATTTGACCAATATGTTGTAAGAAACAAATATACACCATCAACATCTCTCGTTTTAATGGGACAGGAAAGTCGTGAGCTGACGGAATGTTTTTCTCTAAAGTTGAATAATAATGCTGCAATATTTTCCCTCCACACGAGAGTTCGGCTCTCGAACCTCAACTGAAACCTGCCATGTCAAATCCCAAACGTCCCCATTTAGCGGTTTCAAAATAAAAGCTGCTAAACGAATAAACTGAACGCTGAAGTTTTTATCAGTGTTCATCCACCATACGGCAGAGCTTTGTTGTCTTTTTTGTTCCATTTGTTGTTCATAAATGTTCATAAACAACGTTGCAACGTTGCTTTCAAAATAAGGGACACAAACGCCGGCCTGCTGGCTGATTGTCGTCAGATCGCCTCCGTCCCTTTTGAGTGAACGCTGTCCTGAGAAGACGAGGAAGTGGTGGTAGGTAGATATTGAGTTATCGAGTAATACTTTTGGCCTGGTCCATATGAGTAAGCTGAGCGGCTCCCCCCTCCCCTTCCCAAGATGGTACGGCCCAATGACCTTCTCCTATTGGGAGAGCCCATTTGCAGGGTGCAGAGGGGTGCTGGGACCTGTGGGACACTGCGATGGCTTCGTCCCCTCAAGGCTTACGTCATCAGAGACACCTTCTCCTCCCTCCCATCCAAGCAGCTCCTCCGGCCCCTCGTTCCACCCCCCTTCGCCTTCCGCGTCTCCTGCTTGGCCGAAGCGCTCGTTGGCGGCGGCGGCGGGATGCAAGCACTCTCATGGTGACCACATCCCCTCCTTCCTTTGTCCTCCCGTCTCTCCATCTCCTCCCTCACACATTACTGCTGATGTCGGCAGAGTGATAACACTCAGCCCAAGGACCAAACAAACCCCCCCGGTTTTCCCTTCGTCCCGTTTGCTTCATGCATGATCAGTGGCTTTACATCTTCTCCTCTACGGCTTCACTCCATCATCCGTCGCTTTCTTTCTCAGCCTTTATTTGTCTGAGTGATTTTCTGCAAACTCCCTCTGGCCACCGGAGGGTTTCAAAGCTGAAGCGGGCGGAAACCCTCCGGTTCAGGAGAGGGGAGGCGCTGAAGCGGCGTTCTCTCTGGTGTCCACCAGAGGAGCCTCTGCTTGCAGAACTGTGCAGAGATCCATCAGCTTCATTGCATTCGTTTTGATGGACAGATTATTTGTCACGCCTTCAAAGTGACATCACGGCGTCTATCCGGCCCCCCCTCCCCCTGTAAGCTGTGAGGCACCGGTGATACCTGGTGACCACGGTGGATCTTCACTCCAACAGTCCTCTGCTGCAGCGGCTGCTCCTCAGTCCTGCTTCGTCTCTGACCTCTAATCCCGCCTCCTCCTGCCTCGACCACGTCATTCTCTCCGGCGCCTCTGATCTTCCTCCAGTTTTTCCGTCCACCCCCCCCCCCCCCTCGTCCTCCTGGAGCTCACGAGGACACCAAGTCTGGACGCCTCCGTCCCTGTTCGTCCGCACATCAGAAGGTACGGATGTTTGCGGGTGTGTCGTATCGACGCTTTGAAGGTCCATTCTAGAGGTCAGAGGTCAGCGTCAGGTAGAGAGCAGCGGTTAAACACCCAGGCGCCTTGCTGAAGGGCACTTTGAAGTGAAAAACCACAGTTTGAAGTGCTCAACGTCCAACTTCTACTTCTATGCGAACGGGTGGATAACGAGTACCGGAGGACGCGGCCGGAGCGTCTTCATACACGATGACGTCACAGACGGACTTTCTGCTCGAACCTTAAAGAAAGCCGCGGCGTCAATGGCCGCTCCTCCAATCCACCGCGTCCCTGATCTTCAGCTCGACAAGGACTCACACACACACACAAACCCAACGCCCTTCACACGGGTGGTGTGTTCACGTTGGGGGGGGTTTCAAAGTCGGAGGGTGGAGGGGAACGTAAAGGAGAGTGATGAGTCTGTGAATGACTGCAAGGCAATAATGATAATGGAAGAGATGGCAAAGGGACGATTCTCAGCAAGGTTCTCTCCCTCCCTCTCTCCCTCTCTCTCTCTCCCTCCCTCCCTCTCTCTCTCTCTCGCTCTCTCTCTCTCTACTTTGAGGATAACCTGTGTGCCTCAAAGTCACTGCTTTGGATCACATGTTGACTTGGTTGGGGACTGAGTGGACCAGTTTCCTCTAATTTGTCTCTTTTCTGACCCAAAGCTCCTCCCCCTTCCTGCCCGGAGTGATGATGTCATTCGGGGACTTCGCCAGGTGACTCAGTGCCGCCCTCCCATTGTCGAGGTGACCCGGTCCTCCTACGAATGTATTAAACTCTTACAACGTTTTAGAACAAATCCCTCGTCTGTTTTGTGGACGACAGGAAACTAATAATTGTCGGAAAATGACTTTCTGAGCAAAGACGTCCGCACGTTCTACATCAGTTCACGTCTCTTCTCGGGTGTCGCGGCCCGGACGCCGTTGAGGCGGGTTTTGGATTCACGGCCTTTCGGTCCACCAGCGAGCGCGCGATGTTCCTTCGAGGCTTTGCTGCATTTTCACCACTTTAGAATTGTCTTCACTGCAACAGAAGGGACGCAGGGACGTCCACAGGGACGTCCACAGGGACGTCCACAGTGTCCTCTCACCGACCAGCGCCAGCGGTTAGATCACCGCGTGACGTCACGACGCGGAGAATCAATGAGCTGTCATCCCTGAATGCTAAATACCCCGTGTGTGTGTGTGTGTGTGTGTGTGTCTGTGTGTGTGTGTGTGTGTGTGTGTGTCTGTGTGTGTGTGTGTGTGTGTCCTCGCTCCCCTTTTATTCCCTCACTCATTAATTCTGGTCCTCATCAAGCGTCTCTCTCTCCTCAGTGTGTTTGCCACACACACACACACACACACACTCGCAGGAGCCACGAGAGGAGAGAGAGAGAGGGAGGGAGGGAGGGCGAGAGACTGACGTAGGTTGGTCACATGTCACCCCGTTGGACGCACATTTAGCGTCCAGAATTCGTCCTGAAGGTGAAAGGTCGCGGGGTCGGCGTCGCACACTACAGGTGAATATTTGAGTCAAACATCATTACGTGTTGCATGAAGCTTCCCCGGTTCTTACACACTTTTCTCTCTGTTACATGTTTCTTTATTTCAAATATGTGCAAATGTTCACGACCGCACAACAGAACCACACACACACACACACACACACACTCACACACACACACACACACACACACACACACACACACACACTCCTGCACCGTCAATTAAAGAGGTTTTATATGAATATACATGAATGCACTTGGAATATGAGTGCAATTGGCAATATAGGCCACGCATGGTAATGATCCAACAGGGAGTGTGTGCGTGTGCGTGTGCGCGTGTGTGTGTGTGTTATATAGGCTGAGCTGAGTGATTGATCACGGGGAGCAGGGAAAAGCAGGTTACTGCAGCACTCACACACACACACACACACACACACACACACACACACTCCGTCCCTCCCTCCCTCTCGGCGTTTTCTCCCCCCCCCACCTCCTTTTCTTCCGTCTCTGCCTCCCCCCTCCCCCTCCCCTCTCCCCCTCCGTCCTCACCCTCTCCATACATCACTCTCACCGTGGCCACCCATCACTCGTCCTCCTCCCTCTGCTCTCCGTCCCCTCTCCCTCTTTCTTTAAGAGCCAAGCCCATCTTGTTGTTCCCTCCCCCCTTATCTCCCTCCCTCCCTCCCTCTGCCCTGTTATCCAGAGCCCGGGGGAAGGGAGAGACATTGTCACGTGGTCCTCTTCTTCTTCCTCCCACTGTTATCTAGCTGCAGTACCTCCACTCCAGTGCTGCTCTCCCCCCCTCCCTCCCTCCCTCCCTCCCTCCCTCCCTCTCCATCCACAGAAAGTCTGAAGCAGACACATAATTCTCTAATGTAGAGTTTGGTTTGCTCGCTATGGTTTGAATCATTTTGCCTTCGCCTCCGATTCAGCGTTGAGTTTGTGTGACGGCGAAGAGTCGCGAATCCGTTGCTTCATTATTATTTGTCATTTCGGTCAAAAGACGCCGCGAGACGCTGCGGCTTCATGACATGTGTGACATTACAGTAAAGGTCATTCCGTCTCTCCCCGTCCTCCCCGGCGAGCGGCCTCCGGTCGCTGCGAAGAACGCCGCGCGTCCAAGATGGCGCCCCCGCCCAGACGAGTCGGCCGCTTGGACCCCCGGCAGGCGGCACGAGGTTGCACGCCACTTTTGAAACGAACATAATCAACCTTGAGGTTTATTTAAAAAGCCGTCTTGCTCCGGAGGGACACGCAGGAATCGGACCTCGCTCGGGGGGGCGGGGAAACGACGGGGCTTTCATCCAATCAGACGCCTCCACGTCCTCCAGCGGGACACATTCAAGTCCGCAGAGGGGACGTTGGTGGTTGTTGGTCTTTGCCGTGCACGAGGAAGCCTCGTCGGTACGTCGGCATCAACGTGCGCTGTGATTGGTCAGCGCGCCATGTGACTCCTGTCAAACACACACGCGTTGTTCTTTCATATCTGCAGCAGCATCGTGGTTGTTTTATTATCTAGTTGACACAATAATAATTGGATTGATTTGACTGAGTGTGTGTTGAGCTTCATACGACACGTGAACGTGAGGCGTTTACAGTCACGATGAGGTCATCGGCGGCACAGGGGTCAGCCGAGGGAGGCTTCTCCTCTTGTCCGCCGCGCAGACGAAGAGGAGGAAGAGGAGGACGAGACAGGAGGGCGAGGAAGAGGACGGAGGAGACTCGCCCTGCTATCGCCATAACAACAAACCCGACGCCCCCCCGTCTCCCCGAGAAGTGACATTTCACTTTGCCCTGGTTGCTGCTCCCTGCAGCGCCGCTCTGATCCAGCCCGTGTGTGTGTGTGTGTGTGTGTGTGTGTGTGTGTGTGTCCTCATTAAAGGAGCCCTGCAACAGAGGGGGCGTGGCCCTGATCACACGCACACACTTTGT